>NC_134403.1:334249189-334581948 GCF_038048845.1 Mixophyes fleayi
ACACATCCTATTCTGGCAGTGCTGGAAGACACATCCTATTCTAGCAGTGCTGGAAGACACATCCTATTCTAGCAGTGCTGGAAGACACATCCTATTCTGGCAGTGCTGGAAGACACATCCTATTCTGGCAGTGCTGGAAGACACATCCTATTCTAGCAGTGCTGGAAGACACATCCTATTCTGGCAGTGCTGGAAGACACATCCTATTCTGGCAGTGCTGGAAGACACATCCTATTCTGGCAGTGCTGGAAGACACATCCTATTCTGGCAGTGCTGGAAGACACATCCTATTCTGGCAGTGCTGGAAGACACATCCTATTCTGGCAGTGCTGGAAGACACATCCTATTCTGGCAGTGCTGGAAGACACTTCCTATTCTGGCAGTGCTGGAAGACACATCCTATTCTGGCAGTGCTGGAAGACACTTCCTATTCTGGCAGTGCTGGAAGACACATCCTATTCTGGCAGTGCTGGAAGACACTTCCTATTCTGGCAGTGCTGGATCAAACAACCATAGACCCCCGGGCAGCGCTCAAGCCACAAAGCCCCATACTACTACCACCGCTTGCCTTTTTGTTCATGGTTACCCACTAAAACACTCATTTATTTAATATGTCCTCTGGATCACTTTGTGCTTACATTTACATTAGGAAATACAGCAAGCTCCTCACAGTAAGAATATTTACTTATAACACAGAATCACGCTGCACATATCTTGCAGTAAATAAAAACTTCCCAAAAGTTCATTGAATAATTCAGCAAGCTCCTCACCTCAAGATCTTTCTTTTCCACTTGGCAAGGTCATGTCTGCATTACTGGGCTTATTATCCACCAATAGATTCAGTGCTAATAGGCAGGGACTATGGGAACTGTAACAGCAGCACCATGTTCTTCTAGTCATCATCATCATCACCATTTATTTATATAGCGCCACTGATTCTGCAGCGCTCTACAGATAACTCATTCACATCTGTCCCTGCCCCATTGGAGCTTACAGTCTAAATTCCCTAATATAGGCACACACTCACACACAGACTCATACAGACAGAGAGGGAGACAGACAGGTAGAGACTAGGGTCAATTTTGATAGCAGCCAATTAACCTAATAGTATGTTTTTGGAGTGTGGGAGGAAACCGGAGTACCTGGAGGAAACCCACGCAAACACAGGGAGAACATACAAACTCCACACAGATAAGGCCATGATTGGGAATTGAACTCATGACCCAGGCGCTGTGAGGCAGAAGTGCTAACCATTTAGCCACCGTGCTGCCCATCTTGGCTAGTCTACTAGCATAATAAAAACTGTTTGTTTCACGTGTGTTCCTGGGTCTGGAGATGCTCCTAAACTTGATACTAAGTTGATGACTTTTAGATCCTGCTTTCAACCCTCTCCAATATAAATGTAGTGCACTTGTTTCTCTGTTCTTCAACCGAGTAGTGGGACAATTGCAAATATGCAGAAGGGAAGATGGAAGAGTGTCATGCGGATAATCAGTGCATTAATAGGTGATCTGTATCAGGGTAAAGATAACTAAAAGAGAAATAAGCATGATTCTTATGCCACACACTCACTGGCATTTCAGTATCACCCACAGCAATTTGCCCTGCAATGCATTCACCTGAAGGGGAACAACATCTGTGCAGACCTCAAAGCAATGATCTGCATGGAGAACAATTCACCACTATTCATCAGCAGCAGCAGCTAATTCCGCAGCGCTGTACAGAGAACTCACTCAATTCAGTCCATGCACCATTGGAGCTTACAGTTTAAATTCCCTGACACACACAAACACATACAGACTAAGGTCAATTTTGATAGCAGCCAATTAACCTACTAGTATGTTTTTGGAGTGTGGGGGGAAACCGGAGCACCTGTAGGAAACCCACGCAAACACGGGGAGAACATATAAACTCCACACAGATAAGGCCACTGTCGGGAATCGAACTCATGATCGAATCCAGTGATGCGAGGCAGAAGTGCTAACCACTAAGCCAGCGTGCTGCTTCCGAAGAACGCTGGATAGACCCTGAGGCACCTTGTTTTAATCTTGGTCTGTCCAGATTGCAGGTAGTATAGACAAAGCGAGGGATGATTTTCAGGGAGGTAGTGAAGGGTTACAATTACAAAAATGACCAAAAGACAATTTGCTGTAAGGTTTTATAGGTAATTATTTGTAAAGAGACTGTTTATATCAGAAGTGTACTTCTGGACAAAGTGTTCCTCATAATGATCAATCGATCATCAATTTGAGGCTCACTTAAGCTGCCATAGCTACCGGCACAACTATCCGTTGTTACTTACCCTAAAAAAGTAGTAAATACAAGACAAATGTATCTAGAAAACACAGTTATGCATTAAAAATGCAATTTAGAAAAAAAAAAGTGAACAGTCACCAGTCTTTACCTGCAGTCTGTTTACACAGATGGAATAGACTTGTCTGCAAATTGATGGTATTTTGAAGAAATATTAAAAAAAGATATTTCTGACTTGTTATTTAATGCTCTTTGCCTGTCTTTTGTTTAGATATAAAGTATAGATCACTCAGGGCAAATAATCCATTTTCATAAACAATAAAATGATCTTCAAGCTCACTGTTCAGTCTGCTACTGAAAATAATGAGTGTGACTATCTGCCAGCCACACAGTGCCAATCTACCGAAGCAACAGAGAGAGACGTTGGCTGGAAGTGAGTGTTCACATAAGCAATTTAGTTACCTTTAATGAGGTTACAGGGAAATAGCCATGAAAAAAGTAGCATGTTAGCTGGAATGCTGGGACTTGCAGTTCTACTACTGCCAGAGAGCAACAGGGTTCTTAGATATAGCCACATATGCTTATATTGGCCCCAGAACAGGCAACAATTTATAATAATCTGAGGAAAATATATCTGAAATTATCAAGCTGCTTGAAAAAGGTTGGATCTGTCCAACCTGGGCTACCAAGTGGAATAACCTTTGCTGTAAAAACAACAAGCAATTAGTAGCTAAGGGCACACAAAGACATAGTTACCGATTGTCCTTATTTCCAGGGACAGTCCTAAATTTTA
This sequence comes from Mixophyes fleayi, assembly GCF_038048845.1. Taxonomy (NCBI): domain Eukaryota; kingdom Metazoa; phylum Chordata; class Amphibia; order Anura; family Limnodynastidae; genus Mixophyes; species Mixophyes fleayi. Next base: position 334,252,236 of record NC_134403.1, read on the forward strand.
AAGATTTGCCACTGAATACGTTCAGAATTTACATTAATAACCAAGGGCCTGATTCATTGAGAATCTTAACTTAAGAAACTTCTTATTTCAGTCTCCTGGACAAAACCATGTTACAATGCAAGGGGTGCAAATTAGTTTTCTGTTTTGCACATAAGTTAAATACTGACTGTTTTTCAAGTAACACAAAAATATTTGATAGCTTATTTGTACACTGAAATTTAAAGTTGATATTTGTGTGCTACATGAAAAAACAGTCAGTATTTAACTTATGTGCAAAGCAGAAAACTAATTTGCACCCCTTGCATTGTAACATGGTTTTGTTCAGGAGACTTAAATAAGAAACTTCTTAAGTTAAGATCCTTAATGAATCAGGCCCCAAATGCCCAATTATGACAAAGACAGCACCAGCAAAAAAAGGCAGACTGGAATAGCTTTGGTTAAGTAAGCTCACCTTGTGTACTGTTTACTAAGTGATTTAAGGGGAACATTGATGGAGGATTTATAAGGTATTATTTCTGTTATTTGCTAAAAGGGTAAATTAATTTGTCTCCTATCCAGTGAAAACACATCCATCAATATGCCATTCCATTTCCCTGCCACGCTGGACATGTTATTTCCACACAAACACAGGCATTTGTCAATGTGTTTATAGAAATATCAAGAAACAGCAGGCGGTGCTCAGCTCTAATTTCTATGCAGACAGTAATAAATCTATCACATGACCTCCTATACATTCAGGTGTACTAGAGAATGTATCCCTTCCCCCTCTTCCAAAGAGAGTTGGATTCAAGAACGGAGAAGGCTGTTTCCATCTGCTGAGTGTAATTATTTGTTTTTGATAATAACAGGAGGATGTTCTGCCTAAATGTATCTTAAATGGAACAGTGCCTTTGACAACCGAGTGAGAAGCATTGATAACAGTTATGGAAAACAGTCACAGTGCCAGAGTGACGTACGATTATTAGAAGACCACCGACTTCAGTGCGTGATCCAGATTTTCCAACCACAGTAGCAATGGTGAGCAGGGTCACAGAACGTTTTAGAGAATAAGAAATGCATCTCATAGTGCAAAGCCAGTTGTACCTGTTTTATTAAAGTATTCTGATTAAAGCAGCTGGTGGATCAGGGCTTTTGTTATGTAGTCCGGGTTAGATGTAAAAATGTTGGTATATTATATAAATTCAATTTAAGGCGTAAAAAATGTGAATTTAGGAGCATTTAGAAGGGGCCTCAGAACATTTTTCTCACCACAGAAGTACTTGTTTTTGCCACATCCTCAGAGATGGAGAAAGCCAGGCATCAGCTTATAATTCTGAATGGGATGTATTTTGCATCTTTTAGGAACAGTTATGTAGGATGGCACATTTCAATGCAACCAATGTAAAAAGGGCAGCACGGTGGCGAAGTGGTTAGCACTTCTGCCTCACAGCACCAGGGTCATGAGTTCAATTCCTGACCATGGCCTTAACTGTGTGGAGTTTGTATGTTCTCCCCGTGTTTGCGTGGTTTTCCTCCGGGTGCTCCGGTTTCCTCCCACACTCCAAAAACATACTAGTAGGTTAATTGGCTGCTATCAAAATTGACCTTAGTCTGTCTCTGTGTGTATGTTAGGGAATTTAGACTGTAAGCTCCAATGGGGCAGGGACTGATGTGAGTGAGTTCTCTGTACAGCGCTGCGGAATCAGTGGCGCTATATAAATAAATGGTGATGATGATGAGGATGAAATTGCATTGTGAGCACACTCATGTAACAAGACAGTATCAATGTCTCCTCACACTCATGATTAATTCATATCTTAATTTGTTGATAGTCATTTTCCCGACTACAGTAAGAACAACACCAGGTATGCCTACAAAAAAATTACGATGGTGAGAAATCAGACTTGTATAGACACAGACTTACCAGAACACAGGCACACACTGTATCCAGCAACCTTCATGGTCATTACAACGGAGGATAATGCCGCCTGTCTTATTGACATCACTTAACAGCCCGACACTGACATTTATAACTTTACAACAGCAATGCGTGGTCCCAACGTCCACGGTAGGGTTAGGGTTAGCGGTTCTAGATATTATAGCCAGCGGGTCCACACATTGCCGTTGTAAAGTTATAAATGTCAGTGTCTGGCTGTTGAGTGACGTCAATAAGACAGGAGGCATTATCCTCCGTCGTAATGAACATGAAGGTTGCTGGATATAGTGTGTGCCTGTGTTTTGGTAAGTCTGTGCGGTGGTAGTCAGCATATCGATGCTCACTACCTGGACAAGACTTACCCTGACGTCTTCACACTGAAGGGCTCCTTCACGACGAGGCTTCAGGATGACTGATGTGCCCAGCGACTGAAAGCAATAGCGATGAATGAAGAAGCCACCGCGACTTGATGACGTCACTGCTGACTGTGACGCTGTTATCGGTGCTGTTAAGGGGGAAATGGAAGTATGTGGTCATGGACAATGTACTTTACAATGCCTAGTACATTCTCCATGCCCGCATACTTACATTTTCCCCTTAACAGCACCGTTAACAGCGTCGCGGTCGGCAGTGACGTCATCAAGTCGGGAAAATGACTATCACCAAATTAAGATATGAATTTAAGACATATGACAGGCTGGGTACACTACAACAGCCCAAAGTGGTTCAATATAGGGCTGAATTTCTTAGGTGAGAATGTGTCTCCACCCCCAGGGAAAATCAACTTTGTGCAAAAAAAGCACTTAATTTGTTACCAACGCCCCTGGCTTGTGGGTCCCCCAGCAGATAATAATGTGTTTCATTTAAAACAAAGCATTTTTTTACATAAGGTACAAATGGTCCCAGCAAGCCCTGGCAGCATAAACTGCTTGGGATTGATGGATCAAACTGTAACAGGTTTTAGCTCTAATTTATTAATTCTGTTCAATGGCTGATTATTTATCAAAAGCATTAAAAATAAATAAAGAAAAAACCTGAAACATCCGTACAATGTGAAACAGGTGATAATTGCAAGATTGATGATGATTGCAGATACGCACCTGGTTCCTGGTGATCCCAGCTAACGCCACCACTAACCATTGTACCGGAAGGTAATGATATTGTGACATTACTAAGCACATGTAAGTGGCGCAGTTAACATTCCACCAGCCCACAATCAATCATCCCCTGCCAGCCTCCCCGGCATCTGAATGAGAAGCAGCCAGATTTTTCATCTCCTATCTCAAGATTAACGACATAGCCAAAATGTTGTTTATTTCCTACAGTATGGGGCCAAGCAAATGCACTGATCAGATTCACTGTGCTTAGCTAGCACATTGCGGAGGAATATACATGAATTATATTTATCATCCCCAAGTAGCATGGCAGATCACAGATGGTTCCAAAATTATCATCTGTAGAATCATTTGTTTACCTTGCATAAATAACTTGGAAAATGTAGATCTTGCTGTATCACTTTGCACTTTTAAGGACTGCATTCAAATATCTCCTTTTGACCTTTTGTTTTTTTTTATAATACTATTAACTAGCTAGACTGTAAGCTCTTCTACATAGAGTCCTCTTCCCTCATCTATTACACTACTCAAAACATTTTAAAATATTCCTGCCTCTGTCATGTGAATAGGTGTTTTCACTTAATTTAGGGATGCTGAATTTAGTGGGAAAATCAGATTATCTCTATAACGTCACATTTATTAGATACACGCAAATAACAAAAGCGGTGATAACTATATCTGAGAAAAGTAAGATAAGTGAACATTTCAATTAACCTCTATAGAACTGAAATATTCTCATCATATTCATTTATAAAATACTAATAAAACTACATAAACGCTTAAAAATGGCATAAACTACTTGTCAGAAACTTATAACAATCCAAATTAGCCGCAATGTAATTGTTAATAAAAGATAAAATGTAGTCTCTTTGCTTTAGGGAAATGGAATGTTGACTAATTACAAACAAAATATTTAACGCTTTCCATTTGTACAGTGTCTCATTAGTCTCTCTAAAAGAACCAGCAGTAGTCCCCATCATTGCAGGATCCCAGCATCCTTGGTAGCCATGCTCCATTGTCAGAATGTATTAGTGAAACGTTCCCCCAGTTCATCACTTACACTACCCAGGTTTAGGGCTGTCTTAACAACATTATAGGCCCTGGGTAAAGCAGTGCACTGGGGCCCTACATGTACTAATTGCACAGTACAATTAGTACGTGTACGTTATTTTCTCAAGGTCAAGATCCGATGTACAGATAACAGGTGATCCTGAGGTGATTATTCCACCTAAATGTCTTAATAAGGAGAGTTTAAAGGTTCTGAATAAATCATATATACTAAAAAGTTGGCAAGCCTATGGGGCCCCTATGCTTGTGGGGCCTCCGGGCAACTAGTCAGCGTGCCCATGCGTTAAGATGGCCCCGGCCAGTTTATCAAGGAAAAGTCTAGATGGGAATGTGATGTAGTGATTTTTCATGTCTATGCTATCCCATAAACACATATATTCCTTCTATACGAAGGACATATATATTTCATCTATACAGGGGACATATTTAATCTATAGAGGGATGTATTCATTCCATTGGGGCAACATTTATTTCAACAATCTGGAGGTAATATTTCTTTGTTATGGGGGATATTTATAATGCACTATTACTGTGGCGCTACAAGTGGGCCTATGCACTTGCGCGCATGAGCATGCTGTCGCTCGTAGTTCTACTTATAAAGCTTTATAATGCCCATTGCTTAGAAACTGTAAAGATTAATATGGTGATGATCATCTAACTAGTGTATGATACTACTGATGTCTTTGTAGAACAAACCTGGTCAGGTCTAAGGAAGCAGTTATATGTCAATATGACAACTCCTGTACAAATATGTCTCCTATATACAGCGGAGGTAACCATGTTGTCACCTAAACTAATTTTCAAGTGAATGCAGTCTATAGTTTCAATAGGAACTATTGACATTGTCACTGATACCCAAGACACTGGTTCCTGGTGTATTGATAGGCTGTGTTCTGTGTTAGGAGGTAAAAGCTTGTAGGAACCTCCCATTTAGTGCCTGTATGAACTGTAACACTTTGTCTGCAGACTCATTTTTCTCAGAATCTGCTTGTGCACTATAATGAAATTTATCTTCAACAAAATGGCCGCTGTTATCGTTCTTACTTATTTTTTGCCTCTAGTGTATCATTCTTACTTATGTTTTGGCTCTAGTGTTTTTGCTGTGACTTTAACAAAATGCAGAAAGCAAGTTACCTGTGCTTCTCTGCAGTTTCTTGGTTGCTGACAGTGATGTCCAGCCCTGGGCAGGGGTGTAACAATACATTTGTGGACCACATAGTAATATTGTTCAAGGGCCCCCATATACCGCTCCCAATGGTGAAAAACTCACATGCAAACATGGAGCTTTGGCAGGGATAGTGGGCCCCATAGCAGCTGCATCCCCTGCACTCCTTGACACCGGGTGAGTAACTGTAACACTAATTAACTTTATAATTTAATTGAATGTGAGAGGAGATTAGTATTCATTTTGTAGAGTTAATTTACAAGATTAATTTACACATTATAGTAATTAAGTAAGATAGGCCAATATGAAATTGTTTAGTGGAGGTTAATAATAATTTACTTTTTTTTACATTAATGTCTGTCTTACTTTATGCCTAATTCTTTTTTTTCCCTTTAACTGTGTTATTATATTTATATATATTGTACACAGGTTTTTTTTTGCTTGCTTCCTAAATTAAGCATTTGGAAACCCTCCTCTAGAACTACTGCATTTCCTCTGACATAGAGACAGTGTTGCAAGCATACCTTTGACAAAGCATAGAGAGAACTTGGGTTGAGGGACTTGCTATATACTGAAATTAAGGATATGATTTTGGTGTTGTTTATTGCAATATATATTGAGTGTAAAGCTTTCTGAATATACTAAAACATTTGGTGTGAGGGGTAAGCTGTGTATTCTAAGGAAAATTAGCAGTTATGGTAGTTTTATTTGGCCACTGATGGAAATCATGTTTTCTGTATGCATTAAAAATATCTCTATATGGGGTTGATTTATCAAACCTTTTGAAAATGAAAAGTGGATGTGTTGCCCGTAGTAACCAATCAGATTCTAACTATCATTTATTTGGTACATTCTAGAAAATTATATATATAGTTAGTTGCTATGGGCAACACCTCAACGTTACCTTTTTAGAAATTTTGACAAATATACCCCTATGTTTAATTATGTTTGTACAAACTCTATGCTATAGTTTGCATTACAGTTTCTCTATACTTTCTCAATATTCTTTTTTTTCTAAGAAATGCAAATATTAATTTAACAAAAGAATTTTGTGCTATCCGCTAATAGCAGATACTATGCAAGAATGTTTCAATGTGCAATACATAAATAAATGGCATATTGAGTCTTGTATAACTATTTAATGTTTTGTGTCCCTTTATTTATGGATATAAAGAACTCACAGTATATGTTAAGTGTCGTTTTACTGGATCTGCCACAGTTGCAAGTTATGAGCTGTATTCTAGATGACCATCCAGCTCACTGCCACACAAATTGTTCCTTCTCTGTAAAATGTAATTTCCGTTGGCTTCAAGGGAAGACAATTTCCAGAATTTCAGTCATAAAACACTGAGGCTCTTAGTCACCATTTCTCTGACATTTATTGGACAAATTCAAATCTGTGCACTTGGCTAATCCTGATTTAATGCCAATTCTCTTTTCCTACTGGTAATCATTATGCCTTTGTATATCCATACCTACGTCTACAATGGGGAAAATGATATATACTTTTTTATATGTACTTTTTGTGAATAATGTACCTCGATCTTAAAACATAAAGGAAACCACTGTCGCGTTCCATATTTCCATTAACAAATAAATGCAGGGGGCTGCTGGTCATGAAACTCAGAGGCGAAGTCTAATATATTTTATTCTATTTATTTTATAATAACTGGCACATTATTTCTTATATTACAAAGGTTTCAGTGTGACACAAACAAAACATGCTACTTGTATGAGATGATCCACATATGTGTTAAATATTACTTCACAGAACACTTTGAAAGTGATTAATGTGACATAAGTTACATCACTGGTTACTAAATAATAGAATATATTTTACAAGAATGACATCCCCACTATCCAAATGTAAATGACGACATCGCTACTACCCAACTATAAAGATACATTTTACAGAATATTTTACATATACCTATGACACTTGTGTAATATATATATATATATATATATATATATATATATATATATATATATATGTGTGTGTGTGTGTGTGTGTGTTTGTGTGTGTGTGTGTGTGTATCTATTAATTTATCCCTCTAAATAAAAATGTATACAAATGGTAGTCAATGGACATATGCAGAAGCAATATCTAAAAATCAGTATGAAACAGTATGCTAAAATTCAAATTCCTGTCATGAATATAGTTGAAATGTATGTATTATTGTTTTAATTGACGTTGCTCCTACTGAACATTACCACTAGGTGGTGCACTACTAGTTCAGCAGGCACAAATGTGTTCTGTCCATTCGTTAAATGTATTCTAGCTCTCGCCTGCAGTTATAGGACACCACTGTAAAAGGTCACAGCAAATATATATTAAATAGTTAGCAAATGTCCATTGTTAACAGGGACAGTCCCAGGTTTTAAAAATGTATCCCTGGAAATGTCCCTATTTTCCTATACAGACCAAGTGCAGATTATCCTTTCTGTTCATGGAATGAACTTCCCACTGTCGGTTTTTATTCAATGAAGCTGAGCATTTAAAATGACAAAAAATGACATTGTCACCATGTTCAGTAAAAAGCTTGTGACTGACCACATTCCATCTAGACCGTGCAATACGTGACCTGGCCAGTGACAAAGTTCCTTGGAAATGATTAATTTTGGCGCGTATCATCATCATCAGCTATTTATATAGCGCCAGTAATTCCGCAGCGCTGTACAGAGAACTCATTCACATCTGTCCCTGCCCCACTGGAGCTTACAGTCTAAATTCCATAACATACACACAGTCAGACATAGACAGAGAGACTAGGGTCAATTTAATAGCAGACAATTAACCTACCAGAATTTTTTGGGAGTGTGGGAGGAAACTGGAGCACCCGGAGGAAACCCACGCAAACACGTGGAGAACATACAAACTCCACACAGATAAGGCCATGGTCGAAAATCAAACTCATGATGGAACCCAGTGATGTGAGGCAGAAGTGCTAACCACTAAACTACCGTGCTGCCCCATCTATGAAATGCATATATTCAGCACTCAGAGTACAGGTCACAAATCAAACTTACACATAAAGAAAATATATTCATTCAGAGCCAGTGGTTAGTATTGCTGACCCAACAGCACTGGGGTCATGGTTTTGACGCCAACAAGGGTCCTGTCTGGTACGGAGTTTATATGTTCTCCTTGTGTTAGTGAGTTTCCTACAGGTTATGCAGTTTCCTCACACAGTCCAAACACATACTGGTAGGTTAACTGGCTTCTGACAAACTGGACTCTAGTGTGTGTGATCAGGAATTCAGACTGTATGTTCCAATTGCGCAGTGACTGATGTGATTGAACACACATTCTCTGTACAGTGTTGCATAATATTATTGGCAATATATATATAAATAAATAAATAATAATAATAATAATAATAACCATCTATTGCAATTTTGCACATTGTGTCGATAAATTGTTAAAATATTAAAGACAAAATGTATATGTGTGAAACAGCATTGTCATTTTTAGTTGGTAATAATTGTATTTTGTATGCTGGGTTCACCACCAGGGGTAATGCTGGTTGTCCAGTAAAATGGGCAGTATAAGCAGTGGTTGAAATGACAGCATATTTAACATGCTTAAAGGTTGTACGACTTTGTTCATCATACAAGGCTTGTCTATAAGGAAATGCAGGCAGCTTCCCTTTACAGGGTACACATCCTTTAGTTAGAGAGTATATTGTAGTTCTTGACTCCCTTTGCTACCTCTAAGGAGATTCATATAGTGCCATGGAGAATAAGAGATCTGCCATTGTGTTGCCACAGACAGATGTGCGTTCAGGGCAGTGGCAGGATAAGATAAAATCGCCTAGGGCTCTGAGTATAAAATAAGACACGGGTCTCCACATTACCACCACCAGCTGTACCACTATTGTCCATTATCAACTTAATAATAGACCCCACCCCAATGTAATGTAAACCTCTGTAAACTAAGTCCCACATTAAGATAAAACTGTCAATATAAATATCAGGCTTCAAATATTTATTATAATCCATACAGCATGGTGGCTTAGTGGTTATCACTTCTGCCTCACAGCGCTGGGGTCATGAGTTCAATTCCCGACCATGCCTTATCTGTGTGGAGTTTTTATGTTCTCCCTGTGTTTGTGTGGGTTTCCTCCCACACTCCAAAAACATAGTAGGTTAATTGGCTGCTAACAAAAGAATTGACCATAGTCTCTCTCTCTCTCTCTCTCTGTCTGTCTGTGTGTATGTTAGGGTATTTAGACTGTAAGCTCCAATGGGACAGGGACTGATGTGAATGAGTTCCCTGTACAGCGCTGCGGAATCAGTGGCGCTATATAAATAAATGGTGATGATGATGATGATACATTTATTTAAAGAGAGGGCACCCATAGCAAAGCTGCAAAACTCGTTCCCCCATCCCTTTACTTCTATAATGCCCCCTACAGGTGCATGAGCAGAATAATTATATAGAGTATATTTTAACTTGGTGCAGCTCTTCCTATCCCTCCTACCATCTTCTGCCGGCCTTGACTACATAATCCAGTTACCCCCCAGTTACCCCATGCCATAGTAATGGTTGCTAACAAAGTAACTTGCGTGGCTCTACACTGAAGCTGGAAAAGTGTATTTTATCATGTCCAGTACTTAGAAAAGTACAGTATACACAATAGGTAATAATTAGGGATTAACAACATTTTCAAAACCATTCCACAAAACATTCACCTTATTCCGCATTTTGCTGGAAAATTTAGCAATTTGAGTCAGCGTAATTAGTGTCCCAGTCCTAATACAACCCAACCACATAACAGAATGATTGTCTGTCGACGTCTACACTCTATTCATTCACTATACATTCTGTCAAATGCGAATTTAATAATATAGTGCTGAATGGATTTCCATGGAACAGTGAATCAAAGGTAGAACTCAGCGCTTGTCATTAGCAATGGGTGCCCAGTGCAAATTACCCACTTAGCCAACCCTCAACAGAATACTACAGCCCTCAACACACTCTGCCAAGGGCATTTATTCACTTATGGAACACTTGCATAAGGGTTGGCTAATGCATTTACTTTATCTGACTAATTGCTCATTAGCTCCAGTTTCCATCAATATAAATTTCTTACCATTACTTTTCAGGTCAATAAAACTTGCCACATTAAAGCTAGCTGTACAGCCTGTTAATGTGCTATCGAAAACTTGGGGGAAAGAAAACTTGGAGAGGGTGGAGAAGGGAGAAGAGATAAAGCCAAGGAGTAGGGAGCGGGGGGGGGTGTGTAGGTGGAGAGGCAAGAATCATACGGGTGTTGTGCTGTGAATAGTGGCAGATTAATACCATCTGTACTCGGTGTCTCATGCCTGTACTTTAGTGTGTCAAGGAGGGATACCTTGGTTCCATTGCTGCTATGGTAATGCTCTTTTGGGCCTGGATTTAGCGCAATGTGTATTTGCCATTTACTCATTGTTTCATGCCTGTACCTGGCGTCTCATGGCTGTACCTGGTGTCTCATGGCTGTACTCTGTGCTGTGTCTCATGGCTGTACTCGGAATCTCATGCCTGTACTCTTTGTCTCATGCTTGTACTCTTTGTCTCATGTCTGTACTCGTTGTCTCATGTCTGTACTCTTTGTCTCATGCTTGTACTCGTCTCATGCCTGTACTCGGAATCTCATGCCTGTACTCTGTGCTATATCTCATGCCTGTACTCTGAGTCTCATGTCTGTACTCATTGTCTCATGCCTATACTTGGTGTCTCATGCCTATACTCTGTGCTGTGTATCATGCCTGTACTCACTGTCTCATATCTGTATGTGTTGTCTCATACTTGTACTCGTTGTCTTATGCCTGGACTTGTTGTCTCATGTCTGTACTCGGAATCTCATGTCCTTACTCGCTGTCTCATGCCTGTACTCGTTGTCTCATGCCTGTACTCGTTGTCTCATGCCTGTACTTTTTGTCTCATGTCCTTACTCGGTGTCTCATGCCTGTACTCATTCCTGTACTCGCTGTCTCATGCCTGTACTCTGTGCCTCATGCCTGTACTCTGATTCTCATGTCTGTACTCGTTGTCTCATGTCTGTACTCTTTGTCTCATGCTTGTACTCGTCTCATGCCTGTACTTGTTGTCTCATGTCTGTACTCAGTGTCTCATGTCTGTATTCTTTGTCTCATGCCTGTACTTTTTGTCTCATGTCCTTACTCAGTGTCTAATGCCTGTACTCATTCCTGTAATCGCGGTCTCATGCCTGTACTCATTACTGTACTCGCTGTCTCATGCCTGTACTCTGTGCCTCATGCCTGTACTCTGACTCTCATGTCTGTACTCATTGTCTCATGGCTGTATTCGGTGTCTCATGCCTGTTCCTGTGTATCTGTATGTACTTATGTAATTTTTTTGTATGTTCTAACCCCCTATGTACGGCATTGAGAAAGCCTTGTAGCACCTCAAATATGAAAGACAATAATAGTAATGCTCACGTATGTTATCTAACCATATACTGATGTATAGGGGGTGTTCCTTAAAGTTCATTTTAATTTGGGGCTACTTCAAAGCAACCCAACTGTTACCTGAAAGCTAGTGTCAAGGACTAATCATAGAAAATGTAGGGGACCATGCGGTACAGAGCAGAATGTTCCTAAAATTTACAAACAAATGCTTCCACAAATATTAGCAATATTTCATATCATGTTAGGGTACAACACCTACGTTACAATCTACAAACAATGCATTGCATACAGTAGAAGCACCAACAAAAAAACAAAAGTAATAAATGGAAAAAAACTACACCAAAAAAACTACACCAATATTTGCTCAATAGTAATTTTATTTGCATGATAATTATTTTATACTAATCTGTTTTTGGAGTGGGGGCACAGTATATGTTATTTTATATAAACCTAATAAAATATATATAATATTCTTCTACTACCTTTAAATGTATGATCAGGGCTCTAACATCTCTCACTTGCACAGAAATACAGGCATATGTCAATTGAGGGAGAATTTCTGCATTTCAGGATTTCAGAAGAGCTGAAAGACTTATAGATATTAAAGGGCAAATTTAACATGCTTTGCTAGGTAGATGTGAAAATGAGAGATGGCAAATCATACACTGTCATATCAAGATTGGCTCTTTGTATGAGCTGTGTGAGATGAAATCCGAAGATTTTTTGAACTTGGACTCGAGGGTATATACAAAGCTCCATTTTTATTACGCCTGCCAACAGAGTGCTGGGGCGTTCTTGCAAAGCTGTTCTCTGCACGAGCATCCAAGAGTAATTCAGGCCATTAAACGCCTGAGCAGAGTTAGCCATCTGCTGCGGGTCTGTACCATACAAAGTACCTCTCCATAAGTCAGTGCAGAATAGAGAGCTATAATTACACAGCAAAGGCTGCCTGTGTGACTGGCTGGTAAGTCATTGCCACAGTCATTAAATTTTATTTTCCACAAGGCTCTGAGTTCTGTTTGTATTATTTCCCGCTTAACCAGTGCAATGAACTGCAACGGCCGTGTGTGTAGAGGAGAAAGGGAAGCCTCATTCACTGGATAAACATGAGATACTCTACTGTTCTGTGAAATATATATACATCTGTAGAGCATAAAGTATGAAGAGTGTGCAACAGCCTCTGGACTGGGAGCATATGTTCTTCATTCAACATAATAGACCTGTTTGCAGAAAGTTGGCTTTTCTTTATTTTGCTATCTTGTGTATAATGTGTTTTACAGTTAAAAATATATTAATGACATATGGTAACCTGAAGAATAAGTGCTGGATCACATCTTGTTAACCCCACACTATGTATGTGCGAGTAGCATACATCACTCAATAGGTGTAGAGCAACAGGTGAATGAAGTACCAGATACAACTGCAGAGACTGCGGTGCAGTGGTCAGAGCTGGATCACAGTTGTAAGCTTAGTATGGATAGAGTCTAATAATAAAAAAAAAGATCTCTAGCACCTAGACAGCTCAGGGACAGCTCCAACTAGTGGCCAAGTTATTAAAATGCCAGAATAGAACAAAGTATCTCTCAAACATGTGTATGTTACATAGAGAATAAAACTAAAAATATTACTATCCTGCCAATAATTAATGAGGAGGTATCTTTAAGACTAAAATACAACCAAAACCAGTTAGTGTGACATGATGGGGATTGTAGTTCTCCACTAACCCCCCAGACAGCATTACCATACCGCCCAACATTTAGTTTTGTCCTGTCGGGACAAAATGTGCCACAGGTCTGGGATGTGTCATGTCCCCCAGGGTTGTGCCTAGGAATCTAGAAGCGTTAGTCCAACCTCCAACCTGTACCACATCTTAGGCTTAGTAAATCAGTTCTATACCAAGGGAAGCAATTTTATTCATCAATAGGCTGGATGTTGTGGAGTCTGCTACAATGCAGGCTGATGTTAATATTTGTATGTAAGGAACGTATTTCTCCTATTTTGGTTTTGTGATTGTTTTAATAGGGTCTCTTTGTGTCCACTTCCATGTGGAGGTGAATGGAAAAACTGAGAATTTATACTTATACCCCATTCACACTGACTCAAAAACCCGTATTATTTCCGGGGAAAGCCCAGACGACCTGGGTCAAGGCTGAGTGTGAACCAGTCCCCAGCATCTACCCGAGATAGGTGACCTGGGAATTAGAACCATGTCTTTTGTAGGGTTGCTCCCGGGTCCGACCTGGGTAGATGCTGGTCTGAGCGGTGAGATCTGGGTTTTTCAACTTGGGTCTCACCAAACACTATTGAAAGTTAAAAAGAAGATAAAAATACAATAACATCACCAGAGGAGCCAATCAAAGCTCTTCTTGTGATGTTGCCTGGGAGACCTGGGCAGAACCGGGTTCAGTGTGAACCCGGTCGACCCGGGAATTTGTCAGGATTGGAGGTTCCGTCACCCAGCAACATCCTGCGTTCATATACCCGGGATATTGCCGAGGCGGCAATGTGAACAGCATTACTGTCATTTTCTCAGAACCAGAAGATGACAGGGGACACAAATTCCCCATTCCTAATTACTACCCATGTTTGGGTCTTTCAAAGGCTGGGTATAAGGAATATTCATTTTGTACAGCTTTGGGAGGGGGGTTGTCCTATACCTGAAGTGAGGGAAATAGCCCATTGGTGGTTGATGTCATGTTGCAGGAAGAATGACAATAAGTATGACAAACATTTTCCATTATATAAGTGGGAATCGAAGGATGGCACAATGGTTGAGGATGTCTGTTTTCTTTTCCTTAAATAATACAAATAAAATATCAGAAATGTATGTAATATACCACCTACAGTAAACCTAGTTTGTCCTTAAAACAATATAGCTTTCACTGGCATAGATTAAATAATTAAAATTTAATTAAATGTAACCAATTTAATTTCACCTGGCTACCGAAAGTGCAAAATCTGCATAGGAATGTGGCTTGATTCATCATTGAACGCAACCTGCACACAAGTTGAGTTTTTAAAACAAACGCAGAACTTGAGCGTACTTGTATCTGTATTCAAATCCAAGTAGGTCTCAAGATACGTTTCCATTTGAATCTGGGTATAAGTTCGCTCTGCCTAAACAGACAGAACAGGCTGCAGACTACGCAGCGTATGTGCAATATCAAGTCCCATCAGAACGCATGCAAAATAATAAATATTATAAAACAATTAGCCCATTCATAATACTGTAATCATTAATTAAAATTTGTTTTTAAAAATATATATTTTTTCTCATCAATCAGGATGTTTTTGATGCGTACTGTACAAACAATCTGTTTTAATAGTTTCTGTTCCTTGCATAAGCATGTTCCGTGCTAGTACAAAGAAGATGCCGTGACAATCATCACTATCAGTTGCAACTTATACCTGTAGATGGCGAAATTATATGGTTAAAAAACACGTACTTGTGAGAACCCAGAACTTGAATTCACTACATTTGCGTTGGCACACCCTCATAACACAGTTACTGTACATCGCCTACGTCCAACCACCCCGTAGGCAGCAGTAAGTGTCATTTGCGTTCAGACATGAATTGCATGCATTGCATTGGCAAGGTCCATCTGTGAGCGTGCACAGACCTATTTCACACAAGATACGGCTCCCAAGATGAATCAGGCCCTGAGTGGGTTACGTCTCATAATCTAGCAATCTAGAGTTAAATGCTTTTCTCTAAAAACACAAAAAGGCAAAACAGTCATTAAAAGCTATTTTATGCTCCATAGCTAACAATATCTCTAGGAAATTGTAAGTACAGCTTTATCATAGCCTGAAGCACAGAAGCCTGGTTCATGTCAAATGTCACAATCAGGGAAGATAAACAACTACAGGCCACTGTAATCTATGTGATATGTACTGTACAATATAAACTAAAAGTACAAATGCACAGTTCTACAAATGTAGCATACATCAAAGTGTCTGTTAATGCTGGGTGATTTTACCTGCATCACATAGCCTATGGAGTATAATTTAAACACCAAATCACTAATAAGTTTTACTTGCAACACCATGGCTAACTGTGAGGTCTGTGAGGTCCTCCTGCCCTTCTAACCCCTCTTTCTACTCTCTCAACCCCACTGGGGCTCTCACCTGTCATCTAGCTGTACTTTGAGCTTCCGAGTTACTGTGCTTATTGTTAACTGTACGTGCTGTCTCACCCTGTACTGTGATTCTGTCTGTCCCTGTATGGCGCTACGGATACCTAGTGGCGCCCTTAAATAATTAATAATAATAATAATAACTGTATGGTTTGCTGTCGACTTGTTGTAAATATATGAGGTCATGATGAGAACCGCTATTCACACAGAACGAAAAGGTGCTGTGAGTATTAATTCACTTGTTCTTCATAGTGCAATAAAAACTAAGTATATAACGGACAGTATGCCCCCCCTACCCCGTCAAATTCCTCAACCAGCCCGGGGACCAGGGAGTCACAGTTAACCCGACTTTGGACATTTAGCCATATCACCCAACCGTCCCGATTTATATGAGGCAGCCCTGATTTTAGGGTTCTGTCCTGCCATCCCGATCGAAACAGCTTTGTCCCGATAGGTGGGAAGGTTGGGAGATATTTTGTTCACTGCTGCTCTGCATAGCACTGGTGAACTGGTGCTATGTACACGGCAATGAAGGTGTTTGGAGGTGAGGAAAGAACAGGGCAGTCTAGTGTTTCATAAGCACTAGGTACAACTCCATGGCCACACCCCTGTCCTGATGCCGCATACCCAAATGTTGGGAGATATGATTTAGCGACAGTTGTTTGTAACAAAAAGGTGTGTCATTTTTTTTATGGGGATTTTAAAGAGATGGGGTGTGTTCCATTTGGACAATTACAGATTAGAATTGTTTTATCTAATACAGTGGTAAAGGAGAGTTTTGGGGTGTATTTTATTCAATTGAACTTCATTTGAAAAATGTGTGCACTTTTATTTTTAATGTTCATTTTTTATGACATGCAGAGTGCAATTCTCCCAAAGTACCACATGCTATATATGTATATGGAATGAGTCCAAGTTTGTGAATGCTTATTTATTATTTTCAGAATATCCATGAAGTTAAAATTATGTTGGGGTATTTTTATTTGGGGAATTAACATTACGTGGTGGAAACAAGGCATACTTAAAACATTCCTGATTTCCACACCTTTGCACAGCATGAATGGAATTAACCTTGGAGGGAGTCTTATCAGCTACTTTCAATGTCGTGCAAATCCTAGGTGCCACATAATATACTTATAAAATACATTTTTCAAATATCACAAATATGACAATATGCAATAAAGACACAATATCTCCTCACTTTATCAAGCTAATATACTGTATACAAGTTTATTGTTAGGAAAAATTTTTATAAATTCAAGTTAATAAGGCTGTAACGTGAAAATTTTCCTTAGCTGTGCCTAGCACAGGGGAATGTATATGCTCAACATAGTTTATGTTACCTCTCTGTGCAATAGGTTATATTTGCTATCCCTGATTCAGTTCTATGTCATAATTTCAGCACTTTTTGGACCTCACCACACCCAGGGATATCATTACCCATCCCGATAACGGCACACATATAAAAAAGTATCAATAAGATTAACAGGAGTGCTCTGGGAGGAGTCAAAGAGATTATAAGGAAGAAAGTAAACATCTCTACTGAATGGTGTCTTATGCAAGTAGACTTACCAGCACCATCATTGAACCAGGTACAATCCTATAAATAACAAGCATATTTTGTACATTCAACCCACAATAGTTACATTAGACAAGTACAAAATAAAATAAAAAATGTAAGGCTAGAGTCCCTTTAACGAGTAAAGAGGTCCGAAATTAACGTAAAGTAGGAATTGCAAGTATCACTGTAACCAACAAGTCTACGTCCTGCTCCCTTTACCAGGAGAATTAGAAACAGTCATAAAAGTCTGAGTGAGAAAGCTTTTTAGCTTTAGCAGTATGATACCTAGAAATGATGGGACACTTTTACCCTGCGCATAGGCAAACCGAGGTTTTTTTTCTAGTGCCTGGAAACCCCCCCATCCAAGCCTGGGGCACTGTATAATTGAGGTGACGGGACCCTGCCCCCACTTCACACGGCTCTGCTTGAAAAGGGAGAGCTGCGTGCACCTGACAGCAGCACGCAGCATTGCCCATGTATATTATGGGGATAGGAAGAGTTGGAGAGCAGCCAAGCACTGTCTAAAATTATAGCCACACCCCCATGCATGCTTGTCATGCCCACTGGCGGCATGGTGTGGAAACCCCCCTCTACAAATACGTTTTCCCCTGCTGTGGAACAGGACTGTGTCACAACGTTATACAAGAGAGGCTCTAGGAAGCGGGGAAAACCCAGGCTGTGAGGCTGCTGGAAAGTTACAGGGTTTTTGAGACAGACTGTTGAGAGAAGGAGCCTCAGAGAGTGAGTGAATGCTAAAGAGACATTATTTATAGACACACTTTTTCTGCATGTTGTTGTGAGGAAAGGGAGCCAAGTGGTGTTGCTGAGCGCTAGACTCCTGCAGAGGGCTGAGGTGTGTTGCCAGCCAGAATACTACATGTGCAAAGACTTCATTTTAGTGGCTACAGAGAGGCTGTAAAGTCAAGGGCTTACACCAGTGATAGTGAAGGTGGAGCTGAAAACTATCTACACAACAGGAAACAGGTCTGTAATCAAACTGTATTCTCACTCACTACACAGTATAGTCTACATTTTAAGCTGTGAGCTAAATTTACAGAAACATTTGCTTAACAAGTGAAAAGAATTATCCAACCTCCTACTACTACATGCAGCATGACCCCCAGGTATACCAAAATTACAGATTTAATCACCAGTGCCCACTCTGATATTACACGGGTATCTGAAGCTTCCTGCAACCCATCATAACCTGGATATACCATTCAAAGAACAGCATCACAGCTAACTTCTTTCTGCATGAACATACTAAAGCACAATGTTAACTGCTCTGGCAATACACTGCATTGTGTGATACTTGAGACAGTAAGCCTCTGTTTTTGATAATTGTACCAAAGTTACAAGACTGCCATTAACATTGTTCACAAGGACACTCAGCCAAAACTAAGCCTCCTTATTGCAAGGGTCTCCTGTCTCTCTTGTTCTAATATCTACACTTACATAAAGGCTGGCCAGTGAAGACATTTATGATAATTAGCTCTGCTGTAGATGGACTTCATTAAAAGGGATTTACTGACTGTGATATCATTTGCTTGTGGTGTATCGTTTGAAATGAATGTTCTTTATGATATTAGGGACTAGAACTGTATTATTGTATTCTTAGACAGTTTATGTGACCTCACATATTCCAGGGTTAGAGTATTACAGCAGCAGCGCAGAATGCTTTTAAGTACACAGAATACTGTAAAGCATAGTTGTAACCAAACTGTTTACATTAAAGAAACATTGACATACATGTATATTGTTATTCCCTTTGTATATTGTTATTCCCTTTGTTTTTCTGGAAGTAAGGTCCGATAGAGTAGCCCATAGTAGCGACCAAGTTAAATGCACTATAGGGTACCATAAATGACACCTCTATTAGCTCAGGCCTGTGACCACGGTATTCAGACTGTACTTGTTGTTAATCATTCTTTCTCCAGAAATATTTTAGTGACTTATTGTTCCTGCATAATAAATCTGACCTCATTTCATTCATTTGGTGTCCTACATGTATTGAGGACTGAGGGGGCTTTCTGTCCCACTGCCGTGCCGTGACCACAAAAAAGAGCATCCACGGACCAAGTAAGATCCTCTCAACACCCGCCTCTAGGGGTATTACAGCAGTATGCCGTATTAGTACACAACATTCCAGTTTCTGGGAAATTAATATGAGAACAGTAGTTTGTATAGAACATTTTACATCAGTTCAGTAAATATGAACAGGAACAAGTTCTCATACAAGTATACAGTACCAGAGGTGTAGACATTCAGTGATACAATGTTATATATACAGAAATGATTTATAAATGTTACATATACAATGCTTAGAAAGCGATTAAAGAAATTATTTTGCATTAATATATAAAAGGCTGTGCCTTACTGAAATGCATAATATACATGAAGTTCCTGGGATGTTTATATTTATACTTTATAACTTAATATATTCACCGTATTGCTATGTTAGCAGGGAGGGGCTTCGCTAACTAAATAAGTGACTGACAGCCAGGTAGACTTGCTTTGCAGGAATGCACTGTGTGCATTGGTTGACAGGGTCATTGATGTCACAGCAACTCAGTCTCAGTGTTTTGACCCTCATCAGTTGCCATCAGGACAGATGTGGGAGGAGCTTCAGCTGTCTGTAATGGAGTGGGGCGGTAATATATAAGTTTTATGGTTTAGTGGTCCTTAAAGTGAAGTAGATGAGGTGTTCCCAATTAAAGGTCTAGGTGCCCTGTAATGGCATAGGGTCATTAAGGGGACCTTATAGTAGTTCAGGACAGTCAGATTTCCTGTCACTAATACCGTAGACCCAGTGTGACTTGGATCTAATAGAAGTTACTACGAGCACCAGACAACACTATAGCTAATGGCGTTGGTGAACAAGGTAGATCCGTCAGGCTGTCCCCTCACTGTTTAGGGTCTTCCCCCCCCCCCCCCTTCCCCCCCAAAAAAAATGAAGTTGTAAAATGTAGGGGGTAGCCCAAACCATTTCATTGCATCTTGGCAGAACAAAAAATAGGACAGATTCATATAAGCAAATTGGCAGACCAATGTAGTCATACAGTGTTTTACTAAATTCTTACAGAAACAGTAAAGCAAATTAAATCTAACTTATTATGACTAGGTTCTATTCCCCTCTAGCTATGTGTATGCTGAAATAAGCAGGCCTGCAGAGGGGAAGTAAGCAATGAACATAGAATCCTCCATCTATCTATAGTGCTCAGGACACTGCTTTTGCTGCAGATGAATGAGCCAATGACAGGGACACAATTGTTTCAGGAGGCATGAAATTCAGTTATAAGCCACGCTCCATTTAGCATAAGAAGATAATCAGCTACCTGACGTTGTCACAGGATACGAAGGAGGAACAGATGGGAGGGGTGACTTTCCCTTCACACATCATGAGAATATTGCTATGGTATTAACACTGGGAAAGGTCCCTGTAGTAACAGGGCATTTACAGGAATTGCTAGTGTCACTGTCAAGTGAGTCTGCCTTCCGAGACTGGTGATTCCGCCTTGGTTTTCATATCTCATCTGTAGTTCACGGAGAGGGTTAAGCACTAAGATAATTAAATTATCATCTCACCTTAAAAGTCTTCTCACATCACAGTGTCCTTCTAATATAAATTGCTCTCTGCAAGTCACCGGGAACATATACATCAATTACATTTACAGTGCTGAATGGCTTGTTTTAGAAGCAGGTTTAAATACAACTGAAGGCTAATACACATATGGCAGGCAGCCTGCCCACTAGGAGGCTTGCCAGGCTGGCCTCCTAGCACAGTATAATTTAATGAGCTGTCTGCTTCTTATTGTATTTTTTACAAATAAAGCTGTGTTGTGGAGCTGTTCATGCTGCTCTAAGTAATGCGGGACTCCGCCACAGCCAGCCCTATTAGTAAACTGATTGGTCCGTTCTGTGCACTTGAGACTTGTAGTACACAAAAGCGCAAGTCCCAAGTGAACTGGCTGCACTTTGACCAATTTCGTTACATAGAAAATGAAAAAATATATATGTAAATAATACATAAAATAACATTTTAGTTATATTGCAAATTTCAATATATATTTTTAAAAATTGTTATAACTGGCGACTCAACGTATTTGTAAGTAAACTATTTACTGTGGCTATAAGGCAGCAGGCAGCGATTATAAAATGATATTTATAATAGTATCTGCTCTTTGTATGTATTTGTAGTTTGTTTCTTAAGTGGTTGAGCTGCAATAATGGTTTCACACTGTGCTGCAAGTGTAAACATAACATTGCGCCTGATTCATTAAGGATCTTAACTTAAGAAACTTCTTATTTCAGTCTCCTGGACAAAACCATGTTACAATGCAAGGGGTGCAAATTAGTATTCTGTTTTGCACATAAGTTAAATACTGACTGTTTTTTCATGTAGCACACAAATACTTGATAGCTTATTTGTACATTGAAATTTAAATTTGATATTTGTGTGCTACATGAAAAAACAGTCAGTATTTAACTTATGTGCAAAACAGAATACTAATTTGCACCCCTTGCATTGTAACATGGTTTTGTCCAGGAGACTTAAATAAGAAGTTTCTTAAGTTACGATCCTTAATGAATCAGGCCCAGAGTCCCCACTTTTTGTTTTCTCTTTATTTCAAAAACGTGAGCTCAGATAACCTGCTAAAGTCTTGTTGCTAGATAAACGGGGCAGAAATAGATGGAGATTGGATTTAAAAAAACAATGAAGATGATGAAGGATTTAAGAATTTAAGAGAGGGTGATGGAGAAGATGACAATATTCTGTCAACATTTTTGTAGCTGGAGCTAGCTAGAAAATCACTGTAGCTTAAAAATTAGAGTTATTTATCACTGCCTAAGAATCTCAGCTTGTCGAAGCTGACGTACAGTGAGTGAATTGAGCAGTTTTATCACTCAGCGTTGACGTACTTTCAGCGGTTCACATTGCTTTCAACTGTGCAGCCTTTTCTACCAGTGGTTTTTTTTTACTCGACTTGCGCTACAAAATGGCTAGTGTGACAGACTGACATATGAAGCCATTGATTTGTATTGAACATTATTTGCCTAGAAAATGATTGTGATTAAAATGCTGAGAGAAAATCGGTAGTGTGTCACAGCCCTTACTCTGCCCCCTCTCCCTAGTCTCCTGGTGCTCTTGTACATTGAACATATTGATGACAGAAGTGGGATAGATGTCATCGCCTCTCCATCGTTGACACTGCCTTGTGTTACTCAGGGGCCTGCGCGTTGATGGACACATCCACATGTTAATGACTTGTGAGACTGACACATTGGTGGGCATACAATACTTACTGGATTGGTTAGATATTTTACAGCTTGCGGAATTAGGTATAAAAGGTCGCTTTTACAATCTACGTAGGCTGTTGATGCAAAAAGAAATGAAACTCCAAAACTATTACATCATTATCATCATCATCATCATCATCATAATAATAATAATAATAATAATAATATACCTGACTGACTTGAATGTCACGGCTATTGTCCACCCATATTACCCAAATGACCCCCTCACTCCCATTACATTATAACGTCAATTATGGGTACTCAGGAGTCCAAGCAGAATGCCTATTCATTAAATAGGAAGTAATCATAATGTAACTTCCTAGTCCCTGAACAGCTTATTGTTTTTCTCCTTTACAGCTGTACTCGGACACAGACAGATGAGTAATTTTAGCTCAGTCTGTCTGTGTCGATGTCACTGTCAAAGTCAGCCTGCCAGTGTTAGTTTTAATGTTAGCCTGTCTGTATTTGTCAGTGTCCACAAGCAAAGAAATACACATTACATCTATTGTGATTTTCATTAATCTAAGGTTCCTAGCAATGCACCACAATAGATGTGACACGTTCTTCTTTGCCTGTGGACATATTCAATTTATGTTGCAGTGGGAGCACCTCTGAATTTCACAGTGGATATTATATCTTTAGAAATAGTTGATTTTGAGAATTCTAGGGAATAATAAGCATAATTGCCAACATTTGGTTTCTTCCCGTCAGGAGGTGCCGGAGAGGTCATCTGTAAAGTGGTGGTGTGGTGACTTCATTGCGTCACCGTAGCCCCACCCCCGTGGTGATTCGCTGTATTGTGCTGTGGGGGCGGGACTTAATCCAGTGATTCATGTTATTAAGTCCCACCTTGTCCTGGGAGAGTATCTGCTCTTTCGGGAGTCTGGTAGGACTCACCGAAATTTCGAATGAAGTAGGTTAGTGAGTTTTTGGTGCAATTGTATGTTTTCATGTGCAAATAACTGTATTTGTCAATGTCAGTATCAACATCAGTAAGTCTCATTCACAAACCCCACAAAGTAATGATCACCCCTGCTTTATTTGTATACGTGTGCTATTTGTCTGCAAATGCATTTCAAGCTGCATTGCCTACTTTCAGGCCTTTGCATTAGCTCCCAGGAAATCATCTCCATGTGTAGGCTTCATGATCCACCCGAAAAATGGTCACAGTGTAAAGAATGAAAACATCACTTCAAAATCTAGAAGTACCACATTGGGGCCACCCCTTATTAATTAAACCTTTTAAGTTTTTTTTTTCTCTAAAATACTGCTCAGTTTAGCTTCATGAATGTCAGGAATTGTCTAAATTAATTATGAGAATGAGGCTGCATCAGGATTGTCTTTGGTACATGTCCCTCTTGTACAGGGCCGGATTAAGGGAATGAAGGCCCCTGGGCTAAGGGGCCCTCCATTCCCCTGTGAGCCACCCCCCCTCCCTGTAAGCTGAGCTGCCCCCCCATGAGGCCCCCCTTGTGAGCTGAGTTGCTCCCCCTCCCCTGTGAGAAGTTTTTTGGAGGGGTCACAGATTACTGTAGATTGTGGACTGTGAATCCGTAAAGATCAGTCGAACCCGAACAATTGGCAAATCTATTTGTCTCTATTGGTCGTGTTTAAAAGTATGTGTTGTGGACCTCCATCCCTTTCAAAAATTATTACCAAAACGCAGCTATGAGATACCTTTCAGATATTGCATTGCTGTGTCTTTTCCATTCTTTAAGTGGTTGCCGTGGTATGAAAATTATTCGGAGCATCGACCCCGGCAAGATCTTTAGTAACTAACTCAGCTTCTGGGAACCTCGCTGTTCTGATGTTCCCAAAAGTGTCCTTTCCAAATGCTGCTAATAACAAAATTTATCTCCTCCCTTCTCCCCTTGCCCCCTCCACTCCATTTATTTCTGGATTATGTTTTTATTTCTGTACTATGTCTTTGCTATATGTCAACAATGGTAATTACACAAATGTCTGGTATTATTGACTGTAACCACTATACATTGTTATGTCTGTTTTGCTTTACTTTATAGACTCAATAAAAAAACTTTCTACATTAAAAGAAGGGTCATCTTTTGTTTCATGTTTCTCCATAAAAATATGCATTTTTATTACATTTTAAGGTCTATCTATCTTTAACCATTTAAAATGTAGGTGACTGTCAGCAGTGATGCATTACAGAGAACAATTCACATGTACAGTACAATATATGCAATGGCTTGCAGTTGCCATATCTGTTTACATTGCCATTAATTATGTTTAGTGCTACAGAAAAATATATATTTGCCATGTTTAAAAGATACTCCCAATAGCCCTTCAAATGTAATATAATTCAAGGTATCTTATAGTCAGTGATTTTGATTTTCAGCAGTGAATAGGTTAACAGCATAGCTAAAAGTGTCTGTCACTCTATGCTGACCTCACCCATCATTTAACACAGAGGAACTTTGTTTTAAGGAAATTCAGTGTCTTCCTTTTGGGAGTGGACTGCATCTATATCTGGACATTTACACAAACATCAAGGGCTTCCTGAATGCTAAAGAAGGTAGATGCATTCTTTTTTAGCTACAAAGTTTGCTGGACAAGTCTTATAATGTAGTAACCAAAATAAATAGAGTTAAAACTGAATAAAACACTATACATAAAGTCCCCTAGAAAATAATGTTACACTATAATAATATTATTTTGTATGTTATATGATACAAATGCAGGAAAACATACATTTCATAGTTATACAATCTATGTGATGTGGAATACTTTTGTGTCAAAAAAGACAAAAATATTATAGGAGTGGTAACTTTATTGGCTAACCAAAATATATTTTTATATTTGCTAGCTTTCAGGGCATCAGGCAAGTTTACAAATGAATGACTGAGAAAAGGGCACAACATTTAAGAGATGTTACATCAATTTGTATAGGGGGGAATACATCATAAAGATAAGCTAAAGTAATAAAGCAGAGGCTTTCATTAAGGATGGAAGAGTGAAAGTCCTAAAAGTTCAGAGATCTGGGGGTAAATGTATCAAGCTGAGAGTTTTCCGGCGAGTTTGAAAAGTTGAGATGTTGCCTATAGCAACCAATCAGATTCTAGCTACCATTTTGTAGAATGTACTAAATAAATAATAGCTAGAATCTGATTGGTTTTTCAAACCCGCCGGAAAACTCTCAGCTTGATACATTTACTCCCTGGAGCCACTCTGCTGTGGGGTGTGAAGTGTGTTCATGTAGTGGGTCAAGGAGTAGCTTCCTGGATTACAAACAGAAGGAGGACAACATCAGGGTGCCCCTAGTGGTCACTTACAATCCCCACATGAAGATCATGGGGAAAATTGCTGCTGATCTTCAGCCCATATTTCAGAAAGACAATAGACTGAAGGAAATATTCACAGATTTACCTCTCCTTTCATACAAACAACCTCCGAACTTAAGAAATCTCCTTGTTAGAAGTGTCCTCTCATCACCATCAGAGACTGGCAACTTCCCTTGCAAAAACAAAAAAATGCAAAACCTGCATCCATGTCCTACCAACAAACAGTCCACATGCCCAACACACAACCGGACTATAAAATCACTGACACATTCTCATGTACATCCTCCAATGTGGTGTACAGGGTTCCCTGAGGGAATCTACATTGGGGAAACCAAGCAGAAACTACAATCCAGGATAAATCTACAAACACACAATAAAGTAGACTCCCCTGTGTGTAAACACTTCTCTGGACCAGGACACAGTATGACGAATTTAAAAGTCTTAATACTGAAAGTTTTTTTTAAAAATGACAGGGAGAGAAAAGTCTGGGAATTCAAGCTGATAATATCATTTCAGTCATTGACCTAACACCTGGATTTATGACCCACTACATGGACACACTTCACACCCCACAGCAGAGTGACTCCAGATCTCTGAACTTTTAGGACTTTCACTCTTCCACCTGTAATGAAAACCTCAGTTGTATTACTTTAGTTTATCTTTATGATGTATCGCCCACCCCCCCGTACAAATTTCTTGATGTGACATCTCCTAAATGTTGTGCCCTTTTCTCAGTCATTCATTTGTAAACTTGCCTGATGAAGAGGCCTCTGTGCTGTGAAAGTTAGCAAATATAAAAATGTATTTTGGTTAGCCAATAAAGGTATCACTCCTAGAATACTTTTGTCTTTTTTGACACAAAAGTATTCAACATCACACAGGGGCGGATCCAGACTATTGCTATGGTCGATTTTAGGGGGGGAGGTGATTTAGGCCCCGCCCCCTTTCTAATTTCTAAGGCTGCCGGCGGCTGCACAGTATTTGCAGGTCCGCTCGGCAGTGACAGTGTGCTGCCCCGCTGCTCTGATTGTGTTTAAAACACAATCAGAGCAGCCGGGCAGCACACTGTCACTGCTGAACGGACCTGCACAGTGTGCAGCCGCCGGCAGCAAGCCCCTGCTAGGGGGGGCGATCGCCCCCATCCTGGATCCGCCACTGACATCACATAGATTTTTCTGGCTGACACAGTACTGCAATAAAAACATTTTCGTTATTTTGCTACACATAGTTATACAATGTAAACCAAGTACTAATTTCAGTCACAGACATTCTTTTCCCCCTGCATTGTATACAACACACAGCTCAACTACATAAATGTTTATAATGGTCGCATGCAATTTACTGTATGTGTTTAGAACACAGCAATGCATACAAGGAACAAACATAACACACGTTTTGTTACCAGCCCGATAATGTAATGCATTTTGTTAAAGGACCTGTGATGACTCTGACAAGGAGAAGAGCGGAGAATAAACCATACTTGTCACTGGCAGGCCGTAATTTTAGCAATGTCACCAGGGGTGTGCCCGGCCATTCTGCCGCCAGTAAAATGTTGCGCTTATCATCCTTTATAAAAACTGCCATAAATATTTCTATGTGTGTTGTGTGCACTTTAAAACACATCATCACCATTTATTTATATAGCGCCACTGATTCCGGAGCGCTGTACAGAGAACTCATTCACATCAAAACCCTGTGCTTAAAAATATTTATTTGGAAATGTCCTTATTTTTCAGGATACACAACGTGCACATTACAATTCCTCTGAATCTTTGCATTGTATGCCCTGCCGTTCTCTCACTATTTGCTCTCTGTGCTTTGTAACTTAATATTTATTGAAGAGGATAGTTTAATATGTCAAAAAATGACATTATAACCAAGTGCAGTAAACACGTCATGACAAGGGGTTGGAGTGCTCCAAGGCCCAAGGGTAATGGGCTTAGATTCACCCATCCGGCAACAAAGTGTCTCTGGAAGTCATGTTAAAATTGTGGCAGCTATGTAAATAAGCAGTTCTTTGGCCTAGCTATTAAAGAGACAGATCCTCAAATGAAGTCGTATATAGATAATATTAATGAGGGCTGACATTTAATTAAATATGGTGCTAAATTTCTACCAGCGACTCTAAACAGGAGGCACTTCACATCAAATGTATACTTTATCAGTCTTAGGAAACAAACAACTGATCACGACCAACTATTGTCCTATTCATCATCATCATCATCATTTATTTATATAGCGCCACTAATTCCGCAGCGCTGTACACAGAACCCATTCACATCAGTCCCTGCCCCATTGGATCAGTCTAAATTCCCTAATATAGACACACATTCACACACAGACAGACAGACAGACACCAGGGTCAATTTTTGATAGCAGCCAATTAACCTACCAGTATGTTTTTGGAGTGTGGGAGGAAACCGGAGCACCCGAAGGAAACCCACGCAAACACAGGGAGAACATACAAACTCCACACAGATAAGGCCCATTATGAGGGTTTGTTTCATGGCCGAATTAACGAAATCTGCAAATCCCATTTATAAGGAGGTAAAAAGCAGCAATATTTTTTTTATGTATTTTGTT
Organism: Mixophyes fleayi; assembly: GCF_038048845.1. Lineage (NCBI taxonomy): Eukaryota > Metazoa > Chordata > Amphibia > Anura > Limnodynastidae > Mixophyes > Mixophyes fleayi. The sequence continues at coordinate 334,280,793 of NC_134403.1, forward strand.
GGGTTCTTTGTGACATCATCTTTGAACAGTTTCTATTCAGCAGTTTTTTTCCTAGAGATTGGTCATTTTACAATTGTTTTTGTCAGCATGTCAAGGTGTTCCATCAAACACATGTGGCAGTTTCTGTGCTCGGCTGACATCAATGGGTTAGCTTAGACCTTCACAGATTAAACAGATTGTTGTTATGCTGTATTTTCTAATAACAGACATATTAAGAAGCAATTTGAAATTACATTACATAAAAGATAGAATATTTGCACATATGCTACTAAATTGTCCCTGGTTTTAATGAACATCATAATAAAAAGAGCATTTTAAGCTGAACACGTATATCGATGACATTGCTCTCCCAATGACTTCCTGAATGTACACGCTCTGACCTCAATTCATCCATAATCTTCTCTCTCATTAACCAAATTGAAATGGTAATTTACAGAGCTACTTAGTGTTAGAGCTTTTAAGGTCACGAGTATCCAGTACATGTTGCTCTGCAAAAGTACGATGGAGTCTGACCCATTAGTCTGATCAAAACTGCCCAGTAAATTTTCAGTTGTCGATATTCAAGTGCTTTAGTCTTTCTTTTAAATATAACAAGATCATTTTTTTTCTTTAAGAAGAAGCCAAAGTGCTGCATTTGCATCCCAAGATTTCTCCTCGCTTGCTGGTCTTCAATAGAACTTATGCCAATATCAGCAAGACCCAAGAGGGTTTATTTATTAAACTACCGGTTAGAAAAAGTGGAGATGTTTCCTATAGCAACCAATCAGATTCTAGCTGTCATTTTGTAGAATGTACTAAATAAATGATAACTAGAATTTGATTGGTTGCTATAGACAACATCTCCACTTTTTCAAACCCGCAGTTTAGTAAATATACCTTAAGGTCTCTGCCGTTTTGGTAGACTGTTCAGTTTTCCATATCCAAGAAATGCCTGTGTCCAGTAAGAAGAGATTACTATTGAAGAAAGACATAGAGGTGAATAGTAATTTTAGAAGAGAATAACGAATTATTGTTTAAAGGCGCAAGGTTAGGTGTGATGGTGCATATTTGGATATAATTTGAAATCAGTAATCTAGGTAAGTGCAAATGAATCTATGTAAATCTAAAATTCATTGAAATATGCCAAATTTGTCTGTTACTGTTTAATGTGCAATTAATTCTACTATTTGATATTGATATTTTAGTTGAATACTATGCCTGAAAGAACTGATTTGTTTATACTAAACATGTCTCTTTCACACTTCTACAGCAGGTGTCCATGTTAGGAGGCAGGTGCTTCTCTAACAAAGCAGACAGCTAGGAACTGACAGCTTTGCAGACTTGCTCTGCAAAAATGCATTATGTGTATATGTGGACTCATACACAGGATCAGGGCCAGTGATGTCACAGCTGCTGAACTGCATGCAGTCTCAGCCTTATGACTTTTATCAGATCGAGACACTGTCCTTAAGATTCGGGAGGAGATTCAGCTATTGTCAATCAAGTGGGGAGGAAATGTTTTACTTTCTAACAGAACTGAAAAATATATTTTACTTTCCTAATGCGCTTATCTGGTCGTTATCCTCTTAGGCACATGCGCTAATGAATGTCTGCACCTTATCACCCTTTAAGCTTTGTTTGTAAGCACTGATTTGGCGCGTACAGGTGCGGGCCTGACATGATGTGCACCAATATAAATCAAGACCTAGCATTACTCGGGCACCCATAATAGGTTTAATATTCTGGTCTGGGTACATTTGCTGCTCTGCGATATTTGTTGCTGACCTTTGCCTTCTTTTGACAATTGAATCATTGCTGCCTGACTTCGACCTCTGCCTGGTTCTGACCCTGCTTTCTTTTGACAGTTGTGTAACTTACTGACTGATTTCATTGACCTTACTTATCTTATACTGCCCAGCAGCTATAGTTTTGTACTCAGGACATGGGGCTCTCAATTACTGGCGAACACATAGGACCTCATTTAGAGTCGGACACAAAGTCTGTTTTAGGCGCATCCAACAAGAAAACACTACCACGCATGTGCAGAAAGCACCAAATCCACCTGCATCTTGGACGCAATTAACACTTGCGACAGCTTCCGTCTCACTATGAGAGAATGGGAAGAACACGGAATTGTGAAGACGTGACCATCTAAATACATCCTAGTCGTAGTGAGGCGCAGACGCAACTCACGTCAAAACAGGGCTAAAACTGTGCGGCAGGAATTAGGTGGTGCAAGCGTTAGCTAGCTGCAGGAACTGCTCTCAACTCGATAGGGGATTAAGAGTGGGAAGCAACTGGGGTTGCTTGCCACTTGTAATACCCTACCTAGCTGCGGCACACTCCCACTCCTACATGTCTTAGACGGACTTTGTGTCCGACTCTAAATGAGGTCCACAGAGTTCGATGGGAAAGGGGGCTGATAAAAATTAAAATGAGGACAATCCTGACCATTGCTTCTGACCAATCAGCTCAGGGGCATGGGGGAATCTGCCACCGGGCCCGGACCCATAGGGGGCTACTTTGGGCTGGGTCACTGGGCACACATTACATTTTAATGGTCAGTTGCTTTGTGGTTAGTTCACAGAGAACTACAGATTGAGGTTTACCATACTCTTTTCAGAATCTTGATAAAAATTGAGGGCCTCTGTCAGAGACTCTATGGAGACTGGTCACATCCGTCAAAATGTCTGTCAAAATCAGACTGGTCACATCTGTCAAAATCAGCGATAAGTCTGATTTTTGATCACCATAAAAAATTATTTATCACAGCAATTAAATGACAAATAGTGCCATGGCAGCTGTGTGATAGGGTCAGTCTCTCCAATTGGTCATAAGAGCCTGCTCAAATTTTGATTTTCAATTCCACTTGTTAAAAAATATACTAATATAAATAAACTTTACAAAAAGATCAAGTATATTTAAAAAATTAAAAAAGTATGTAACATTAGATACGTTAACATTCCGTAACAGTAGTAACATTTATGCTGAAAATAATGCTTTATTCAATGTCTGCCTTTTCATATATATGCCCCTATGTCACTAGGAATACTGTGTTATTTGAAAACATAGTTAAAGAACATGGTTTAGTAGATGGCCAACCTGAGGACAGTCTCTGCAATATTTTTTGAAAGGTGTTACATTTCTCAGACAACCAATCAGACTGGGCTGAAATTCTGCCAAGGACAGAATTTGCCTTTAACATAGAAGCATAGAATTTGATGGCAGATAAGAACCACTTGGCCCATCTAGTCTGCCCATTTGTTTAACCTATGTTAACCTCAAACCCTATTTGATTCTTAGTTCTTTGTAAGGATATCCTTATGTCTATCCCAAACATGTTTAAATTGCTCAACTTTATTAACTTTGCCAAATAGATGGGAGGCTACTCCACTTATCCACTACCCTCAAATTTCCTGTGAACCTACTCCCCTCCAGTTTCAGTGCACGTCCTTCTGTTCTAATACGTCTCCTCCTTTGAAAAAATGTTTCCCGTCTGTACCTTATTAAAACCCTTAATATATTTGAATTTATTTACATGGCCCCCCTTTCCCTTCTCCGCTCCAAGTTATACATATTAAGATCTTTATACTTTCCGGGTAAGTTTTGTGCTGCAGACCATGCACCACTTTAGTTGCCCTTCTTTGTACAGTCTCTAATGTGTATTTATATCCTTCTGGAGATACGGCCTCCAGAACTGAACACAGTATTCTAGATGAGGCCGTACCAATGACCTATACAATGGTATTATTATTTCTTTCTTTCTACTACTGATTCCTCTCCCTATGCAACCAAGCATCTGACTTGCCTTCCTCGTTACTTTGTTACATTGCTTACCTGCCATTATGTTACCTGAATTAGTGACTCCTAGATCCCTTTCCTCCTCAGTAGTTTCCATTATAGTGCTGTTAATACTATATTTAGCCTTTGGGTTTTTGAGACCCAATTGCATGATTTATCTAGATCATCAATTATTTGTTTTACCCCTCCAGGTTTGTCTACCCTGTTAACAACTCACCTTATTCCTCTCAAGCACCTCTCCATTCTTTTTAGGTGCTTACCATAGAAGCAAATCTTCCTTGTTTTCACCAACGTCCTCTGATGTCCCAGAAGCTAATTCTAAAGTTAATTATACAGCTAAAATTTGGAAAAAGGTCAATTCTAATTTAGTCTTTGCTACCACAAAACAAAAAATATATACAGATGCTTGCCGGAAACCACAACCCAAATTTAGGGCTCGGGTGTTGACAAAAATGTTTTTCCTATGTCTCCCATCAGTTAAATTTGGACTTAAGTGTATTGGTCCTTAAAATTCATTAAATAAGTTACCTTCTATCCTGTTCAAGCAAGATAGATAAAAATACGTTGCTTTAAAACATTTCATTAGAAAGGTGGAAATGATTGTCCTGAGGCCACACCTCAGAGGCCTGGTAATGTAATTTGTCTATCTGGGTGATGTCTTCTTCAGCATCCTCTTGAATGTTCATCATCACCATTTATTTATATAGTGCCTCTAACCCTGCAGCACTGTACAGAGAACTCACTCACATCAGTCCCTGCCCCATTGGAGCTTACAGTCTAAATTCTCTAACATACACAAAGAGAACATTTTGATAGCAGCCAATTAACTTACTAGTATGTTTTTGGAGTGTGGGAGGAAATCGGAGTAAACCCAAACACAATATATGGAGAATATACAAGCTCCACACAGATAAGGCCATGGCCAGGAATAGAACTCATGACCCCAGTGCTGTAAGGCACAAGTGCTAACCACTGAGCCACTGTGCTGCATTATGCTCACTTTTTAATACCCTCATTGCTCTGTGCTCGCACAATGACACAATCATGTGTACTGCTCTGTGATATTTGTTGCTGACCTTTGCTTTCTTTTCACTATTGAACCACTGCTGGTTGTTTTCGACCCCTGTCTGTTTCTGACCTTGTTTTGCCGATGATTTTGTACTACAGTCGCAGATTTTATTTAAACCTTGTCTCTGTTTGTTGGCTTTGCTAGATACATATTCATATTGTCCAGCAGCTACAGGTTAAACACCTGGGGGCAACCAAGTACCAGTGAACACAGTAAGTTCCAATGAGTTCCATGGGAGAGGGCTGCTGAAGGTGGAAAAACATGACCTTGTCTGACCTTGCTGCTGACATACTGGGAATACATATATCAGACCTTATAGGTGCATTTGAAAGCTTTGGGTTTAGTGGGCTTTAAATTGTTAACGGGCCCTGATGTGCGCAAAATTCAGAAAACAGAAATTATAGAATGAATCAGAAAAGCAAAATAACATAAGACAATCGCAAAGCAAAAGCCACCATCAAATTACCATAAGCTTATAAAAGTATCACGTAGACAGTTTAATATTTATACTATCTAACGGTATAAGAGGCGAAATCACACTCTAATTATGACTCCGCTACTTAGCTCTGCGTATCACATAGTTGCACTGCTTCATTCTCACTGATTTCTACACTTTTTTCCTGTATACAGACTCTTTATACAGTTAACACATTGTTTTTATACCACTTCTAGTGTAATACCTGTCTTTAAGAGATCTATTGTAGTGTAAGAGCATTGTCGTATCCTTTACATTACAGCCGAGTCAGATTTTTTTGTAGTTATAGATATTTGTCTTTCAGTTCACCCAGCCTTCCATACATATATATTCAATCATCAATGCAATTGTTGTTAAAAGTAGAAAAAAATATCTAGTTTTATAAAATCTTTGTTCACTCAAATATCACAGCAAGTTGTTTACACTTTTAAGTATCTTGTAAAGCACCGGCATCAGAATATTATCTGTTTTATATATCAATTCTTTTTAGTTAAACACATTGGGCCTGATTTATTAAGGGAAAGTAAGGCAAAAAAGGAGTAAGTTTTCTATTTTAAAATACGAGGGGTGTATATATTAGTTTATTATTTTGCACGTAAAATAAATACTGGGTGTTTTTTACACGTAGCACACAAATACTTGATAGCTTACTTGTACACTGAAATTTAAAGTTGATCTAGGACATACACTCCCCCAACTATAAATCTGCCATCACATTTTAAATTTACCTCCCCCTCCAATGCAACATGGTTTTGCCAAGGTGCAAAGTTACTCCTTTTTATTGATTTATTTTCCTTAATGAATCAGGCCCATTGTCTTTAGGTGACAAGTTAATATAATATAGTTCATACTAATTGTGACCATAAACTATCTATTCATGACTACAAAATCTTAAAAATGTATTTTCAGTTGAATGAATACTGCAATCGGTTCATTTTAATGTAATATAGTTTATACTATCTGTGAATGTAATTTCTCTGTTCACCATCACCAAGCTTGAAAAATCTATTCTCCAATCAAATTGATAACACAATACGTTGCTCAAATTCTTTTACTATTTGCTATGCTAATTGTAACAGAATTGTCTGTTCAGCAAGTCATACAAGTGCCAATTTACATGTCGGTATTGTACATGCTTTTCCATAAAAATATGCAGCTCTTATGAGTAAGTATTTAGCTTTGTGACCAAATATCTTTCTGACCTAAAACATTTTCATACAAATGTGTTTCTAAATACAGCCAGAAGATAAACAAATGGAAAAATAATGACAATAAACCCTCATGGTGAAGTATTTCAATCAGAGTGCCCAATAAGTGTATGTATAGTATATTCTTCTTCTTCTTCACCACTATGGCTTGTTTGCAGTTTTGAAAATGTATCTATTTTATATGTATTTTTACCATACCGTGGGGGAGGTGGGTGTGTGGGGGCAGGGCTCCAAAATCGCATAATTTTGGAACCGCCCCCGTGACATAATGACGCATTTTACAGCGGGGCAAAATGCCGCGATTCCCGGAGAATTGCGGTATTTTGGCCCTAATTCTGCCCACTTCACTAGGAAGTGGGCAGACGCGGGAGATTGCCATACTATCCCGGGAGTCCAAGAGACTCACCCGAAATGTGGGAGTCTCCCAGACATTCCGGGAGAGTTGGCAAGTATGATTGTCACATGTAATTTGCATCCATACATCTTCTTTGCATTTATGTTAAGATCTTAAACCATTACATTTTAATCTCATAAGGACAAGCATCTCTCCATCTCTTGTTACCAGGTCTAAATTAGGGCTTCTATCATTTCATATGAAAAACTATAACAGCTTTCAGAAGCAGAACTAGCGACAGTGGGCCCCGGTGTAGGCTGGAGGGGAGGATGGAACCGGGGCCCTCTACATCTGCCATTTTCCCCATAAGCTCCGATGGATGGCACTGGCCGCACCAATGGTAGCTCCGCCACTGACACCCTTGTGACTTGGACTTTGCTCAGGCCATGAAATCCACCTAAACCTCATTTAAATAAACATTTATGGGAACTTATCTCTGCGTATCCTGTGAAACTGGTCACTTCAGCAGTTTGAATAATGGAAAAGAAAGTATAGTAGGTAAAATAAGTAACTGTCCTGGAACTGTGCAGATATGAGGTGAGAGTGAAAGTACCTGTTGCGGACAACCTGCAAAGCCTAATAAATATATGTGGTACAGGTACCATAGATCAACATGTGTTTGATTTCAGTGGGAGAGTTTTAATTGCATTGAAAATAGATAAAGTGAAAAGTGTGAACAAGCCTTTAATCTGAATGGTTACTAAATTGTTCATAGAATAAAGAGCCAAACACAAATATACCCAAAAAATAAATGAAACAAAGTAATTCTCAATGCAGCCTGTGGCACCCTAGATGATACACAACCAGGGCATGCTGTGAATACTTGTTACACATCTGCTTGAGACACAATGGTTGCATACCTCAGGTTAATAGAAATAAAGACTTATTCACATTAATTAGTTGATTCTTTTTTTGAATACCTGCTGCTGTCTGCATGTATCCTGCCAGCGTACAGAGACGTCTTTCACACAAGCTGCTGGGAAGAAACAAGGTCACGATGGCTAGCAGACAGCTCATAACCAGGAGCACGCAACCTCCAGAGCACAGCACGGCACTTGTCTGGAATACAAGAGAAAGATAGGTCTGTCATTTAATTATAATCATACTCGTAAACACTATGGGATACATATGTCTGACATCTACTGAAATATACTCAGTTGTGTCAGTTTTATCTGGAAAACTGACATGACAGACAGAGATGGATTTCCAATGTCTTCTGCAGTGAGCAGCCTTAATAGGTGGCCACGTCATGCTGTCCTACTTCTCTGCTCCATGATCCGGATAAAATCATTGGGCGGCTGAAACTCACCGTTCAACATACAAATTCTCATTACGGCCATTTGTTCTTTTCCTGTTTTCCCTCAACCTAAATACTTTTCTTTATGTGAGTTAGCAAAGTGCAACTGAGGGCTCATGTACTCTGTTTCATACATCTGTCCTCTGATCAATGCATCCCGATTGGCTATATCTATAGTGATCATTGACCTGTATGACAACAGTACATAAAGCTATGAAGACTGAAAGATAACTAAAAACAAATTAGTGAGCCTTTGGTACAAAACATGGTTGTACAGCGCTCATTGAAGGTGCAATTGTAGGTAATCAGAATTTCTTCTTTAATCATCATCATTATAATTTATTTATATAGCGCAACTAACTCCGCAGCGCTGTACAGAGAACTCACTCACATCAGTCCCTGCCCCATTGGAGCTTACAGTCTAAATTCCCTAATATATACACAGACACTGAGAGAGACTAGGGTCAATTTGATAGCAGCCCATTAACCTACTAGTATGTTTTTGGAGTGAGGGAGGTAACTGGAGTACACGGAGAAAACCCACACAAACACAGGGAGAACATACAAACTCCACACAGATAAGGCCATGGTCAGGATGTTTTTCTGATAATAATTATGATAGAACATACTATATATCTATACTACAGTATTTCAGGTCAGTTTTGCCAAATTCCATATTTGTCACTCTTTATATCACGGAGGCACTCCTTATTCCAAGGCACAGAATCCTATATAGGTCCCAGTATTTCCCAGTGCCCCTGCTGACTAAAATATTTTTAAACTTAAGACGGCCTCCTGGGCCCTGGTCAATAAGATTGAGGCAGACGTTCCGGTCCTTCCCCCCCATTAATAACAATCACATTTACTACACATCACACCTATCACATCCTCATACATTTTGCCTTCTCCACCTTATTTCCTGAAGCTCATGGCAATCACACCTTGGCTTTTCCTGCCTGCCCCTTAATTGCTGTGGAGTTTTTCATGTCTATTCATCCTGGCTATTGGCTCCTCCCCCCTGCTCTGGCAGCTGTGGTTGTGCCGATGCCCTGTGTATCCTTACCACTCCCAGAAAGAGAGGACCTTGGAGGTGCCCAGCACAGAGAACCCTTCCTTCCACTGGGGATGGTCTTATCTCCTGGGTATTAGAGAGAACTACAATACAAAAGCCAAATGCATGGAGGATTGCTGGGCCAGTCATTTCCTCTCTGGACCAGACTTACTGTTTGCTATATGCAAAAACTATTGTACTGTCATTTCTGGCATTGCCAGTGTGGCTTGTAGACTTTTATTCAGCTGGGTGTATGTATAATGTTTACTATATACACTGTATGTAGTGTTTGAGTATGTGCATACATACTCAAACTTGTCCCTGGTCCCAGATGGGTGAACTAACAGCAAAAATCTAAAATCCAAAAGTTGTTCCCTCCTCTCTGTACATGATGACTATGAAACACAACCCCCCAGCATCAAAAGTAAATGCTTAATCATTTCTGACAACTCAATAATGTACCTCAGTATAGTAAGTAGTTTATAGTTTGTTTAAGTTTATAGTTATAATATATTACAGGAGCCACTGTAAAAATGTATTTTATAGACATTCATAACATCCTAATAAATGTATTTAATGGAAAAAGTTTTTTTATGTTTTGTCATTAATGCTTATATTATTAACAGGTGACAGTAATAGAATATTCATCTCTGCGTTTTTTTTGGGACTTTATATAGCACATATGTATTGGATGTATCCTGCAGTGTATGAACTGTTAGAGCAGAACGCCCCTAGACACGTATTCATCAACTGAGGTATCTTTAGATCCGCTCCTTGTTGGATGTGTGTATACACCGCTATTTACGTTTGTTTTGTGTGCCTTAATGAACCAGAATCACAATGTCCTAAGAGTATACGTTCACATAAATATTTGTAGATGTTACAGGACTTTCCATAAAGCCTCAACTTGTATTTAGATGTAATTGATCTACATTTAGCACATGGCTAATCTGTTTGCAATATTAGTGGAACAGAAATAAAATGCAAAGTAGAAAAATAAATTACACAGATTCAGTGCCTGCTCCCATAAGATTAACAGCTATTTCATCATTCCCATTTGCACTTACATCCAGAGAAGAGAAAATGTGATGATAACAGAATGATACCAGTTTGGCTTCCTGCTGAAACCTATAAAATTACTTAACAGCTTGACCTGCAGCGTTCATTGTCATACAGTCCTGACTCTATGGCATTGCAATGCACCATATGGTTCCAGTAAGAATCAGGAGCTCTCCAGGAGTAATGTTCAATTGACTACAAAATAAAATAGTTCTAGTTGCAAAATAAATTATAAAAAAAGTAAAAAGTGCGTGCTTAACGAATTAATATCAGTCAGAGTTCCGTTTTGGATTTCATTAGCTAATTTGCAAATCCTTGTAAAATATATCCCATGTCTGTTTGAAAGGAACCAAGATCACTGAAGTGGTCCAAATGGATTAAAAATAGAAAAACATCATTATGAAAAAACACTTGCTCCTTGCCATGATGCAATTGAATGAACTTAATGGACTTTGCAAAAAACAATATGCGAACAGCCAATCACAGAGGTTTTCCAGGCTCCAAGCCAATCAAAGCACCCTGCAGTTTGCATATTGACCCGTTCATTCATTTGTCTTTCGGCTCCTCATAGGAGAATCAGGTATTATAGTTCTCCTATGGCAGTGTTGGCTAACCTGTGACACTCCAGGTGTTGTGAAACTACAAGTCCCAGCATGCTTTGCCAATATATAGCAGCTTATTGCTGGAAGAGTATGCTGGGACTTGTAGTTTCACAACACCTGGAGTGTCACAGGTTAGCCAACACTGTCCTATGGCTTTTCATTTTAATCCATTTGGACTGCTACAGGAAAGAATATTTCACTATGGTTCTACAAGTGCCAGCATGACCAAACGGTCAAAGGCTGCCAGGGCATGATGTGACTTGTAGTTCCACAGTAGTACTTTATCTATTTTCTACTTACAAGTATTACCTTGGAATTCACCTCTCATGGGTGTCAGGAAAAGCCCCAGTGTTATTCAGCATGGGGGGGAAGGTGACTTGCCTATGGTGGGTGCACTGTTTTTGCGGGCCCAAGTCTAACTTGGCTGTACCTCCAGGGTGCGTGATACACTTACATGGTTCCTGTACTCTAGTTGCACTTGCCCACCATGATCCACTTCTCCAAGTGTAAGTTACTCAAAACGTAAGAACAACCGGACGCATTTTACTGAGCATGCGCAGTGCAGCAATGTGGCGTTTTGCAGCCCCCAGCTGGACATCCAAGCCTGTTAAGCAAGGGTTAAATCATCCGCAATTGTGAACTTGTGGATAACAGTCATCTATAACTTTTTGTGTGTTACATTGTTCCTGGCCCGAATAAGGTTTTGTGCATTTGTAACTGTGTTTGCCTGCCAAACTCTGCTTTCTGCCTTTGGATGTGATTCCATAAAGAAGCGGGGGATTTCCATGGGGCTGTTGTATTGGAACATTAAAGACGGACACTTGCAGAGATATATGACTTTAATATGAACAGGCTTGAAATTGGTAAATTACTGCTTCAGCGTTTATTGATTTTTTTCTATTTATTGTTTTATAAGGGTATATGTGAAGGTCATTGCTTTATTAATATGTAAATCGTACAGAAAACTAAATAGATGGCAAATATTAATAACATTTTGAAAGAACATTTAACATAAAAAGTAGGTTATATAAATCAGTATACTGTAAATACCCATTTGCCACAATAGGATCAACCTGGATACATTATTCAGAAGTATAGATACACATATACTGGCTTCTCAGCAATGTCCCTGGGAAGCTTACTATCCCCTGTGTACAGTAATAGTGGTTACCTCCTTAATATATAGGGCATTGAGTCCAGATTTTAATTTGTATGTGTTTTGCTCAGCCATTATAACGTGTTTTGTAGAGCACTGGAGTCTGGCGGGCTGTGGGTGAGGTTCTACGGGCATCACTGTGTCCTCTAGTTTTCTGTATTTTTTATCTCTATTAAATGACTTTCTAAAAAAAAATGTATATTTAATTTCTAAGCATTAAGATTTCTACTAATTTAAAACATGAATACCTTACATTTCTAAATATAATTAAGGGACACTTTAGGAAATTGTAGCGCATGGACCCTTTACCTGGATAGTTGAATCCAGCGAATAAATGAGGACACATAGCTGTGTACAGCACTCCCCCAATGTAATTAGATTTGAATATTCCAGCACCAGGACCAACTGCATTGCCAGGGAAGCAGTGGCATGTTTTACCGGGGAGTGATTCCAATAGTGTACTACAGTAGTTCTGTACATCATAGCCTCCTTTAGAGGAGGCCCTATTTCTTCAGTGGATAGAACACCACTGGCCAGATAAGAGGTCCAGAGGTAAATTTATCAAGTTGCCGGTTTGAAAAAGTGGAGATGTTGCCTATAGCAGCCAATCAGATTCTAGCTGTCATTTTGTAGAATGTACTAAATAAATGATAACTAGAATCTGATTGGTTGCTATAGGCAACATCTCCATTTTTTCAAACCCGCAGCTTGACAAATTTACCCTCTGGACTTTATATCTCTATCAGGACATGTCACAAAGTAGACACATCCTTTAACACTTAACATCTATAGAATACATGGGGTGTGGATAATGGAATCATTAGTCTTACAGGTTTTCTTGTAATCTTTTTAACTCTTTGAGTGCCACAGCTGTAGAATGTATGACAGCAGCAGATAGCTTAGGGGGCCCCCAGCTTATAGCGTTCGCTTCCTGCATAACTGAGTGCCGTAAAAACATTACAAAAACTAACGGAATATTTTGTGAAACAAGTTCATTATGGAAAAGTAGCCGAGGGAAGTACCATAAAAAAATATTTAAAACACCTTAATGCCATTTTAGCCGATGTAACGCCTTTAAACGAAAAAGATAATTACTCAACTATGGAACCAGAAGAAACCCCTGTCTTTCCACAAAAAAAAAAAAAATCTTAATTTAGAAAATAATAGTATTAAAATTAAGTTGGGTAGGCTAAAACCAACAAATTGACACATTGCGAATATGGTGGGGGGCTTCCTGAGATAGAAAATTTGCACTGACACCTGGCAATAAGAGGAAACATTTTACAAATGAATCTTTTGTCCCCATATACTTCTATTGTTACTCTATTCATCATTGTGACATTGCAGCATAAGTCATCCCAAAATCAGGAAATCTCACACCTCCAAGATCAGCAAAGAGCTCAGGGGCAAACGCAGAATTTGTAGAGGGGGGTTTCCACACCACGCCACCAGTGGGCGTGACCAGCATGCATGGGGGCGTGGTTATAATTTTAGACAGTGCTTGGCTGCTCTCCAACTCTTCCTATCCCCATAATATACATGGGCAATGCTGCGTGCACTACTGTTAGGTGCTTACAGCTTTCCCTTTTCAAGCAGAGCTGTGTGAAGTGGGAGCAGGGTCCAGCCACCTCAATTATACAGTGCCCCAGACTTGGAGGGGGGTTTCCAGGCACTAGGAAACCCCCCCCCCCCTCGGTTTGCCTATGGAGCTCAGGTCCAAAGCAAAGTACAATTATTGTTTGACTATGATCGTTCATAATCATTCATACATGCTTGAAGGCATTAGGTAAAAATATGTTTGTTTTGATTTTTGATACTGCAATTTTTTATTGACAGAAAAAATATGAAATGATAACCCAAGCTGCATATATGAATATTACTATAGGACACGTACATCTTTATTATATATGCAACCCAACTGACTTTTTACAGGATTTATATCTTTCAGTAAAAACTACTATAACCACAAATGATCTACAAACTTTTGCTTGTTTCAGTAATCTTTTAGCCACATCAACATTTAAATATGAAAAATAAAGATAATAATAATAATAATAATCTATGATAATACAGATTACAGACTGTAAAACTGTTGCTTGAAATGTGCTGTTCTTTAATAGTTTCATTTATATTGTCATTTTTATCTAAGTACTCTTTTAAGAATTATGCTGTCAGGATAGAACCTGAGGATATTCAAGATTAGGGACAAGCTGTGCAGACTGATGATAAAAAAAAAAAAGCTCATTGGTTCCATTTAGTTCATCCTTTGCAAAAATCAGTGCTGGGATAATAGGTGACACATTTGTACATAGAGCATTTGTGTAGAGAGTATATTTCCAAAAAAAACTGCTGAGTGAGTTGGGAGGTGCCCATGTCAGATTGTTATGTTATGGCTTGCAGGCACCTCTCTGGAGGGAGCATTATCTCATTGTGAATACCCTGTGATTGGGATCAGATGGCTCTGAGAGACGTTCAGACATGGCATATAATTACCACCTGCCCGGCAAGAACTGATTTCTACAGGGATGTCAGCCCTGGTTAAAAATTCAACTCTTCCTGACTGTTTCTGGTTTTTATGATCCAGTTCTATGTCGCCAAGGTAACGGTGGAACCCAACCTAATATAAAGCTCTCTGCATCCTCCTTATCAGTGACTAGGTGATAAATCAGCCCTGTATCTCAAATGGAAAATCTGTATTTATCCCTCATATTGATCTATAACCCCCTTTCTCTCCACCTTCACAGACTTATTTCGCTCTCTTCCTCATTGGCCTCAATCACAATGCTGACCTAGTGTAAGCCCCCTGCTTTACATCTGAGCATTTATGTTATACAGAGTTATCAATCATTAAGCAATCCCCAGGTGCCTCGCTAGTACATACATCTTCCTTCATCACTAGATATTAACATTTAATTTGGTATAAAGTCTACACCATTAACCCAGACAAGATTATCAGTCATTTGAAAGGCTGGAAGACTTGGCCTGAAGGATTACAATCTAGTTGTGGAGGGGGAGGAATATAAGGTTGATTATATTTGGAACATATTTTGGATTTGTTTGGCTTCATATAAAATCCATTGACGTACAATTATTAAAAATGTTATTTATGATCATATAAAAACAGACATTTATGTTCTCCCCCCGTTTCTGTAATAGACACACAAGGACATCCAGAGGTCTCTTCAGTGCTTTCCACAAGTGATATGAAGCCTATTCAGAGCAATGCCAGATATAGCTTGTAAATCTCACATTAATGTAGGAAAAGCTAAGCTCGAGTTTGCCGAACGTATGAGATATCTGGTGTAAGTGTAAAAACACTAACAGAGGAAACAAGCACTAAACATAAAACATAAGTTGTCTTTTGTAAAAGGCACGTATAACATATGCAAATATATATGTAAATGCTTCGGATGTGTATTAGGTAAATTATTTCCGATAAAGAAGAAACAGCAGTCAGCCTCTTTCAGCCAGTAAATGACTAATAACAGATAATAATAGCTTGCACTCATCATATCAATGCAAACATCAGACATCTCTAAAGACATGGGAACATTTAAATCATACTTGCTGACTCTCCCAGAACATATGGGAGACTCCAGAAAAAGTGGGCCATCTCCTGATGTCCCTAGAGAATCTGGCAATCTGCCTAAAACAGGGAAGAAGTGGTGGGTGGAGCACAGTGCAATGCCGCTATTTATGTCATGACTCTCTGTTCACCATGGGCTACACACCGGGAAGAAGAATAAGTAATGATTATATCTGTGTCCTGGAGAGTGACAGACATTTCCTTGTAGCACACCTCCTCCTGGAAAGTAGCATTTATTCACGAGGAGAAGGTGTGCTACAAGAAAATGTCCACCGCTCTCCAGCATACAGATGTAGTCATTACTTATTCTTCTTCCCAGTGTTTACTCAGGATAACTTGCAGTGATTAGAGTTTGTATGTTCTCCCCGTGTATGCGTAGGTTTTCACTGGGTACTCTGGTTTCCTCCCACACTACAAAAACATAGTAGTAGTAGTTCAAATTGACCCTAGTCTGTGTGTGTGTGTTAGGGAATTTAGACTGTAAGCTCCATTGGGGCATGGACTGATGTGAGTAAGTTCTCTGCGAAATTAGTGGCGCTATATAAATAGATGATGATGATGATTGTCCTGCACACAGGATATAAGAGCGAGATCAAGCTTTAGATCTAGGGCCTGATTCATTAAGGATCTTAACTTAAGAAGCTTCTCATTTCAGTCTCCTGGACAAAACCATGTTACAATGCAAGGGGTGCAAATTAGTATTCTGTTTTGCACAAAAGTTAGATACTGACTGTTTTTCATGTAGCACACAAATATCAACTTTAAATTTCAGTGTACAAATAAGCTATCAATTATTTGTGTGCTACATGAAAAAGCAGTCAGTATTTAACTTATGTGCAAAACAGAATACTAATTTGCACCCCTTGCATTGTAAAATGGTTTTGGCCAGGAGACTGAAATGAGAAGTTTCTTAAGTTAAGATTCTTAATGAATCAGGCCCCTATACTGTATACAGGATATTCCCTTTATGCAGATAAGAGCACACTTGTGGCACTACAAAAATTATTATTTATTTCCAGTTTCAGTTGGCGAGTCACCATACAGTTCAAGCTATCTCGCTTGTCAGAACCATGCCTTTTGTTTTTAGCTAATAAGCACCAATTTGCCACTTAATACATTGTATGCTTTCCTTGTGTAAAAATCAGGACTGTAATGTTAGGACGGATTTGATTCACACACATTCATGTGCGGTTTGGTCTTTAGTAAATCACATGGTCTAGAAACTGCACATTATAGCGCATTAAAACCTGCACTAATATTTCTAGACAACAATAACTGATACTTAGGTCAGACGCTATGAATATCTGTTCAGCAAGTGAAATGTACAACCAGGTAGCCTAGTTCTTACAACAGATATTTGCTAGTGGTGCCAATCACTATATCTCTGTAGGAGTGGGTGCACAACTAATGGCCCACCTGTTGCCGTGCAGAGCAGCAGTGAACAGAGAATATGTCCCAACTTTCTCACCCATAGGAACAAAGCTGTTCTGATCGGGATGACGAGACAAAGCCCTCAAATCGGGACTGGCCCACCTAACTCGGGTCAGTTGGAGGGTATGCTATAGAGATCAAAATTCTCCCAGTATGTCACAATTCTCAGTCACTTCTAAGTATGTGATAGGACAGGCATTCTGTAGAGGAGAGGAGGTAAAAAGTCAACCTTTAAGATACATTTCACAAGGATAAGTGCCCCCCACTTGAAGTGGATGGGGCTAGAATCACCTGGTAGCCAATTATGGCTTTTACAGTTTCATTTAACTAACGGCTGCAAAATGTAAGTGACGCAAGCAGAATTGTAGATGGGTTCTGTAAGAGTAATTGTTCCCTTGTTTTATGTTTCCACACACTCCCTGGCCACCTTAAATGAGTAAACATTTCCTGAAGCTAAGAGTGATTGTACTTTGTTAAAGGCATTCTCCAAAAAATAAATTAATAATAATAATAATAATTATTATTATTATCCTTTCCTTGCTCATAAAAACATTATTGAAATTTATATATAGCAACTACACTGAATTTTTTTTCCCTATAAACTGGATCTAGTCCCCTCTTATCGTAAGCGTCCTAGACCCTAAGCACCTAATGATGTTCCCCTGAAGGTAAGTTTAAATCCAAAAAAGATATCAACTTGTATTTTACCTAACATTTTCTTTTATTTTGATGCCTCTCACATATTTGAGACGGAGTCATTAAAGGGAGCCTTAGGTAAAGTGGATCAGCCTCTATAGAAGTAATGTACCAGCCGAGCTGTTTGCTCTGCTTTATGTTATGAGGAATCCAGCGGCACCTGCTTCATAAAAGCTCTGAGGTCCAGTCCATCAAATATTCATTAGGATAAATATTTTAACACCAGAAACACCGCCTACATGTTTCTGCCACTTAGGATGAGTTAATTGTTTTATCTCTATTATGGCCAAGGCAATCAGCAGCAGTGTTATTTTTTCTCCTCTGATGGAACTGAATAAGTACATGATCTGTTTCCATTCTCATATCATGCTCCAATCATATTCATTGGCTGTAAATTTATTTTCTCTTTTGCATTGTCCAGTCACCAGCTTTTTTATGGATTACTGCTTTTGCTCTCTGTATCCAATTTTGTTTTAATTTATTTCTTTATTTAAATTCTGGACTCCTGAGAAATGGCACTTATTCTTCTCCAATGTTAGTGGGATTTTTTCACATACTCAATATGGAATGAGCTGCTGAGGAAACAAATTTCAAAATATTTCCTTATATATTTGGAATTTATTATAAGTTAGGCCACAACACACAGAGAGTAGTGTTGGAACTATTGATTTTTGAGAGGCAAAATGAAACATGTATTGCCTATATGTCTAAATATATTTGAACGTTAAAATATCAAGACCCTCTGCTCCTAAATGAACACAAAACCGGGTGTAAGTAGTATTGGATTGGTGGTAGTCGGTGACTACCACCGTCTCTGGGTAATCACTATGTAACACAGGAGTGAGTGCCAACAGACAGAGTACACCTATTAACTCTTCATTTAATCTGTTCCCTTGCCTGATAATATATTAACTGGCTAGTGACACTTGCTGTAACAAAGTCTGCAGAACAAGTAGTGCACATTGAAAAGTCTAATGATGAAGGATATTTGGAGAAAATGTGTTTATCCCTGTATTCTGATTGGTTCTTTTTTGTGACTTGTTTTCTGAATCTTTTCATAATTCACAAAATTATTCAGAGGCTCTCAATCTCCGAAATCATCCCTCATCCCCAGTGTTGACCTCTGTCCTCATATTATTTGATGTGTTGAATTGTTATCCCCTTATCTGTCATCATTTATACCATCACAATTCTTCTACTTTAAGTGTATCTACCACAAGTAAGGTATAGGTTAAATATTAAAAGCCACTCTCCGCTGCTTTCCTTTATATTTAATCTATAGAGAGAGGGAGAGAGATAGACTGTCACTCACAGGGCTTGTTAAATACAAAAATGGTTTTATTAGACAAAAAGATAGATCATTGAAGTCCTATATGTGCCAATCTATCTCTTATGTTCTTTTTCTACACTAGAGAACCCAGACAAGTTTTACTGTCTGTAATTGTAAATAGAATGTAACACTATCTGTTGATATATAAAACTTTAACCTTCTTCACCTATTACTCGGCATAAGTCAAATACCACTTAACATTTGAGGCTCTACATATGTTCTATCTTTCCAGACTGTACATGTTTTACTGTAAGACCCAAAATTTCCACCTGTCCAATGTTACCGTGCACAGTCAGGTTTTGGGATGTGCTGCCTGGTTTTCAGACCACACGGGTTACTGTTAAGTTTAAAAATGAATGAGTTCTCCGTACAGCTCTACGGAATCAGTGGCGCTATATAAATAAATGCTGCCGCTGATGATGATGATGATGAAAGTGTCAGTACTCAATTACCTGCATTGGATGGCATTGGGGGGAGGGGGTTACAAGTGCCTGGAAATCCCCCCTCAAAACCTGCTTATGTAAGCCTTAAAAGGCTGTAGCATTGCAATCTCTAACACGGTGCAAGCATTTGCATTCCTTTTCTTTGCTGGGCAGTGTCATTTGCATAGAAAGTACCAGAGAATGCAGTCTGCCTGCTATGACCCCTGGACTTTAATCTGAGCTCCAAACAATGTAAGAACTCTGCATAGAGGAGAGGGAACTGGCAAAACCAGTCCTCTCCGGCAATATAGTCCATTCTACACGCGCCCCCGCTCTGTTCTTTTGAGCATGCGTGGAGGCCTGTGAATGCGCAGTGAAGCTCTGTTTGGTTCTCACTGTTCATGCTCTAAAATGACAATGGGTGCAGGTATTGGTAACTTTAGGGGGTATAGAGGCTATAGGCCCAATAGGCGCAGCACCCATGCAACAGTGGTAGTTCCCCCATAGTTGCATACTCTTCTGGAATGTCTGGGAAACTTACACATTTCTGGGAGTTCTCCTGGACATTCCAGGAGAGCAGTGAAACTCCCACATTCTATTACATTTAATAGTAAAGAAAAAGGTGAATTACTCGTAGAAATAGCGACAGTGCCTGATTAAGGGTTCAGGCCGCCCTAGGTGAATACACTTATAGCACACCCTTGCCTTCCACGCCTTAATTTAAAATCCAGCTCGCTTCAATCCCCCCCAACACCACCACCAATGTTTATGTTCCCGTGGCTTCAAAACTCAGCTACACTTGGCTTTTTAAAAATGTCACATTAAAATCAGAACCGTCTAGCAGAACGGAGACTTGAACAAGCGCTACTGAGGGTGAAAACGTGGAGGGGGCTGTCATACCTGAGACTGTCATCATCCCTGTCTCTCCTACTCTCTTCTCCTCAAGCACCCGCCCGAAGATGACTCATTGTCTTCAGACTTTACTGTGGGAAAACGTCCCCCCAAAAAATCCTTGCACTCCCCCCCCCCCCAAAAAAAAAAAGTGGTGCGCCCTAGACTGCACCTTAGTTAGGTTATTGGATAATCAGGCCCTGAATAGAGAGAAATAAAGTAGACGGACTGGAAACCCAAGTGAATGACTCAAAAAGGAAAACAGATATGTAACACACAGCATGCCAATCATACACAATTGCTCTGTGTCATATTGCTGTCAATGCACAATGTTCGGTTTACATCTGTGTAAAAGCCAGCAGCCATGGTGAGAATGCAGATAGTAAGTAATACATGACTTCTGTGTACAAGAAGCTTCCCCGCCAGCCTCCAGCTGATGTGGGAAGGGGAAGGGAATTCTCTTCCTGTGTCTGATTTAGCTTCTCAAAGCTCTGCACCTCTTCCTTGCTTTGTCCCAGCATTTCCTGATGTGTCCATTCATCGCCACGTCTATCCTCATTAGCGACAAATCAACTTCTTTTTTCTCTGCACATATGGGACTGATATTCCAAGCTTGCAGAAAACATTAGGATGCATCTGCAGTTGTCCTAAATGTAAAATGAGTGTGTCTTAACATACATTCAGAATCAAAACAATTATGTTTTACACCTCCTAAGTTTTTTGCGTGTGACCTTATCGCTTCGTGACAGCACAGATGGCAAATGGCCGAACATTGTGACTGAAAAGGTCATGAGACCTGTTTGATGATAAATTTGTTGACTGTTCAAATCCAGCTCCGGCTGTGTTTTACCAGGTACAGTATGCTATTTATTAAGCAAGTGAATTGAAGCTAATTCTGGTATTTCCAGTAACCTCTCCAGCTATGTCTGGAATTTAAAAACTACCTGCGACCTACACACAAATGCATATCCTACAGATATGTGAGCAGATAATATATAATATTATTATTGTATAATGTTACATATTATATCATTATATAACATAGTAATATATTAACATATGTTACATTTACTGTTTTGAAAACGGCATAGTTTCTTCCACATGCAGATTTTTCCTCTTTATGAATAAGTTATACATTTTCTGCCACTTTTAAAGACACTCTAACAGTGGCTATAGAAGTATTAATACCTTATGCATTCTTTGATTTTATTTTTTTACAGCATGAAATGAAAATGAACATAACAATATAATGTCAAATAATAAACAAATATACCTTTAATCCTTAATTAAAATAAAGTATTTAACCAGCTTGCAAAAATGCACCTAAATAAACTCAGGCCCAATCCTTCAGAGGTCACATAATAAATTAATTCAATTAAAGTGTTTCAATCGATTTCAAAATAAATAATTCTGTCTTTGAGAGTTTCCTGTTGGTTTGAGCATTTCCAAATAAGAGCTTCATCATGAAAACAAAAAAGTTCAAAGAAATTCTTATATGGGGTTGTGTTTCTGCTGCATAGACTGGAAAACTTGTTAAAATAGAGGGCACAATTCTAGATGTAGACAAATATTGGAGGAAAACCTAGGACTTTGAAGAAGATTTATATTCCTGCAGGGTAGTAACCCAAAGCATACTGCAATAACCACATTGGAGTGTCTTAAATATAAAACAAATTCAATATCCTTGATTGTGGCACAGTCAAAGCCTGCACCCCAATCCAATTGAGAACTGATTTGAAAATTGCTGTTCTCAAAACTGTTGAAACTTAATTTTGCAAAGAAGAGAATAAACAAAGAAAAGGTAAAGTTTTAGTGCTCTAATGCAGTCAGCCTAGTAAGTATATATAGACCCCACTAAGTCCAAAAAAATTTACCCAAAAAGTTATATACGTACTTGGGCGCTCACATACACATCAAAGTAAGTAAGACAATGAGTAGTATCTTTCTTCGGTGTACGCAGACAACAGTGATCTTGTGAGCAGTACACTAAAGAAAGATATTGTGGAGATTACCCTAGAGAATAGAAAGCGACATTACAAGAAGCTTTGGAGTAATCGCATCCCCCTCAGGGTGTCACTCATCATAATCATCATCATTTATTTATATAGCGCCAACATATTCCATAGCGCTTTACAATTGGGGACAAACACAGTAAACTAATAAACAAACTGGGTAAAACAGACAAAGAGGTGAGAATGCCCTGCTCGTAAGCTTACACTCTATATATATCTCATGTCTCAGGGAGCAATACATAAACAAAAGGGGAGAATCTTTATAAATCATTATCTGCATTTCTTCTTTGTAGGCAATAAAAAGACTTAATGGTAAATGTAGTAATCTGCGGCCAAATTTCAGCGATTTTGACAGCCATATGTAATATGAAAATTTAAAAAAAAAAACAGGAAGTCTTTACCCCTTAGAGTTGTTGAATCTGATAGTACAGAGTTTTTATCACATTACAGTACAAATCAATCACACATCATATTGACTTTACGCACGTCTAATTTACATTTGTCAATGACACATCATTTACACTTTGCAACTTGCATTTTAATGAGATTCACTCACACACCAACACTTCAAATACACAAGTAACACAGGCCGTATATATTTAAAATGCATTTTGCGCTTTTCCTCTTTCCTGCATTTGTATTGCACTCATATTTTAGAGGCAGGTGTCCGATGGTTATTGTTTTAGCGCTGCTCCCGGGCCAGCAGCAGCCACACTGCCACCAACATAGCAGATGGGGCGCTCTAACGGCTTTAGGCACTAAAGGATACAGCTTGGCCCTCTGAGCCCTCTAGGGTCCCTGAGTTGTGGCTGCTGCACCTCATATGGCGGCGGCAATGCATGACTTTAATTAGATAGTGATCATCCCATCTATTGGCAGAAACATATTCAGTGTCCTCCTGAGAAATGTTCTGACATGAGCGAACTGATGGCTGGAACGATCATGTGAGATTAGTGTCACTGGATTTTCAGCCTACAGGACAGTCTATAGTAACAGCTTATTTAAAGCGTAGTAATAGACAGAGAGGAAGTGGCGCTGTTTTATACCTGATTGTCTCAAGAATGGCATGTGTACTAATAACTTTACTTTGCAATTAAGCTTTTGCTCAGGCTGTGTTATTAACGTTAGATGTTTCAAAACAGAATGACCGTACAATCTAAACACGATCAAGAGGAAACATTGCTTCCTTTTTCCCCAACTCCTAGTACAACTCTGCTTCTAATAATCCTTAATTATTTATTAATTACTCAATAAGCGCCTATATACTATATATAGCCAGCAAGTACCATAGAACACCTATTTGTTAAATTGGCTTGCATTGACTATCAATGAGACATTCAACTCTAATTTGGACCACCAACTTCCATAGTTTTATTAGCCATTTTGACTATGATTTTTAGTCCAATAAAAGGTTTAATTTTTGGGTGTATTGGTATATTTTTGACATTTGGGCAATTGCTTCTGTCCCATGGGACAATACACCAAAACTGGAACAAACACAAGAGGAGGAGCACTCTCTGTTAGTATAGTGTTCTCTCTATACAACATCATTATTCCTCCAATTTAAAGCCCCTTCTAAAACAACATTTCACTGATCCATGATAGCAAAACAAAAATTTAGTTGCCAGCATTTTTGGGATTTAAATATTTTACCCCATTCACCTTTTTGTACATATAATGTGCCTGGTTTTCAAGATTTACCAAATGTCCATAAGCATTAATTAATGAACGTCTTGATGATCTATATAGTATAACACATGCTGAGAGCAAAATGTTAAGTATTATAGGTAATGTAATGGTTATTATCAATGTTTTATAGAATATATAACACAAATTTGTTGCAGTCCTCCAATCAGACTGTAGATAAGATAATTTCCTGAAGTGTAGTAATTGGCACCCAATTTGATGATGCACTATAAAAGGGCCGTTTGGAGAAAGGTAGGCCACACCCCTAAAGAAGTCCTAGACGAAACGCGTCAGTAGCCTCCCACAGCGCATTCTACCATACATCAGAAGTGAAAAAGATTAGGTGAAATCGTAAGAGAAACCCAGAGGAAGATGTAAAGTCTCATAGAGCTTTCTTCTAGATGTGGATGTAGCTGTGATGGTTTCGATCCTCACTCTGATGGGCTGATAAGTGAATAACCTTTTTATATGTATGTACAGATTTTTAACTTGTGACTTGTATTTCTTTTTAAAATAAAATAGAATTCCCTTCACATGAGTACCCATTGGCCCTGTTTTTCTGGTATTTGCTTAGTGCGTGGGTATTTTTCCAGAGCTAATAGCAAATTAGATGAAGGTCAATAATGTATTAAAACTGCAGAATTAATTTACTACACTATATGCACTCTCTTGCTCTCTTTTCTTTTCTTCATATACAGATATATATATATATATATATATATATATATATACATATATATATATATACATACATACATAAACATCAATTTTTAACTACTGCAACCTACAATATATAAACATAGCTGCTATGAATTGACAGTCCTACTTAGCACACAGATGAAGTAGACACATCCAGTGCTCAGCATCATGTGTCTAGAGGAATCATGGGAACATTTGTGCTTGGCAAACTCCGAGACAGAAGTGACAGCCATTATATTTAATTACCATCATTGCTTGGTGAGTAATATCAGGCAGAGATATAAAGCAGGAGGAGACATCCTATAAGTGCTGTTGTTTGATGGTGTTTATACAGGATATTTGATTGTTCTAGTGCCTCAATAACAGCTAAGTGCCACTGATTGTAGTAGGGCAACACTGAAAATAACAGTCTCTTTCACTACCATTAGAGCGTTGCAGATTTGCACAACACGAGTAAGCCCGGTGTTCTGGGAATTGGACAGCTTAGATTATTATTCAAGACTCAGACTGACATTAGGGCACCAAGGATCAGCAGCTACAGTAGTTTAACAATTATACAGATTCCCATTTGTAATGTCATTGATATTCAAATCTCATGTAACCTTTTATAACAGTTTCACATTACTACAGGAATTGCATTTTATAAGGAGATTTCTTATTTAAGATGCAGCGAGCAATAGAACATTTTGAGTAGCCGGAGCATTAAATTATCGAAAATTAATTAATTTCCTGGAATCCACTTAACTACCAGTAAAATTTAATTAGAACTTAAAAAACTTGAAGAAGTAAAAATGATGACAAATCATTGGCACAATCCAACATTGGTTTAAAGAAATTTTATTTTTTATTTCATTTTGAAAACATAGACAATATAACAATCACCTATATGACTATCTGTAAAAAGTGACAAATGAGACAAGCTGCAAGGGGGCACAAGACCAATCAGAAGATAAGCTCAGAAGGGGAATTATCTAACATTGCTCCCATAGATTGTAAGCTTGCGAGCGGGGCCTTCTCACCTCTTTGTCCGTTTTACCCAGTTTGTTTATTAGTTTACTATGTTTGTCCCCAATTGTAAAGCGCTACGGAATATGTTGGCGCTATATAAATAAATGATGATTGCTCCCTCTTCCCCTGCTTGACATGACTTGCAGCGTGTCCATGCCACACAGCATCTGTTCCCCTTTACTAACTTCTCATAGAGAAGCCCCAGAAACACTTCCTATCCTTCCCAACCTAATCCTCCATTAGATATCACCAGATCTCCAGTGTCCACTCTCTGCTCCCTCCATGGAAATAAACACCCGCACACGCCTTATGCTGTGCATCTATCTATAATATATGTTGAGTTCTGCACCCACTCTTAGGTCCCCTTATGTCTCACTCTGCCTCCAGTCTCCACCATCAGCAATCCCCTTGAGGTGCTCTTCCATCCCTGGTTAAGCTTTGGTCCTAACTGCTTACACTATACCAATCTAGCTGCTTTAGTAACATGTGTTTCAGACCTTACCGTGTAGTCTGCTCTTCTCTTCACCGTCGCAGCCCCTATCCCTAAGATGCCTCTACACAAATTACACAGACAGCATGATAAACACACACGATGCGCACTAAGCTCGCTCCTTTACACTCACTGCATTAAACATGCGTATTTAATACGTACAAATATATACATATAGCTAGATCCACGTAAGCAATCAGGGCCGGACTAGGACTAAAAATCGGCCCTGGCATTGAAAGCACACGGGCTCACCTGCTGTGGGCTCCTAGCATGATATTGTTGCACGCTGATGGGCCATTGCTGGTGCAGTGCGACATGAAGCATTGCCACAAACATATGTATCACACTTGGCGTTCTGCCCAAACTAATAGTTTCCCTTGTTGTGCAAAGCAAACAAGCCTCTGTGTGATGGCACTCGGAGCACCAGGACAATCCATAACACCATAATGTTTATTAAAAAAGATATATGGTTTAAACATAATGTCTACAGGTCCCGGTGAGAGCGATGTGTCCACTGTCCCTTCTAGCAGTAAGGAAGTGCCAGATGGCCAGTCTGGGCTTGGAAGCAATATAATATGTGGAATAGTTGTGCCAGTACAGACATTATTATTATTATTATTATTATTACCAGTTATTTATATAGTGCCACTAATACCGCAGCGCTGTACAGAGAACTCACTCACATCAGTCCCTGCCCCATTGGGGCTTACAGTCTAAATTTCCTAACACACACACACACACACAGACTAGGGTCAATTAGTTAGCACCCAATTAACCTACTAGAATGTTTTTGGAGTGTGGGAGGAAACCGGAGCACCCAGAGGAAACCCACGCAAACACAGAGAGAACATGCAAACTCCTCACAGATAAGGCCATGGTCTGGAATTGAACTCATGACCCCAGTGCTGTAAGGCAGAATTGATAACCACTTAGCCACCATGCTGCCCACAGACATAAGATATATTTATAAGTTATAAACACTACACACAGTACAGAGAACATATCTGTGTAGTAGAACAGTATGCACTATACAAGGAGAGAAAATACAGCTCATGACACCAAGCAGCAGTGGAGACAACTCATTCCAGTGGTCCGACTTTCACCCATACCCCTGCATTGGTCAGGACCATAACAGCTCTTGGGTGCTCTTGCCATACTACACGCAGAGCCAAAGTGTACCGCGTCACCTTATGTGTGCAAGGGTGCCAGGGATCATTCTGGAGATAGGGGTTGCAGTGATGAGAGAAGCTGGCTGGGTAGGAAAAACTGGGGGCTGGGGCACAAATACCCCGAAGGTCAGAGGTATAACTGGAGCTCAGGGTGCAGTGTTTTACTGATGGGTTTCCCAATTTCAGGCTGTTGTATTAGTGCAAGTCCCAGAGGCTAGTAGGGACTGCTGGGACATGTACATCTACAACAGCTGGTGAGTCATGTGTTACCCAAGCTTGTTGTTATGTATCTGTGTCCGTGTGTTGTGCTTCTATTGCAGGTGCCAGTGAGTGTGTTAAGGTGTTCTACATTGTTTATACAAACACTATACACCTCTCTCAACTTACAGCAATACACACTGACACACATTACACTGCTCCCCATCATGTCTATTATACACTGTATTCGAGCCACACACCTGCATACAAAACCACTATCTGCATCAGCTGTAGAACTTAATTATATAGACCCCCTGATTTAGTGATAATAAGTGTTTAATTATTAGGATGGAAATTCACAAACATATAACTAGTTATATGCTATTTGCTTGTGTAAGATGCTTTTAAAATAATGTTAAATGTAAGTGTTTATATATGTAAGTGTTTATTTTTTATCACATTATTGCTTAGCTGGTAGTTGTCAATCTAAACAATGTTTTTCTTCAAAGACACGCTGTGCTATCATATCATCTAGTGTCATTTCCCTTACTGTCATATCTCATGTCAGTAGCATTTCTCTTAATGGATCCATTTTGCAAAGAAAAAAATAAATGTTTTTATTGCTCAACATATAAATTATCTTCTGAGCGACACTTCCACAACATTATTATAATGCTAGGAGTTTAGCGGCTGGAACAGAGGGGAACCAATACATCTAGATCATTGTGCGCCATCCTCAAGCAACAGGTAAGAGACATTTGCATCTGTGGATTTTGCTCAAGACTGCCCTTATGCCCCCTTGGTTGACCAGGTTGGGGACTATCCATGGACTTGTCCTTGCAGAAGCTTGTGACCCACTACAAGTGCTTGGTACCCTTACTCTCTATCTTTCTTCTTGTGTGAACCGGCTATAAGGGGTAGAACCCTATTTCAGGTGCATGAGTAATTTGAGGTTGTGGAAAATGAAATATTCTACTTTTTGCATTTGGGATATGTGTCTAAGATTGAAAAATCTTTTTATCACATCTTTATTTTCAATTTTCAGTAAGAAAACTGTGCATTCTAGATGCTTGGCCAGGACACAGAGTATTTCCATTGGGAAATCCTACTACATGAATAGAATATATTCAGTCTAAATACTTAAGACTGAAAGGTGTAATTTCTATGTGGTGGGTGATACAGTGCGTGGCTTTGTGCTGTATGTCTGTAGAATTCATTGAATGGAGATACAAAACCTTTCCCTTTTCCTCCCTCCGTGTGATGTCCCAGCTCACTACATTGTTCCATTTACTGTTACAATGTTACTGCAGTTTCATGGAGTGCACTAACTACAGAGCCTGGAGATGAGCGGGGGCCAATAGTCCCTAGATTCCATGCAATGACGGTAGTTCCTGCCACTATCATCCAGCACAACCTGCAGCTGGTGCCATGAGGGGTTGTTATAGACAAGCAACTGGAAAGTCATGCTGGAAATTCATCCACCTCTGGATGACATGCAACACTTTGTACAAGTCACTCTGCATATTTTATAAATAAACATTACTTTTTCACTTTAGCTTAATGCTGTGCTATCTAGCCATGAATTTAAAACATGAGGCACAATGATTTTTCTTCCCTGGGATATGAATTAAAGACGCTTTCTGGATCCAGTTGTATTCTATGTAGTGAGCACAGCAGAGCTATATCCATACTTTAGACCTCCCCTCTGGAAAATCCCATAGGAGAGGTCCAAAAGGAAAATGATAGTGATGACATCTTTTACATTGTCATGGACCAGCCCATCCTACATCAGGTGTAGGGGTGGGGGGGGGGGGCATTCACAGTGAATAAAGATGTCATTCATAGTGAATAACATCACCAAGCTCAGTAGGGAAGCGGTCAGGATCCAGGAAGGTGGTTTACCCTACTGGGAGTCTGAGAGAAGTCCCCACAATTTGAGAGTCTCAAGAGTAGGCAAATATGGCTACATCGTATCTCTGGGCATTAAGACTAAACAACCATGCCAGTTAATACAAATATATAACTAAAAAGCACATATGGAATCCTGAAAGAAAAAAACAATATACTGTATTTAGTAAAAAGTTGCTGGAGTCAATACGATAAATCAACTGAAAGTGGAAGCCCCTTAAAGTACTTTAGGGACCAGAACACCTAAATTCTCTATACACCTCCGAAGCAAGATACACCTCACTGTGCGGCTTGCACACAGCAAGGTCATAAACAAGACAGGTGAGCAGAGACGGAAAGGCACCAGATTCTAATGGACAGCAGGGACTACCATCATTTTACTATGTACTATTCACAAGCAATAACAATTTTATTTCTAACTTTGTGTGAAGAAATCATTGGAACATTTATTCAAAAACATCACTGAAAGAAGAAAGGTGACAGAGATCTTATACAACTGAATAACACACAAAATGACTGATATGTTAGTGTTCCTTTTACAGGTGGCAGAAGGTCGGTATCTGATTTATTTTTCCACTTTTGCAGATACCCAAAAGGGTAACAGGTCATAGAATTGTATTACTAATATCTGTCTCCTGCCATCTTCACCCATGATAGTTGTTGAGGGAATACAGGAGGCAATAGCCGGAGAGATGAACAGTTAATTAGAATGTATTTAACCTTCACTCCTGAACAATTACTGTAGAGTGCAGCATTTCTACTGCATTGGGCCACTTATGGAATTTACACTGGATTACATTAGATGTATTATTTCTATGAGCCGTAATTAAGTTGAACTAAACAAAAAACGTAAAACTCATATTGTATTACTATATCGGGAGATCATATTGCATTGTTGATCTGAAATCATTTTTTACACTCTCAGACTTACTTAATTGCTGTTGACATATGGATCTTTCTCAAAGCAGTGTGTGATATTCTGAGAGAAAAAATAATCCAGTTTTAATGAAAATATATTGCTATAACCCACTTTATTTATATGTATACAGGATGAAAAAGGTAATGTTGCAGTGTATAGTTGGGCAGCACGGTGGCTAAGTGGTTAGCACTTCTGCCTCACAGCACTGGGGTCATGAGTCAAATCCCGACCATGGCCTTATCTGTGTGGAGTTTGTATGTTCTCCCTGTGTTTGTGTGGGTTTCCTCCGGGTACTCTGGTTTCCTCCCACACTCCAAAAACATACTAGTAGGTTAATTGGCTGCTATCAAAATTGACCCTAGTCTCTCTGTCTGTGTGTGTGTGTGTGTGTGTGTGTGTGTGTGTGTTAGGGAATTTAGATTGTAAGCTCCAATGGGGCAGGGACTGATGTGGATGAGTTCTCTGTACAGCGCTGCGGAATTAGTGGTGCTATATAAATAAATGATGATGATGATGTATAGTATAATTCAACAGTTAATATCACCCACTTCCACATCACTGGGTGCTTGGCATGAGACGCAGGATTTACCAGTCTGTACCCATCTTTCTAATGGAGGAGTGAATCAGCGAGTAGAATTGAAGCCGCTCTCACTGAGAATATCAGTTCTAGAACAACCCATTAAGTCAATGTATAACCCATTGGGAATTCAGTGCATAACATGAGCCAGTGCTGAAACAGAATCCCAAGTACAGATAACTTTTTAGGGTTCATTAGTGTAGGATACAGGTTTTATGTTCAGCATTTGATGTTAAATCAATGTTAGAATCTAGTACTGGTGCATTATGTAGACCAGCATTTATCAGAGCACTTTATTAAATTCATGTTACTGCCTGACTATCACACTCACTTCAGGGGCAAACGCAGGATTTGTAGAGGGGGGTTTCCACACCACGCCATCAGTGGGCATGACCAGCATGCATGGGGGCATGGCTATAATTTTAGACAGTGCTTGGCTGCTCTCCAACTCTTCCTATCCCCATAATATACATGGGCAATGCTGCGTGCACTACTGCGTCTACTCCCTTTTCAAGCAGAGCTGGGTGAAGCGGGAGCCGGGTCCAGCCACCTCAATTATACAGTGCCCCAGGCTTGGAGGGGGGTTTCCAGGCACTAGGAACCCCCCTTGGTTTGCCTATGCACTTAATAACATTTCATATTAACATACCTCCCAATATCGAAATAAAAAGAAAAAACAGGATAAAATAAACCAATTTCAAGATTTGCCCTAACCACACCCTTGATCTACCCAAATCAGACCCCAATCCACCAAACCATGCTCATAGTCTAACAAAATCAAATCCACATTCTAGTAAGCCCTATTCCATTTGGAATCTGATAATTGGGACAGTCATGTCAAAATCAGGACCGTTGGGAGTTCTGTAATTACTGTGTATTGGTAGAACATACAGGACGAAATGCAACCAGTGTATGTGGTTTTGTGAACTATGCTGATAAACATGTCTGAGATGAGCCCTGGTAATTCCGCAATACTAAAGCAAATTATTTTTATAAGTAGTTTTCACATTGTGGTTTGTTTTGCTTTATGGAATAATTACAGTGACTGTAAAAATATTCATCATTGTTCACATTTTATTTTCTTACGTCATGGAATCAAAATGGATTTATTTGGGTATTGTCGCTGATTAACACAAACCATTCTATATTGTTAAATTAAAGATGCTTGATCGTAATTACAAATAAAAGGCAGATTAATGATTACATTCACTGATTCACCCTCCTTGTATTATTCTTGGTAGAAGCATCTTTAGTTTCAATCACAGCTATGAGTTTATATGGTAAGTCTCTACCAAGTCTGCAATTTTCACTCTGTCAGCACTTTTCGAATCATTTCATAGATTCTGGATGGGATAATGGTCTGGGCTGGTTTCATGTTTCTGTGTCTTGCTCAGGTCTTGTCAGCTCCTGTTTCTACAGCTGAAGTCTCAGCGTTCCTCATGCTGTATAAAATCCTGAAGGCATCTGAGTACCTGGAGCAGACCTGAGGGCAAAAGTGGCTGCTTTAAGCACAAGAGCACACTGTGACCCAGAACCTGGTTCTTCAGTAGCTGTTTGGGTGACAGTTCCTTCTCCATCAATGTATCTATCCTGCCACTGTCTTGTCTGTTATCATTTATTGGGTCTGTGTCCTCTCTATGGGCTAGATTTACTAAGCTGCGGGTTTGAAAAAGTGGGGATTTTGCTTATAGCAACCAATCAGATTCTAGCTTTCATTTTGTAGAAGGTACTAAATAAATGAAAGCTAGAATCTGATTGGTTGCTATAGGCAACATCCCCACTTTTTCAAACCCGCAGCTTAGTAAATCTAGCCCTATGTGTCAATTTTGACTCCTGGTATTTACCCCATCCTGTCCGACTTTATTTGGTCTTCAGTTATAA
Organism: Mixophyes fleayi; assembly: GCF_038048845.1. Lineage (NCBI taxonomy): Eukaryota > Metazoa > Chordata > Amphibia > Anura > Limnodynastidae > Mixophyes > Mixophyes fleayi. The sequence continues at coordinate 334,313,787 of NC_134403.1, forward strand.
AGTATCTCTGCCCACTCGTACGCTTGACCCTGGCTTGAGTATTCTCTGGTTTACTACTTTCACTTGCTTCTATCAGTTTAATGATGTTTGTTTGTAATAAGGCTTTTCCTACCAACCCATTCTGTACATCTTTATTCATTCCTGCTGTGGCATAATGTTCCCATTTCTTTGTTGATCATTACTTGGTCATTGTCCTGCTGAAATATAAATATTCTCCTAAATCCTAGGTCTCTTGCAGACTGCAGCAGGCAGAATGCTCCAATTGCAATACTCCAGGTTTCGTGGATGCTGTGCAGTGTTAGGCTTGCCCCAATCCTTGGTCCTAGCGTTGAGTTCATAAAGGTCACTCTTGACTTCAAGTCATGGGGCTAGATTTACTAAACTGCGGGTTTGAAAAAGTGGAGATGTTGCTATAGCAACCTATCAGATTCTAGATGTCATTTTGCAGAAAGTAATAAATAAATGAAAGCTAGAATCTGATTGGTTGCTATAGGCAACATCCCCTCTTTTTCAAACCCGCAGCTTAGTAAATCTAGCCCATAGAATCTTCCTCTACTAGGTATGTGAATATATCCAATGGAACACTGTAACTTTGTCACACCTGACGGGGGAGTTGCCATGGGCCTCGTGGTGACCACTAAGTGTCCTTCTTGCATGGATGCTCATCTTTTTAGGATGTTCTTTGCAATTCTTTATAATGGACTTGGTTCTCTGGCAGAATCTTCTTGTATCATTCCCTGACTGATGCTTGTGAATAAGATTCTCTTGTATTTGCTCTGACTTTTTTTTGTATTTTCATGATGAAGCTCTTGTTTAGAAAGTACAAACCAACTATGGAGCCTCTCACAGAAAGCTGAATTTATTTTGAAAACAATTGAAACATTTTAGGTCGACCCAGTAAATGAATTATGTGAGCTCTGAAGGCAACTGATTATTCCAGGGTTCATTTAGGTGTATGCATTTAATTATGTATGAATACTTATGGTACAAATTATTGTCTTGTTTTCATTTGTAACTAATTTATTAAAATGCTTTAGATTTGTTTGTTTTTATTTGACGTTATAGAATGTATTGTGTTTATCAGTGGTAAGAATTTCCAAATAAATCCATTTTGATTCTATGGTGTAAGAAAGATGTAAAAAACACCAAAGGGGGTGAATGCTTTGATAGCCACTGTATGAATTCAATCACAGTAGAGCAATGGGATTTAAAGGTAAGTACAAGCTTGTTACTTGAAGATAACAGAGGATTGTGGTGTTCAGCTAACCTCGGTTTAAAAGGGACTCTCAGACGACATATGCAATCCAGCCACCTAGAGACCAGTACTGTTTGCAGAAACAAACCAAGAACCAAATGTATTCCACACTAAGTATTTTCTTAACTGCAATCAACTTTTGTCAGGCAGTCAGCCACTTTGTCAGGGTAAAAACTCACCTGTCACTACTGCCTTATCCTCCGTGGAAGAAGGGGTACAGTTACAGTGAACAGTTGCTTCCTTGTCCCCATCTGAGGACATCTTTGATCTGGATCTTGCTTCCTAAGTGAATGATATCCACGGCATATACTGTAAGGAAATAGTATTGTGCCAATCTGTGAACTCCCCCCAGCATAACCGGATCATCAATTATTCAACCTAAGCTCTTGCCTACGGCTCAGTGGGCAATATAAGGCTGGATTACTGTAACCCATTTGTATGTGCTTTTTTTGAGACAAACAGAAGGGGGCCAAACAGGCCCCATGAGGTCTTAATTCATTTCTTCCTCTCTCACTCTATCTTGTTGCATATGTTAGGGTTATTTAGATGGGTTATTTAGATGCCATAAATAGTTTTGTGCCTGTAATTCAAGGTATGTACATCACTGTTAATGATTTAGGCCAGGCTATCCCACCATTCAGAATTAGGAGGATAACATTTAGAAAACTGTTTTCCCTTTGCTGACAAATGAAAGTAAAGTATCACTAAAGGCTTTAGAACATTCACCATAGGTAAAGTGCATACAAGAAGGAGGATGTCATATCATCATCAGCTGCTATTCATATAGCGCCACTAATTCCGCAGCGCTGTACAGAGAACTCACTCACATCAGTCTCTGCCCCAAAGGAGCTTACAGTCTAAATTCCCCAACACACACACAAAGACCAAGTGAGACTAAGGTCAATTTAATAGCAGCCAATTAGCCTACTAGTATGTTTTTGGAGTGTTGGAGGAAACCGGATCACCCGGAGGAAACCCACACAAACACAGGAAGAACATACAAACTCCACATAGATAAAGCCATGGTCGAGAATCGAACCACTAGGCCACCGTACTGCATCACTGATCCCTAATGCAAGCACTGACCCCATTTTCACATCAAAACACAAGTTAACTGACACCACACTGAGGGGATGCATGCAAATAACAGTAATGTTTTAATTTATGGGTACCTTTAATAATTGCTTATTCAAGCTGACAGTTATTTTAAACAATGACCATTCAAAATTGTGCTATTTTAAGAATTTCCGGAAATTTATCACTACAATAGTAAGTGTAATATGGTATTTCCCCAGACTGCCATTCATGCTGTTCTTCTTGAGACTCGTTTTCATTCTCAGTATTCTGTTCTGCCTCTTGTCTGGGAGTTGTGTTATTTAGTCTGTGTTGAGTTCTATCCTCTGTCTTTTCCTCCCTCTGCTACCCAATTTGCATTTAAATTCAGGATCTTTAACTTTCTTAAGAAAAAAAAAAATGTCACGCCAACTGGGCAGCCTGTCGATAATCCAGACACTGAGTTTAGCTTTCCCCATCAAAGTGTTACTACTGGGAGTTCTTAGCTCTTTTAAAAACAAATTATTGGTAACTCCCTACAGAGTTGAAATCTACTGTACACTGTAGCCTCAGCACCAAGGGCATGGCTTTCAAGGTTTATGTCTTTCAGCCAATTAAACACATGAACTGTTTCCAACAAACTCAACCCACAAATGTTTTGTGTGTTAACGGTGAACAGAGATCTGGATGGAGATTACACATTGGCTTCACGTGTAAAACTGTTTCAGTGACAGTATATGCAGGTGATACATGTTTGAATGTGAGATTCCCACACCTGGCATTCATTACCACAGCTCGCAAACACCAACCTGGCAGACTGCACTGGCACCGGCAAAGAGGAAAAGCTGCAAGGTGTCTAATGTCTGACATTAATTAGTAAATAACTAGAGACCCGTCTTGTATAATCATTAAATAGGCTTTCTATGATTGTATGTATCTTGCTGACTTCTTTACAAGTATGTGGCTAAATTTAAAAATGCACTAAAATTAGATTTTGAAATAACTATGCTAATATCTCTACTGAACAAAACTTCTTCTATGATGCAGATATCAGATATTTTCTCCACCAGCATGATCAGGAGATATGCCAAAGGATAAAAGATAATAATACCAGAAAAAAGTACCATATCCTTAGGCACAAAATAGGATTAAATGCACACAAATCAATACATTTGCCCTTTATTAAAAATCTTGAATTCCAGGACAGCATAGCCGCCTACCCCTTCACAACATAGAGAGTGGGAGGAATTGATTCAATATACCATTCAATAAATTAACTGGGAAAAAAATCTAACTTACAGAGAGGCTTCGGAGAAATATGAAAGGTTATACTCATTATATCAATAATGTTATACGAATACTCACTGGATCGGACTGGCAAAATCCTCTTTTACCAATTGATCCTCCAGCACCCTACAAAATATAGGCTATTGCTCTTCCTTATAATTAGAACGTTCTCAGGGAAATAATTGATCACTCTGCAGACTTCTTGAGTATTTCTCAATGGCTTTCCCAATTCCCATCGCTTATAACACCTATTTTATTCTGTAACCTTGACTCCACAGAATTACAAAAGGAGGGCAAAAGTGATTCCTAACCATTAGCGCTGGTAGTCATATTTGACTGACACTGATCAGATACTGTCATTTTGAATGCCGACAGTGAAAATGTCAGCATTGGGCTGGGTACCCCTAGGGAGAGGACCACATATTATTTTATGGACCTCAACTCCTAGGGAATCCAGCCTTCAGCTGACCAATCTGGGGCTGGTTGACATCATAGCCCCCTGTTGCTGGTTCCCCTGCTAGGTTACCATCTGGCTAAGCCTCGGACTGGTTGAAGGAGAATTGGGGGGGACCCCACATTGTTTGTCCCCCCGATTTCCCTCTAACCAGCACTAGGCTGGCAGCTCTAGGGTTAATATGAGTGGGAAGTGGGAGGGGGGGGGCGCTTTTTCAAAATGTATTTATTTTTAAGACTACATATAGCTGCTGGATTCTCTGGCATTGCTGATTTAATGTTGACATTGTGGCTGTCGGTATTTTCTCTGTCGGCAAACACAACGTCAGTATTTTAGCAGTGTCAGACAGATTGAAATACCGGCACTTAGCCTGTCGCCATTTTCATGTCAGCAGGAAAAGTGTTATTCCGTCAGGATTTCGTACCCAACCCACCTCTAGTGCCAAAAAAACAATTCTCCAAAGCTAATTTCAGAAAGGCACCATCATTTTCTCTATACAATGGGAAGTAAGTTCTACAAATTTCAAATGGTTTAGGTGGAGACAATGTTTCCAAACAAGCAAAGAGCAGAGCGTTTATTTGAGGTATGGGAGAGTTACATTAATATTCTCCACAGTCATTTACAAAATCAGATACAGTGGTACCTTAGTCATACCTGTTGGAATGATCTTAGAGTGATAGAGGGAGACCATTATATTCTTAATTATTTTGAGGTTATTATAACTTTCTACCTATCCCCCTGGGCAAACTATATTTGCTTAAATGTGCAGATTATGTTACATTTACATTTTCTCATTAATGTTATAATGACAAACCCTGATTGACCACTAATGTGTTTATATTTTGCAATTTTACATGTTTGACATATACCTGTGACATAGGTTGAACATGATGTATTAAGCTTCAATAAAAACTTCATAAAAAATAGATTTTTACATTAACACTCATTAAGGGACATTAATAAATTATGAGAGTAAGGAGCAATGGGATGGATTTTATTCTATGTGTCACTCAAATGTGTTTATTACATTATGATTTATGCCCATAGAAAATGCATTTTCCTGCATCAAATGTGCCTGAAAGATGGGTGTGTGCATGTGACTGCGAACGGAAACAGGCGTCTATACGCCGGAGGAAGCCATGTTATTAGCGGGTGATCAGGGGCAGATGTACATAGCAGACAACACAGCATTTAATAGGCTGCTTGTGGTTGCATCACTGATGCTGTTACAGAATTTTAAGGGAGGCTGTCAGAACCTCTAGTGTCTTACACTGGGTAAACATAAAAGGGTACTTTATAAAGGGTTAGTTATACAAGTGTCACGCTTGACATAGAGGATGAGCTGTGCATGATTCTGCTCATGACGTGGATAACCGAAGCACTAGAATACAAGTGGGCAGAGATCACGTCGGAACGACGTATCCGTCTCAAGTGCTGCGGCACCGATATAACGAACAAGTACCCAGAAAAGTAAGTGAGCATGAGAAAAGACTGCAAACTGTGATTCAAATGTTGTTGTAAACATGTGTCTATGGAAGCTGGAAGGCAGGGGAGTTTGATGCCTTCGGTAGAGCCTGACTGGTGATGGTTATTTATATTTTTAAATCTGCAAGTCTGACAGAACTTTAGTCCCATTCTGTTTTCTTACCACTGGAAATTAGAATCTTGGATTAACCACGTAAGCAGGGATAGGTTTCGCTAGTATTTTGACCATAAAAGGAAGTATGGTCATGCTGTTATGTACTATTCATTGGTTGCCAGCTTTTCTTTCAAAAATATGTGAGCATGTTCTAATCCTCTGCAGTTCAAAAGATCATCAGCAAGTCAATCAGAGAATGACCGGTCAGACTCTGGAGCAAATTGATGTCAATACAATTATTTCACAGTTTCTTCCGTAGGCCTTGAAAAAAATTTTCAGGTTATCATTATGTATCTTATTAAGGTACATAATACCATAATGTATCAGACACTACCAACACATGGTTCAGACTAATTAAGAGTGAGGGCACTCTAGTGCTCTTCTGTCATACATGTTGTGTCTACTCAGTTGATATACAGATGAGATTCTAGTAGATCATTCTGAAAAGATTCTTAGATCCTTACTGTGAGCAGATCATCTCTGTATATACTGTTATTTATGAATGAACAGATGATGGATCATCTGGATACATCTGTCCTAATTTCTAGCACACGTGGTTTTGTCATGACCCCCACGCATCATTGGGCCCTCCACCAAAATTTGCTATTATGAGGCCATGTTTCACCCTTGAATGGAAGCTCTTAGCTCATTATTTCTGTGTCTGAGTGAAGACAATGGAGCAATGATGGGTAAATATGATGGTACCTATTAGCACAAAGTAATAATGACTTACAGTGGACATGTTGCTTACACATTACACAATGTATAGATATCTGAGCAGACACCATACAAATAAACAGGCCATACTAGGGCAACACGGTGGCTAAGTGGTTAGCACTTCTGCCTTACAGCATTGGGGTCATGAGTTCAATTCCCGACCATGGCTTTATCTGTGTGGAGTTTGTATGTTCTCTCCGTGTTTGCATGGGTTTCCTCCGGGTGCTCCAATTTCCTCCCACACTCCAAAAACCATACTAGTAGGTTAATTGGCTGCTATCAATTTGACGCTAGTCTGTGTGTGTGTGTGTCTGTATGTATGTTAGGGAATTCAGACTGTAAGCCCTAATGGGGCAGGGACAGATGTGAATGAGTTCCTTGTACAGCGCTGTGGAATTAGTGGCACTATATAAATAAACGGTAATAATAATAATAATACTTACTTGCAGTACAGCAGTATAGTTCCTTTGAAATTCACCTGTTTTCATGACTGCTTGGAGCTGAACATCTTCTGGACATGTGTCAATTATTCATGACTGAAAGTGTGTATATCCCATGCACTGGCAGGGCATGCTCACTGTACTTCTAAGAATGTCATCAAACCACAGGAAGTACGTTAGCTTTTAACACAGGCTTTTATTGACTCTGAATGATCACATGAGATTAGTGTCAAAAGATCTCCATCCCACACCAACAGATAATATAACAAATGCCTAAGACACTGATTCCCAACCATTCTGGTGCTGTGAGGCACCAGCACAAAATTGATTTTTCCGTGACACACTAAAGTTAAAATATTGCAATGAATGAAACCACAATCACTAATATCTATCTGAATGGAACTTTCAGTAAAATATAATTAAAAAATGGTCCTCATAAACATACACAGACAAGGTGCCTTCAGTTTTTATACCACGGATCTACAACCTGTAATAGCCCTGCTTTAAAGCTCTAAAAAAAAAAATCCTAGAAATTGAGGCTCAGTCCTACTTTACATAATTATTGTTTCAATACCTTTGCGATCAATTAACTTCTTCAGACAACTAGTGACCCCCCCCCCCCATACTTACCCAATTATATTTTATTCCCCCGCATCTCTAGCTTCACCTACCCCTCCTCCAGGTGCGGGCTGGGAGAGGGAAGCCCGGGGGGCAAACAGGCGGCCGCATCACATGACAGGGGATGCGGCCGCCTGTGCGCTGATGCGGTCGCATCTGATATCATCAGATGCGGTCGCATCTGATATCATCAGATGCGGCCGCGGGGGGAAATGATGTATTGTGCATCGGGGGAAGGGAGGCGGCCGGCCGGCCTTCCCCCCGGCCCTAATAGCCGTCTGACCCAGCGGCCCGGGGGGGCGTTGCCCCCTGCTCCCCAGGCCAGCCCGCCCCTGCCCTCCTCTTTATATTTCCCTATGCCCACACTAGTTATACATGAATGACCCCTTAAACTCGGTACACCCCTAATCCATTGTAATACAGTTGTCCTGCATTTAAGAAATCTGGATCATGTATGTACACTGCATACAATGATCATTGTTCTGATATACTGTACTTGTGTACTGCCATTGTCCGGATGCTTTTATATGTAAATCAAAATAAAGACATTTAAAAATGATTTATATTCTTCATTGCCTATACTCAACTTATTTAACGCTTGGATGTTCCTACATCCCTGTGACACATCCAGCCTGGAATTGCAACATGCGGCAGACAAGTTGGGAACCATTGGCCACAGAAAGGGAAGGGAGAACTTTTCTTTTGGATTTTCTCGAGAATGTCTGCATGCAAGGAGGCTTTCACTCAGCCTGAAATGTTAATGTCACATTTTTTTTTCAGACTACATAATAGATCTGCTTTAGTGGATATAAAGAGCTTATTATAAAAAAAAAATCAAAGTTTTAAGTTATTTATTTTTTTTGGTGTTCCCCCAGACGAGGGTGTAGCTCACTACGTGGCCCACCAGACCTTCATGCTCCGTTAATCAAAGACATTTTAGATATATACTTATTCTAGATAACACATGGTCAGTTAAGGATATCGCCTGAAGAAAAGCTGCTAAGATTCGACAGTCACAAGGAATCATTTTTACACTTAACATTATCCAAAGCACCGTTCCCTGTTATCTAGCACACACTGATGACTTTGTTGTCCTTATGAAAGGAGAATCTGTGTGTGATTATATGGTGTCTCTAGTTTGCATGATAAATGAAGAATACTATGGGAATTAGAGAGAGAAGAGGCTGGCAATGATGGTGTCTGCATTCTACCTTCTGTACGACCCCGCTTGTGCCACTTGGGCATCCTGAAAACATGCACTGAAGCAGACATACACTTGGTAAATAGAGCATGAAAATGCAAGGCCTCTCTCCACATCATAATTTAGTGAACTTGCCGCGTCAGGAATACAACATTAGCTCCTCAGGCCGGTCAGACACCCTGTGCCTGCAGGTTTGTCATTAGACTTATTACTGGACTCCCTCTGACAGCATATCCGTAAATTAGGACTCATTAAAGATTGTATCATTGGCATTGAAATTGGAAATGTATCAGACTGTTTAACTATCAGCATGATTACCAATAAATGATGTGCTATATACTACCCATTTAAATATAAATATATATAAATGTCACAGATCAACTGCCCGTGAACCTTGCAGATGTTTGACTCAAAATAAAATGTATTTAATTGAAATGATGGAGAGATGGATTAGTTGGTCAGCTTTTCTGTGCAAAGCTGCTGCTGCTTAATCATATTTGCCAACTCTCCCGGAATGTCCAGGAGACTCCTGCATTTTGCGAGAGTCTCACGGACTCCCGGGAGAGTGTGGCGATCTCCCGCATCTGCCCACTTCCTAGTGAAGTGGGCAGAATAAGGTCCAAAACGCCGCGATTCACCGGGAATCGCGGTGTTTGGCCCCGTCCCCTGCTGTAAAATGACGCGTTTGTGTCATTACGTCACGGGGGCGGGTCCAAAATGACACAAATTTTTGGAGCCCCGTCCCCATCACGCCCACCTCCCCGGGCAGGCTCCCGGAAGCCAACTTTCAAAAGTTGGTAAGTATGTGCTTAATAGTAATGAGTGTGTAGGAAGTCTCCACAAGTTACTGGTGGAATACAACACACACAAAATGCATGTTTTTTTCATACAAATTTGTGTGTTGGGGTATCTAGAATATTTGGAATATGAAAATTGAGGTCAAATCTCTTTTAGAGCCAGAGAAAGGTCTAAAAATTGGGCTAGGGCTAATTACGCTTACAGACGTAGCTATTTATGTGTACGGATGGATCGCCGTTCTGTAAAACCAGTGCGGTCCGGAGAGGATTATGGGAGCAGGTGGAGCTAATACAGTGCTCTTGGCCACATCATCATTCAGACAAAAACTAGAGGTTTCCATTTGTCCAAAACAATGTTCAGAGTTGGAAATGGCCTAATAGCAATATTAGGCTAAGGTTATAACTATATATATTTGCATCATAAAAACAATTTGATGTCAATTTTATTTACTCCTCTTTACATTTTCCCTTTTAGAAATGTAGGGCCTGATTCATTAAGGAGACTAAAGCATAAAAAAGGAGTAACTTTGCCCCTGGGCAAAAGCATGTTGCATTGGAGGGGGAGATAAATTTAAAATATGGTGACAGATTTATAGTTGGGGGTAGGGCATGTCCTAGATCAACTATAAATTTCAGCGTGCAAATAAGCTATCAAGTATTTGTGTGCTACATGAAAAAACAGCCAGTATATTCCTTATGTACAAAATAATAAACTAATTCGCACCCCTTGCAATGTAACATGGTTTGCCCTGGAGAACAATTACTCCTTTTTTTGCCTTACTTTCCTTAATGATTTAAGCTTGTAGTGTGAAAATAAGTAGGACGAGAGGCAAGAAATTGTGGGCTGCACAATTATATTTTTTAGGGCACGTTCACTCACAATTAGGACATAATTAGGGCAGTTTGAACTCTAAAGAAGGAAATAATGCTTTTTCTTCCAACATTCTTTGTGTTAGTAGCCAGATATAGGGCATAAATAAATAATATTTGTAATTTTCACTGTAACTGAACTACTTTTGCAATGATGCTCAGCAGTAACAAAAAAAAAAATCAGAGAAAACTTGGATGCTAGAGGTTTCACTTCACTTTCTCAGTTTACTGTCAGTGCTGGGAATCTATTTCCGCTATGACCATTAGTTCTGGATGGAGAAACTTGCACTTTGGAGGATGAGCATTAGTTAAATTGGACCTGTATCTAGAGCGAAAGTCCCAAATTCAGGTGATGGGGGGTAATAGATATTCATTTGGTAATATTCAGTCAGCTATGATTGTCCAGCTTAGCAGCAGTGAGAACTTGTACATACGCTCAGAGTGAGTACAATGCATGTGTTCTCTGTTCTGTTCCGTAATCACATACAATGTCAGCATAGTGAAAACTTCCCCAGTCCATTGATATTCAGTCAGCATATTAATATTCACCTGGTGAGCCAAGAACCCATCCCCCCACCCCGACACACACACACCCTTCCTGTTCCCGGACACTAGAAGTCACCAGTTGTATTGTGAACAATTTCAACAATGACAATCAATTGCTCTTTCATCTACACTTTCCTCTATGCAAACAATCACCAATGGACAAATCAATTCAGCCTATTCTGAAATTCTTCCAAATTTTAGAGATTTGTCATCAGTTAATTATTTTGTGTATCCTCAGCAATACTTTGCAGAATAAACAACACTTAATGGAGAAAACAGGCCAGATACAATAATCCAATAAACAAGAATCAAAGCATTTCTACAACCTTATACAAGGATCTTACAGCCCCTCTAACATATTCTTAATGGAATATATTAGGGAAACCTCTGCTCTCCGCAGGGGCGGATCTAGAAAATAGTTCTACCCGGGGCGATTTGGGGGGGGGCGATCGCCGCTGACTCTCTGTGACTTGTGATGTGAGCTGTGACTATCAGTGGACCAGACTATTCTACACTGTGCAGAAAAGCCTCCACTACAAGGAGTGCGATCGCTATGGGGCCCGGAGGTGAGGTGGCCCAGCAATGCTAAGTCACCTATCTAAGAAGAGCAGAGCGGGGGTTTCTCCTGAGCATGTGATGGTCCCGCCCATGCGGGGCTTTCAGCATGTTTAGGATCTCCTGATGAGGACGTCTGAGTGCCTCTGGCTGTGCATACTGCGTTTGGTACATAGTCATCTGAACAGCACGGCAGCATTGCCTGATTTGCTTTATTTGTTTCTTCACATTTTACCACTATTGCTCCAAGGTGTTGAAATAAAATAGATTTGAAAGGTTTTCACTGTACAAATTGCCCTTATCTTCCCAGCTTCCAGCCCACATCTTTTTTTTCTATTCAGTACTGTCATAAGTGAAATGCACATTATGTATGTGTATCTCATTAGTTCGATGAGCTATATATTTACAAATACTTAGGCAATACCTTGTGACCCAGTACAAATATGGAATCCGGAGAGAGTAATCAGTGTACTGAAGATAGAAAATGCAAATGTTGTTGTCATTTGCTAATTTTGAGAGTGGATTCAGCTGAATTGCAGCAAAGCGCATTTTAGCGGATTCATAAGTTGGGTACACACTACAGGTTTTTCACCCGATTATAGCGCCAATCAGGCGTCTGTTAGATCGCATTAGTGTATACGCTATCACGATCATATTCTATCATACCAAATCACATCGTATCATTTTGATTTGATTTTATAAACTGACTAAAAATCACTATCAATGATGGAACAATGTTGGGCAAATATGGAAGTGTGTAGGCACTCACGACCAGCAGCGTAGGCAGACATCTATAGAGTGCGCAGAGTCACAATCTTTTCAGCAGATGGTTATGACAGATGAAGAGCACAGATCTAAGGGTAAATCATGTAGGTGTGAACACATGAATCTGCATGCTCATCGGGACTTTCAGTCGTTGGTAAAATCGTTACAGAAATCGCATCTGCAGTAATTTTCTGTAGTGTGTACCTAGCTATACATCTGTACAATAAACCAGCCAACCAAGATATGGCAGACAGACAAGAGAAATAGCTGTAATCCCACAGGTAGAAATGACTTGGAATTCAGAGCAGTTTGTCCATGAAAAATGAGTCTTAAGGTTTTCAAATCACTTCTGATTGAGACTCTGTTCTGTGGTCTGAACAAAAGCTTTTTGTAGGTCTTATGAGCTTATGTAAAACAACATCTACTAAGAGCATGGATATATACCCAAGACGACACATAAATTTGTTGCGTGTGTAGCTGAATTTCAATTAGTAATATTTATATGGAAATAGAAGATCTCACAAACAGTGGCATCCTTTCTCTAATGTCTATTTATGTAAATGTATTTACTTTACTTTCCTGTAGCTTCCCTTTGCCTGTCAGTGTAAAAGCTCCCAGCTGTGTCTACAGAAACAATAAGGATAATTTACAGCAGTAGAAACATATAGCCTGTGGAAAATGTTATTTTGTCATGCCATGCACCTACTTCTGCCAAATGCCCCCTTCTTTGCAGAGGAGTGCATGGATCTGCAGAGCCAAGATCATCTGCTGGGGTGCAAATGTCTGTACCTGCCAGCGAGAGAAGTAGGTCAGTTCAGGGGCATTTCTTGCCAAGTGTGGATTAGGGGCTGAAGTGCTGCTGCGTTTGCACTGAAGTAGAAAATAAGTATTTCAGCTCACCTCCTCTCAGTCCCTCTGCCCTCTGTCTCCTCTCGCTTCTCTCCGCTCCCCTCAGTGACTCTCAACCTGTCATCTGTGCCCACCCTCTTGGGCCATAGTTACCTGCCTATACTCACTTTTCCCCTCCCTCCCTCTCTTTCATGCTGTGCCTGAGCCCCCAGAGTTATAGTGCTTACTGTTACTTGTACTGTACTGTTTCACCTTGTACTGTGCCATTGTTTGTCCTTGTACGGCGCTACGGATACTTTGTGGCGCCCTATAAATAAAAATTAATAATAATAATAATAATAATAATATTTCACTTTGCTGGATTTAAATTACATAAATGGCCGGTGTTGGTGCATTCATAGTTGTGTTCTCTGTGTTGCCGAAGGAGAAACAGTATTTTTCTCCGTGCTATAGAACTTGTATTGTGCCACACCTCTGAGGTGCCAGAGATCAAGTTGTGTCCCTACACCTCTAATGAGTCACATGTTGCACTATCCACATCTGCTGGAAAATGTATTGCTAGGCACACTTCAATCATTGCATACTTGCCAAATCTCCCTGAATGTCAGGGAGACTCCCTGAAATAGGGGTGATCTCCCTTACTCCCTGAAGAGTCTGGCATTCTCTCTGATGCTGAGCCAGTACAAGACGTGGTTGGCTTCGCCATCTGTGGCATGATGACACAATTCAGAAATTGTGTCCTATGTCCATGTAGTGATGCCTATGGAGGTGGCCATTTTCATGGAGACCAAGATTTAATCAAAGACTGACAGGTAAGACAACATTACTTCAGTAATGGAGACAGAAATGTAAAAGACACTTCAGTCTCTAGAGATTAATTAGGTGCTTTTCTTTAACGCATAGTTGCCTACTCTCCCGGGAGACTCCCGCATTTCTGGGAGACCTCCCGGGAGAGCAGGGCAACCTCCCGGTTCTCGCCCCTGCAAAAGATAAATGGTGGGGGGCAGGGCTTAATGACCAAATAATGTGTCATATTAGCCTACCCCCTGCTGTAATTGGCCCAAATTGTGACAATCATTTAGGGGGTGGGGCCAAAATCATGCAATTTGTCAAGCCCCGCCCCTGCACACCCACCTCCCCTGGGATCTCCCTGAAGCCAACGAGGAAAAGTTGGCAAGTATGAATCATTTCAATAAAACACACAAAAGTGACCCATGTACTAAATACAGTCCCAATGTCCCCTTACTGTCATGATTATTTGACGTAATGCATGAAGCTAAAGCAAGCACTTTTTAGGGGGAAATGTTGAAATGAATGAAGGGGTAAAGTAGTAGAGGGATGGACATTGATGTTTTTATTATTTCCACATTGCATATATTCCAGAGCAGCCACTTGTGTTTCACAAGAACAGGAAGTGGCATACCGTCCAGCTGTCCCGATTTTGACAGGACATCCCGATTCGCGGCCAGCAAAAAGGGATGGAGATTAAGAGTAATATGGGTGGGGGTTTGTATGAGTTTGGACAGAACGCAGGTGTGGCTTTTTTAGTCCTGCTTTTGGGAGTAATGTTGGGAGGTATGAAATGTGAAATGCTGTCGGCAGACAAGTAGCCGCACTTGTGGACACAAAGAAGAATTGTGGGTTTGCACTTTTTCCAGTTCATAAATAAGTCTTAAATATATGAAATATTTTCAGATATATCCACTTGTAAATGCCATGAGCTATAAGAGATTGATTTAATTCTTTACGATGTTCCATCAGAGCCTCGCGGGATGTTCAGTACCAGAAACATTGCTGATATTTCCTCTCATCTCATAGAGGTGGGAGCAAATGTAAATGATGTTTTGTGTACGGTAAAACCAGAAGTGTGCGCAGCTGCACATCATGCAAGGCTCATACCATGTCCAAATATTGTTACACTTATATTACGCTGTAAAGTGTAAGATGTTTAGCATGGGTTTTCAAGCTGTGTCCTTCAAAATGTTCACTTGTCGCGCTGTTCCTCGCGGACCTATTGATATTGTGTGTGTGTGACAGGTTTATAAATAAAGCATAATATGAATGGAACAACTAGCCCAGGAGTTGAATGGGGAGCACCTTACTAATTAATAAGCGATGTCCACAAATGGAAAATCACTGCTAATATACTTCATTCATGACCGCAGGTGTTTGGATTTGATGCTGATCGCCTATTAATTATGTTTCAATACATGGAAAATATTTAGTGTATTTATGAATAGGCAAAGAGACCTATTAGGGCTCGTTATCACAACACCCTGTACGTTACAGGGGTTCCTGCTAGCATTAACCATCATTACACCAGAGACGGTTTCTCCATTTTAATGGGGAAGCCCATTTATCAAATTCCGCCACGATTCCTTTCCTATTAACGTCATGTCAGGATGGCGTTATCAGAAAAAGCATTAAAAGTGGTTTATTCTTATAATAAAGCATTATTTTGCGGTAATATTTAATATTTATTTAATTATCAAAATAATTTAATATTTGGAAAAGTAATAAATAAAAAAATTATGTATGATATAACCTATATGTTATATGTAACATTTATGTGTGTGTTTTGAAGACTTTATATGTTGCGTGAACCAGAAAGCCAGCTCATGCATTGCGCACAACTGCGGTGACTACAGCCAAGCAGTAAGTTAACTCTTACCCTTCCGGCCAGTATCACAACATTAGTCTGCTACCTTGGCGATAATATTTTTTAGAAATGCAGCTGATAAGTGATTTTCTTATTTGAGCGATGATAAAAGCAATGAAGAAAAAAAATCCTATTTATCTCCTCCATGCAGGTATAATCATAAATAGGCACATAAACATCTTACTGCACAGTAGTCACAACCAGCTGAACCTGACACCGCATGTTGTAAAATACAAAGTAACAAAATGCTGAACAAGCAGTAATAAAACAGGACATAAAGTCTAAACTGTGTGTATTTGTTTCTATTACAAAGTTCAATATTAGTTCATTTTAAGCATGAATTTATGATGACTTTCTTTGAAGCTTTGTTACCACATTGTGGTACCTTCTTTCAGCAAGGGGGAACTACATGGCAAGACATTGATAGGTAATTACAAATCCAGAAACCTACGGAATGGCAACATATGGTATTGTGCCAGTGTGTCTATTTTTGTGCTAAATTTATACATTGGAATTCACCCCCATTCTACGTTTGAGAATTCGTCTGCTCAGAGGCTTTGTGCAACATTTTGTGAACACTGGTCCGAGCATCTTTGAAATACACTCAGACACAACTAAAGACTTTACAATTAAAGTTGTGTCAGACTGAGGTCATATTACAAACACTTATGATGTGGTGTAAAAATACAGATGCTCAGTTTTCACCCTTAAAACTTGTTAATTTTTAAACAAAACAACATCTTGTTTTTACATTTGTACACAGGGTTGTGGGAGTAATTTAGGATATCCTGTATCTGCATGGTACACCATGATCATCATCATCAGCTATTTATATAGCGCCACTAATAATGACAAAGTAATTTGTTCTGGATTAGTTGTCACATGAGATTAGCCTTAAATGTTGGCTTAAGATGACAAAACACATATTTCAAAGATCATCATCATCATGTATTTATTTATATAGCGCCACTAATTCCGCAGCGCTGTACAGAGAACTCACTCACATCAGTCCCTGCCCCAATAGAGCTTACAGTCCAAATTCTCTAACACACACACACATACCAGGAGAGACTAGGGTCAATTTAATAGCAGCCAATTAACCTACTAGTATGTTTTTGGAGTGTGAGAGTAAACCGGAGCACCCAGAGGAAACCCACGCAAACACGGGGAGAACATACAAACTCCACACAGATAAGGCCATGTGCGGGAATGGAACCGGCAAAAGGCACAAATAAGAAGAGGAGCTCAGTACAGTCCAAGTGCAAACACCAGAAACTGCTAAAAAATGTATATAACTAAGGGTTGTGTCACTATAGCGCTTTTCCAGCATAACAAGCGTTCGCTCATTTACAGCTCACAGCTGATAGTGAGTGTTTAAAATACCCTGTGTCATAGAGTATGCTCACATATAATGGTTTACAATTGGAAAAGTTAGTTTTCATTCCTTTGGACATTTGAACAAAACATAGCTGTCAGAGTTTGGAAAACCGTTCAAGCAATTAAAGCACTTATGTGTCATCCTCTCTGCTTTACTCATAGGAGTAAATGTTTCAAGCTGCAAGTTGCCAGCGGGTTTGAAAAGTGGAGATGTTGCCTATAGCAGCCAATCAGATTCTAGGGGGTATATTTACTAAATGGCAGGTTTGAAAAAGTGGAGATGTTGCCTATAGCAAACAACCAAATTCTAGTTATCATTTATTTAGTGCATTCTACAAAATTAAACCTAGAATATGATTGGTTGCTATAGGCAACATCTCCACTTTTCAAACCCGCTTGAGACATTTTACCCCATAGAGTCTTTTCAATTTGGGGCATGTACATGTTGAGCTTAAAACGTGAAGTGAAACATGTCAGTGTGACACTACCCTAAGACTTCTTTTATTTATATTTTAGGCAGGTATCTCTTTTTTTGCTTTCACAGTCCAAACTTACTGATACGTAAAATTGGATGCTGCCAAAACTAACCCTAGTGTGTGTCTATTAGGAAACTTAGAACATAGGCTCCAATGGACTGATGTGAATGACATATATTCTTAATATTAATATAAGTTATTTCTCTATTTCATCATTCAATAAACAAACAAACATATTTATAAAACAAGTACTTTTTCAGTATAATATTCAGGATAAAGTTGCATTAAGCAGTTGAGACAATATTATAGCAAAGTACATATTATAATGGAACATTTACGCAGCTGAAAGTATGGTTCACCTTGCAGTGCTGACAATTCTCTAGACAATGTTTTCTTGATGCCCAATGAGCAATATTAGTCTAATCAGGAGAGCACGAGACTAGCAAGAGCAATTATAAATAAGGATGAAACGGTAGATGCAGTTTTAAGCAACCATATAATCCTGGCTTGTGTTAACTATGTCTTAATTAGCCCTGAGATGTTTGTCTCATTTATAGAATGATTAACATAAGCTCCAGGGAATGTAAACACAAATAGCATTTAAGGATCGTTTGAAGGATTCAGATAAACTTGTTCATGCTCTGTTAAGCTATCAAACATACCCACAGAAATTAAAGGAATAAGCTAAATAGGTCATTTTAACGTATTGCCTCATTTAAATAGTATATAGTAGATCATTTAAATGAACTTCTCCTGCCGACATAAACATCAAATAAAAATTAACTGCAGATCATTTCTGAAATTCGTAAACTGCAGAGATGTAGCACAGATATTGTTCCTTTCTTAAGTGTGATATTATGGGCTTGATTCATTAAGGAATGTAAAGTGAACACAATTCTCGGTTTTAAAAAATGGACGGAAACTGCAAGCAGGTATGCCCATATTCAACAAGAAATGTTTCTAGTTATATACGGATGCAAGTGTGCTCTGCCTATATGGCACTTGTGGTATGAAGACAGACACAGCACACTGCACAGTACATATATATATATATATATATATATATATATATATATATATATATATATATATATGCCATCAGAAAGCACAGCTTAAAAAAAATATTTATAAACACATGACCACCTGTTAATAATATAGTAATTAATGAAAAAACAAGAAAAAAAAGGCTGAAAATCATGTACCTGAGAGATGACGAGGGCTTGATTCGGACGGACGTGCGTGCGCTCAACCTTGGCATGACCTTACTGTACATTGGTTCCATGCATATGCATCCTACCTCCCCCTGTTCCGCCCATGAAATTGTAAGCTGTCGCTGTTGTGTTCACTGAATGGTATTTCATGGTGGTGAAAAATGATCTTTAAAGCGGTAAGAACCCCCCGGATGCATTATAGTACGTAGCATAGTCGGTCCCGGGACTTGTCAGCTGCAGTACATAGCTGCCTGAAGAAGTTGATCCAGGCTGGATGAGACCATCAGGGCTGCCATCAGGGGGGTACAGGGAGTGTAGCAGTATGGGGCCCGACCAGCCCTGGCCCAAGCAGGATTATTAGGGAAGGAGGACAATGCACTGCAAGGATGTGGTGAGCTCTCTTTCTAGGCAGCAGCTGTTGCTGAGATGTGAGGGCTGGGGGAAGGCCTCCTCCCTGAATGAAGGAATACAGCAGAAGGCCCCCTTGTAGGCAGCATGTCTGCCTCCACTCCCAAAATGTGGGGGGTACTATAGCTACCAACATTTGCATGGAAGAAGAGAAACAGAGTGTTCTGTAAACTACTACAGGAGTTGGAATCGGGTATAAGGGGTTGGCTGGTGACACCGGACAAGGAGTAGAGGGTTTAAAAATAGGGGTGTGGTTAGAGAAGGAAGGCGGGGTCCCTGTCTGTTACATTTATAACATTTATACTGGGCTACATGATATCTGGTGGCAGCCCTGGTGATCATCAACTGATCGTCTCACATTCTGTCCTTGGACGTCCTCTTCTCCCGCAGCTGCAGAGTTCTCTGGCAGCATCAGGATACATATTGTGAAACCCTTCAAGTGCATTATGAGTCTGTAAATACAATGTGATAAACTGTGCAGGGCCATCTTTCAGAGCAGGTGCCCGGGGGCCCAGCGGACAAGGGGGCCCAAGGCAGGACTCCTATAAAAAAAAAAAAAAATACCCTTTGTGGTCACCTGGCGATCCGGCTCCCTCCCTGGTCCCCTCTTCCGTGCTGCGCTCGCGGTGAATGTCGGGTGTGATGATGTTATCATGCCCAACATTCACTGTGAGCACAACATGGAGGAGCGCAGAACAGCGACGAAGTAAAGAAGAGGATTTGACTCGAAGAACAGGGCGATTGAAAGGTAAGTTAAAGGGGATTTTTTACATACACACACACACACACATATATATATATATACACAAGTTAACCTGTGCATGATACTCATGCATTCTAGTCAAATCAAGCTACTTAAGGTGTTAAAAAGGTTCTTGTCATGCATTTGGACCAAAGCCCAGGCCTCCTCAGGGGAAGAGCGTTACTTCCCGACGTAAGCGCCCTTTTTTAACGTGGTTTTGTCCACATGTCACCACCTCATCATTCTTCTCCATCACCTCATCCTTCATCTTCATCGCCACATCCTTAATCTCCATCGTCTTACTGTTCTAAAACCTCTCGATACACAATGTTTCTGCTAAACACCTTATCGCTGTGCTCAATCAGTCTTCCTTGAAGGGCAGTATTCATAACCTGCACTTTCACATCACTGCTTCTCCGTACTCGTGAAAATGCGACATACAATTGTCCATGACCAAAGACAGGCTCTGGTAAATAAATACCCACACGGTCAAGAGTTTGATCCTGTGACTTGTTAATGGTCATAGCAAATGCCGCCTTTAAAGGGAACTGCCGCCGTCTTACCTTAAACGACAGTCCTGTTTCGTATGGACATAAGTCAATCCGAGGTATCATCTCCTTCTCTCCTTCAGCAGAGCCAGTCAAAACTTCTGCTTGTATCACATTCGTTTTCAGTGCTGTCACTACTAATCGAGTGCCATTGCACAGTCCTCTCTTAACATTCAGATTTCTCAATAGCATAATAATGCTTCCAACTTTCAATCTTAATCTGTGCCTTGGCATTCCGGAAGGAGTCAAGAGTTTGAGCCCTCAACTCGTAAATTTAGCCTTTACTACCCCTCCCACGGGGGGAAAGGAGGATGATGGAAGTTAACTGACTTCACTATTATAATTTTTTGGTCAAATAATGTCAGTATACCAAATTTCAGGTCAATTGGATGAGCCCTTTCTGAGAAAATAGTTTTTTCCACACACACACACACACACACACACACACACTAACACACGCCGCTAGGCTTATATATATTATATATATATATATATATATATATATATGGGCCCCGGTGCACTGCTTTGCCCGGGGGCCCATAATGTTGTTAAGAGGACCCTGAAACGATGAGATTGTTAGTTATCAATATTGTAATTTCTACAGAGCCAAAGCATATGTTTGTACAACGCTAGAAGCTGAAGAGGTGTAAGGCAGTGCAACAGCTGAAAACACTATTACTAACACATCATAAAGACAGTTCCCTGCTCAGCACAATCACATCTTAATGCATTTGCCTAAACCACTACTTAAAACGAAGTCTATTGAAGATATAAAATGAAGTTCAATTA
Source organism: Mixophyes fleayi (assembly GCF_038048845.1). Classification (NCBI taxonomy): domain Eukaryota; kingdom Metazoa; phylum Chordata; class Amphibia; order Anura; family Limnodynastidae; genus Mixophyes; species Mixophyes fleayi. Next base: position 334,335,043 of record NC_134403.1, read on the forward strand.
TTTATAAGAAAAGTACATTCATCTCTAAAACTTCAAGGATTATCTAATATCCTTTTCTTTTCAGCTCCATTAATATTCAGCATCGGGCAGGAGAAAAGCTCAAATTTAGCTGTGGATGATTATACCAACCTCTATATTTTTCCTGAAAGCCTTTGCACAGTTAGTCATACAAAAAAGGATATTTCTTTAATCAATGCTATATTTTATTGTTGTTTTAATGACAATTGTTAAAAGGGTAAATATAGGTATTATACAAAGAGTTTTAAAAAAATGACAAAGATAAACAGCTAAATGTATAATTTTGTCCCACTGTATATTTCAGTGCAATTTTTAAACATTTACACAATCATGTGACAAACAGAAAATAGACAACGGCGCTCGGTGGAGCAGAGAATAAGGGATCAAACGTGCTCAAAATAATATTAAAATAATCACATACAGTAGGCTGCTTGATTCCAAATTAACATCCAATTGCAGATGTATAACCTAGATGCACAAAAAGAAGGAAAAAGCGCCAAACATAGTGTGATATTGAAAACTTGTAAGCAGATCTCTAAGACCTCGTACCAGATGTAGAAAATAATCTAGCTTATCTCACAGAAATCCAGATCTTTTCCCATAGATGGATTATATCATTGGTCTCACATATCCAAACTAGGACTCAGAAATACAAAAAAATCAAGTTTTAATGTCAATGTATCCATAAAAAGCCAAGCAAATGCCCGTACATGAAACTAAAAGTAAACAAGCTTATCTGTCCACTGGACCCTCAAGTATCCTGGAGAAGAGCTCTCAGACCACAACGATAAAGAACACTCTCCACCATCAGCTGGAACAATCAGGAAAACCCCTAGGGCTAGATTTACTAAGCTGCGGGTTTAAAAAAGTGGGGATGTTGCCTATAGCAACCAATCAGATTCTAGCTGTCATTTTGTAGAAAGCACTAAATAAATTAAAGCTAGAATTTGATTGGTTGGTATAGGCAACATCCCCACTTTTTCAAACCCGCAGCTTAGTAAATCTAGCCCCTAGTCCCTTAACACATTTCGTCATACCATGACTTTCTCAATAGAGGTATACCTGTTTTGTGTAAACACACTACACTATTTTGTGCTTTTTCTTTTCTGAGTCCTAGCTTGGATATATGGGACCAATGATATAATCCATCTATGGGAGAAGATCTGGATTTCTGTGAGATAAACTAGATTATTTTCTACATCTGGTACGAGGCAAATTTGCACACTTAGAGATCTGCTTACAAGTTTACAATATCACACTAAACAGAGAGAAAAACCAATAGTGCAGAAAGTGTCTTTCTAATTACCTTTTAATATCACACTATGTTTGGCGCTTTTTTCTTCTTTTTGTGCATTTACACAATCATGCTTAATTCTAAAGTTGTATAACATACAACTAGTCCTTTAGAGTCTAAGGAGCTCAAGTAGAGCGCAAATTGCGTTTTTAGCGTATACTATCATCATCCTCATTTATTTATATAGCGCCAACATATTCCGTAGCGCTTTACAATTGGGGACAAACATAGTAAACTAATAAACAAACTGGGTAAAACAGACAAAGAGGTGAGAAGGCCCTGCCCGCAAGCTTACAATCTATACTACTATTTACTTCAAGCGCACAAAGCACTTGTTCCGAAACGAGTGGTTTGTGCACATGCTCAAATGTAAAAATGCAATTTGCATTCAACTTAACATGAGCCCTTAAGTGGGCTAGATTACGCATCTTTTGAACAAAATATGTAATCAAGAAGCTGATATTTTTGTAGTTAAAGCCACAACCATGGTCACTGCTGTATGGTTGTAGATAAATGTGATATACATATAGATGTTGCACATGTATTTGTAAATGTTAGAACATTTTTTTTTTACATTGGATGAAATGATTCTAAATTTAGATTAACATAACCAATGACAACCTATTAATAAATGAGAAAACCCTTGGGAAAATTTAAGAGAACTGTTAGTCACATTAAAGAGACCGGGAGACTAGCTCAAATCTCACGCCAGTCCATTGGAATAATGAATAGACTTTACATAATGAAATGTTTTTTAACTGTTCTATTCACTTCTGCAGGTATATCAGGCATGTGAGTGTTCTCAGGTGCTACAGAGTTTGTCAAGTGTCTTTGTACAGAATTGCCCCTCACAATATCAATTGATTTAATATTTAATATTGGGCAGTTGCCCATTACTACTTCCTCATCATCATCATCATCATTTATTTATATAGCGCCACTAATTCCGCAGTGCTGTACAGAGAACTTACTCAAATCAGTCCCTGCCCCATTGGAGCTTACAGTCCAAATTCCCTAACACACACACACACACACAGACTAGGGTCAATTTGCTAGCAGCCAATTAACCTACCAGTATGTTTTTGGAGTGTGGGAGGAAATCAGAGCACCCGGAGTAAACCCACGCAAACACGGGGAGAACATACAAACTCCTCACAGATAAGGTCATGGTCTGGAATTGAACTCATCACCCCAGCTCTGTGAGGCAGACGTGCTAACCACTAAGCCACCATGCTGCCCAATACTACTTCCCTTGCTTTGGTTGTAGGGTGTATTTAATAATATCTGTATATAGATTACAAAACATTTGTATTAATCAGTCATGTTATATAGAGTGTATAAAACCCTATATCTATATAGAGTATACAGAATTATATTATGATAATGTCATACTGGCCTATTCTTCGGGTGAACTAGCCCATCATACGCATTCTTCCCACTCCCTAGATAAGTTAACTCGATGACGTGATCCAGTGTGAATGGTGTCCTTTTGGCTCACCCATTTTACCATGAGGATACCCCCTAACCCCACACTTAACCTATTGTAAGGTTGGTAAGTAGGAACATACCTACTGAGGAGGTTTTATTGGGTTGGTGTAGTATTTTATGTTTATATACAGAAATTACAACAATAATTACAATAACAGTAACTGCCATTCTACACAATGGATCAACTTTTGTGCTCCACACACAAATTAGTCAGATTGTTCCACTTAGCAGAATGTCCCTGGAAATTCTGCTCCAATACTAGTATGTATGTAAATGCTGATCTCTTAGACCTTGTACCACTATACCCCAGTATTCTTCTCTTCTGTTATGGTGCTGTATGAACCTATACTGGGATGAGGGATAGTATGCTTTCTAGGTTAGGTTCAATCAAAGTAAAAAAGAAAAAAATGACTTTAACACAGATATGGAACCTTTTATATAGGTTACTTGGGGTTTGGAGTTCTCCAAATGGGTTTTTACACAATTTGGAGCACCATGCCTACGATATACTAAATCACACTTAAAAAATACTCCTGCCATTCTCCACAATGCCCCTAACATTCATTCATTAAAATGTTTAGTTGTGCTTCATAAAAAAAGAAAAGAAAAATAATGTAAAACTAGAAAGAAAAAAATATTTTCATAAATTTTTCAATGATTTTAATAGCAAAAAATGGAAAGAAAATGCTTTATTTTTCTGGTAATGACCCCCAGCTATTGGTACCCTGAGATGTCCAGCTGCCCATGGTAAACTGGCTTACACATGGAAACTTTCACCATTTAGACCAGCAAAACGATCGACGACGACAACCGATGAAAGCTAACACTAGCAGGGGGATTGGTAAATAAGGAGAGTGTATTCGCCAGAGAAATGGGTTATCTTAATACTAAATATGCCCCGGTGACTGTAGGCAGGGGCGGATTGGGAACTTAAAGTGGCCCTGGAAAAAATTATTGAAGTGGCCTCATGTCGGCGGGACCAAAATAACTGTAGGTGGGGTCAACACAAAAGTAGGCGGGATTTAGAACTACAGGAATTTGGTTGTAGTAACATTTAGGAAAACCTAGATGTGATGACTTTACACACAGTGGGTCATCTCTAAAGCCATGCAGGGCAAATGTATAGTATACTATAGGCAGCCCCCTCTTAGTATAGTATAGTATACTAAGCCCCCCTCACTTACCTTCAGTTGCTCTGAGCAGCGTCTCTTCTCACATCAGGTAGACAGGAAGTGAAGTCAGACTTCCTGTCTGCCGAACAGCACCATGGGAGCCTAGCAATTGGCTGCCTGTTGCTGCCCACTGAACACCAATATTTTAGATTGCTTTCCTGTACGTGCCTCCCCCCGCCGCATCCAAACGCGCCCCCCCGGACAAATCTGAGGTGGCCTCATTAGGCATCGGCCTACCGGGAAACTTTCCTGTAAGGTCTATGGCCAATCCGCCCCTGACTGTAGGAGCCACCTGGTGATCATGTAAGTTGTGCATGACATTCTCATCTGATCACAGCAAATATTAACTTTGTTTTTTAGAACTTTACACATTTCTGGGTAATTGGTCCTATACTGTATTGTAATGGTATTTAATATACAAAACACTTTCTTAGTCAAGGCATATTTGGTAAGTTATAAGCTATATAACTTTTAAGCTTGGAATCTAAACATTAGACATAATGAGACATGAATAAAGTTAGTTATAAGAGTTACATTACATTTGTTTACTCTGTATTAATGACACGCTGCAATGATGCAAATAGCCATTTTCACACAGAACACATCTATGACACTTGCTCAGCCACTGAGGAAATACTTCCAGAGATAATTTCATTTGGAAGGGTCCAGCCGCTTTTTCATCTCCCTGGCACAAATACAAAAGAGCAGAGCTTCTGTGGCCCAGCTGGAAGCAAAGTTTCAGTCCTCCATCTGTTCCCACAAACCAGAATGAAACATATTGTTGTGGTTTCGTACTGTTCTGTTGCACAACATGGGACAGTTGTAGGCAATTAGCGGAAAACTGGGGACTACAATACATAAATGTACAATTAACCCATACAGTGTGCAGCTAGTCAGCTTCCAGCCATGTATGAATTGCTACATCAATGAGACTGTGTGACTCTTCCCTTCTCCCAGAGCAATGTAAAGCTCATTGTGGGTACTTGTGATGAGAGGATCGCCAGCAACATTCCAATAGTAATTTATAAAAAAAAAAAAAAAGAAAAGCTTAAAACATCTCTTTCATCTCTATCAACAGCACAAAAAGTTATTTCTCTCCCTAGCTGTTAACAATGAATTGTCAACCATAGTGCAAAATAGAGAATACTCTACGTAAGGACATAGGTTTTCATAGACAATGAACAATGCTGGTTCCTTATTTCAATATCACATCACAAAACACACAAACATATTCTATTAGAAAAACACTTTTCCTTAATTTTTTTTTATTTTTTTTACATGTATGTTTGTAATGTAGTTACCACTAAGTATATGTGCAGAAATATGCTGCAGCTCTACTGTTGACAGGGCTTGATTATCCAATAGGCTGACTAGGGCCGGATTAACCCGAGGTCTAACTGGGCTACAGCCCAGGTGCCTCAGGCATCCAGGAGGCCCTTGACAGTACTCAGCGGCATTACTGATCGGTGCAGGGGCGGGGGCGCCCTCGGCCTGATCAATGCTGCTGAGCCTGTCACTGTAGTCTTTCCCCGGCGCTCATAGTCTCCTTACCGAGGAGATCTCGTGGGTCTCACTCTCACAAGATCTCCTCAGTAAGGAACTTACAGCTCGCCACGGAAAGACTACTGTGACAGGAGACAGAAAGAGGTAAGCGCTTGGGTCGGGGGGCTGCTCACAGGGGAGGCCTCACAGGGGGGCACCCTTAGCCCAGGGGCCTCCATTCCTTTAATCCGGCCCTGTGTCTGACTAGGCTGCAGTCTAGTCGGCCACAGAAAGGTTTTATTTCAGGTGGGGGGATTTTTAGACACTGAAATTAATTTTAAAATTTAAGAGAATGGTAGTTATCCATAGTAAAAAAAACATATAGTAAAGTTTTTCATTTTGGAGTATTCCCATGGTAAAGGCTGAAGATAAAGAATCATCCTTGGGTAGGCACTTGAAGATAAGCCAATAGGAGAGACAAGGATGGTGACAGGAGTAGTGCTTGTTCATGTCTCCAATCTGCTATACAGTGCTAGTTTTAACATGAGCTGAGTTTCCAAAGCACTGAAACATGGGAAACCTAAACATTGGTGGGGGTGGGGGATGGAGGAGGAACATTTGTTGTTTTTATCTACCAAATATTAGTCTGGTGTGGAAAGCGAGGGGACGATACAGGCGTGTTAGCCTAGGGAGGCCTGAACCATTAATCAGGCCCTGACTGTTGAGGCTGCCCATAGATTTGTGCCGAATGCAGGGACCAGGGTTTGAAGTAAAGGAGCCCAAGGTAGAAAATAAACTCAGCACTCACCATTTAGCTTGATTAATAATGAAACCCTTCAATTTGTTTAACACAATCAAAAATGATTGAATGAACTAAAAATAAAAATTACAGGAAAAATAAAGCACTATATAGTTCCAGGCAGACTAAAACAAAAACAATGGACCTTACCACTGACCAACCACCTGAGCTGCTCAGCTCATCTGGTAGATAATATGGACTGCCCTGTGAAAGTCATCCTGGTTGGGTAAAGCACTATGGCTAGCTAAAAACAAGATCTTACATTGGAACTAGCATCTACTTGTAGTGGGATGTTGTAGACCCAAATGTCCTACCCATGCCCAATAAAGATCCTTGGTATGCATGGCTGTATGCTTTCCATGTATCTAGTGGACACTGATGCACTAAATAACTATGTTCTCCCAATCACATGTAGTCCTATATGGAGAGATGGTCGATGTAGTTATAAATGGTACACATTTACACTTGTAACTAAAGCTAATAGTGGTGATGATGATGATGATGGGGTACCACATTGATATGTATTGGACCCTTTCCTCTCTTTCTATCTCTTTTTATTTATGACCCTGGAGATAGTTTAGAAACTAAGGTGCCCATATTTGTTGATGACACTAAGCTATGTAGGGTGTTAACAAAGAGGCAAAATGGCAAACTGGGCCACTACATAACAGGTGAAATTTAATGTAGAGTCAGGTGAAAAAGGGCAAACTCTTTCAAATCTGTGTTTTTACCTATTAGGATATAATGAACAATGATTTAGTCCTAAGAGGACATTGTTCCAGAACTCTTGTGTCTCGATGTGATGCTACGTTTGAAAACCTAAACCCTATTACATAGTGTTTTTCATAGAGAAGGGGCTTTCTCCTGGCTATCCTTCCATGAAAGTCATACTTTGTTCAGTATTCTTCTGATGGTAGACTCATTAACCCTGTTGTCAGAGATCTGTAGATCTCTGCATGTCGCTGATGGGTTCTTTGCAATTTTTGCAAACATCATGCGGTATAATACTTGGGCGAATTTGCTGGGTCTCCCCCCCTTAGGAAGACTGTCAATTGTCTCTGTTTCTTCTTTGCAAATAATATTTCTCATTGTAGAATGATGGACTTCAAATTGTTTGTAAATTGCCCTATAACCTTTTCCCGATTGACGAACAGCAACAACTCCTTCTCTGACATTACTTCAGATGTCTTTTCTCTTTGTGATACTGTTAACACAAACCTGAGTGTTCTAGGCCGAACTGCCAAAGCTTCAGAGGCAGCACTTGCTGATGGTCAAATAATGAAGAGTGCCTGAACAGCAGCACCTACTTCAAATTACCTTCATGCTAGTAGGTTAATTGGCTGCTATCAAATTGACCCTAGTCTCTCTCTCTGCATGTGTGTGTGTTAGGGAATTTAGACTGTAAGCTCCAATGGGGCAGGGACTGATGTGAGTGAGTTCTCTGTACAGCGCTACAGAATTAGTGGCGCTATATAAATAGATGATGATGATGAAATGTTTATTAACCCATATTAGTGGCAACGCTTCATCAGACCTTTATCAATCCCGGTTCACACGACTCCCGGTTGTCTTTGTTTTGCTCTGATCTTGATCAATACAATTAGTATTTATGAAAGGTTGAACATGATGCACCTGTGTCTTTTTCAACCTTACTAACTTAGTAACTATGAAGTTTTATCTTTATAAACCATATTCAATTACAGGAACTACCATAGTACCAGTGGGAGTACACATATACATATACATCCATATGTCAGCTGTGTTAGGCTGGAAGAGTGTGCCGAGGTAGGGGTAGGTTAAGCCTGCAGAGTGCAAAATAATGACCTCCCATGTGTGCTGCCCTTCTGTCCCCTCTACCTGAAATTCAGCCTTCTCCATCCCTCACCGCTTCTTATCTTGTATACAAGCAGTGGGTAGAGGAAGGGATGTCCATTCCCTTACCTGCCATACAAGTTGAACTGCAAACTCAACACAGGCTTTCAGTACCCAGCATGCACCGGGCACCCGTGCATGCTCAGTAGAACAGACCAAGAGCTCTAGAGCAATAAATAACTAATTGCCATGAATAGTTTTTGTTGTGGAGGTCTGAATATGGTTCATTTGCCACATGATAAAATGTTAATGTTTAGCAAAAAGTATTGTTTTACTACTGGGATAAGCAGCAATATATAATTACACTTAACACCAAGATAATTGAAAAAAAAAAAGGTAATAAAGAAATCCCTCTATTGACTAAAAGTGGCAACATTTTGGTTGGACTGCAGACCGTAGCTGAAGAATCTTGATATAAAGCAGAATTAGGCTACCTGTGACACTCCAACTGTTGTGCAGCTACAAATCCCAGCAGACCATGATGGAATTCATAGTTCCACAGCAGCTGGTGAGTCATAGGTTGCCTAGTTCTGTTACAGAGTGTTACTAAAACAGGGACACAGTTTGCACGACTGAGATTTCTCTTTCGGATAACACATTACAGTTATTCAAGACTAGGCATAACATCCAATATCCAATTCAATCTCTGTCGCTAATTGTGCAAACGCATTAGAAAATATTGTTAATGGAAACATAAAAATAGGCCAATTAGACATTATTTAAAGTTTCCTAAAGCCGACTTGATGATGATTTTGGTGCTGTGCCAGCTCCCATTAAAGCAGGATTTAACACGGTTACAACTGATTGAAAATAATCATAAACTGTTAGCTTTCAAATTGTCGTGTTCACATAAGAGACCTGAATTAACTGATGTATTCCGACCTTTGTGTCTTGAATATTGAGACAACAATGAATCCAATTATGTATTCCGACCAAGCTTTCTATTGGAAATACTTTGGGATGAGATGTGCAGACTATATCAAAGCTGTTGGCATTATCTACTTTCAAGGACACTTCTGAGGAGCAAAGTAATAGAAAGAGTTTGCCCAGAACAATTGTTTTCAAGCCGTCCTGTATCTGCAATAGTGAGAACCAATTAGCAGTCAAGAAATCTAATCAGGGTAATGGTTTTAATGAAATTAAACAGATGAAATGATTATTATGGATTATCTGCCCTGAAGTTGGGCAGAGATTCAGCTGCTGGAAAGTAATACAAGGGGATGGAAGTTTGTTGGCTCAATATGTTAAGGATTGGAAGACGGCCATTCATTGCTCAGTCAACATCCAGCAACTCTCGGTAAGAACAATGCTACTTAGAGCAGGCTCTACCGTGTTACAAAGCACTTAGATTAATTGAAGCACTATGTACTGTAATAAATAAATATACACAGAAGACTAGGCTTCTAGGGGAAGTGCTCTCAACTTGGGTTATAATTGTTCTGAAAATGTAATGTCATTATCACCTTGTTACAATTTTTTGTTCATTAAGTTGGTCATGTTAAGATGTTTATAAGGACATGCCTGAGATGATGGTGAGTGTGTGAGTTTTTTATAATAGCTGTTATATTTGCTTGTTCCTAGCATAGTTACCAATATATTAGCAGACATGTCTGCATTTTGCTTACAGCCTTCTGATATTGCGATAAGATTACAAAAAGCGCATACATATGGGATTCAGTTTATTACAGTGAACAATACGTTATGGCAAAGAAATTAGAGAAGAATCTGAGCAGGGCCTGGTTAAGGTTTCAGACCAACCTAAGGTTAATACACTGGTAGCCCCCCACACCTTCCACGCCAGGCTAATACGCGGTAGGCAAAAACAAATTTCGCTACGGAGGGTGAAGGTGGAGGGGGCTGTCACTCCTGCACCTGTCACCATCTCTTACTCGCTCTCATCCTCAAGCACCCACCTTAGAATGGCTCATTGTCTTCAGCTGTCACCATGGAAATATTAGAAATTTACAGTTTTCTTTCATGTCTTCTTTTTACTTTGAAGAACAACAATGACCTTATATTTTAAAATTAATTTCAGTTTATGCCTCTCCCTGTCACTATTTTTCTCCCCCCAAAAATCTTGCGCCCTGGGCTGCAGCCTAGTCAGCCTATTGTATAATCAGGCCCTGAATCTGTGCTAACTTGTGACAGATCTCTGATGTGTTTAGCTGTGAACAGCTTGATATATTCAGGTCAATTGCAAAAAAAACATTCTGCACCATGGTACACTGTTAACTGTAATAAATTATACACCAACGAGGGTTCAAACCCAGGAACCAAGCTCCACACCCGAGGAAGGGCGCTTCGGCACCCCAGGAGGGATCACCATTCTGGACCGGACTACTGTGACAGCATTTGCACTGTAAGTCTTCTTTGAACTTTTTGCATTTACCACTTTTATTTGTATACAACTCAGACTTATATTTCCTATACCAACACAACTACCATCAGTCACACACCTATATATGGACTTGGTAAACACCCAGCTAGCGGGTTGAACCGCTCCCATTAGAACTCCAAACCTATCTGGCGACAACAGTATAGCGATTGCCATATTTTTGCATACTTATGTCTGCCACGCTTACATGCACCAGTGTATCTGTATGATATTCACTCTTGAGACTTGTCGCTGATAACCACTCAACGATTTTCACATGCATGTGTATCAACAATCTGTTATGATCTTGTGTACCATTAGGCATATGCAATTATTTGCCAAATCATTTGCCACGCCATTGTGTACCATAGCCATTAATAATACACTCTTTGTTCCGGCCTGAACGTGGTATGTACCTGTTTGTACCAAATAAAGTGTTTTTAATTTCACATTTACCTTTAACCTTAACTTCAGCGCCCAGAACCTGTATCAATCTATATTGCCAAAAGGAGTACCGGCTGCTATCTTCTGGTTGTTAAGGAAGCACTAAGAGCTCTATTTGGATAAGAGCACTAAGCAGTTGTAGACTGGACTCCAATTGTTACCGGAGTCCACTGTACCTTATGCAAATCACTATTGATCAATCTGAGTGCAGGTGTTGTCTAACACTGGTAATGTCAGATTTAACTCCTCAGTCACAGGCCAACAACTGGCCTAAGAAATCTGCATGCATTTAATGTGCAGTAAAACAAAGCAGCATTTTGAGGTAGACATAACTTACACTTGTGGCCCTATACACCTGAAGAGGTGGATCGGGGACATACAAGAGCAAGCTATTTATAGTGAGGGCGTGCACACATAAGTGTAGCATCCCCATGGTCTTACTATAATAGGGAGATTTGCACCATGGGGCAGAACCGGGCCTGTAACAATTGTGCTGCCTCCATCAGGGCAAAACGTTCCGTGCTAAATGGCACGTCAGCTCTTGTTGGCATACATTGAGGTGGTTGGTGCCAGGGTAATAGTGTAAAGTCAGAATATCATTAAGTACTGTTGTAGAGCAACTGCTGAGGAACTACCGGAGCTTGTAGAGCACATTGGATATTGTTGTTTATCAATAGTACCTGATAGTGAAAAAAGTTATATTTTAATTGAAATAAACATTCCCCAAAATCCTTTTTGGGAGCGACAAGGACTTGACTATGAATGAATAAAAGAAGTCAATGAATGAACAGCCAATCTGATTGGTTGATGCCCGGGAGAACCGCTCTGATTTGTTATTTGTTCATTGACCTCCCCAAGGCCAATGAAGTTCATTCTATCTTGTTGTGGCTCTGCAAGAAGCAAATCCTTGTCTTTCTCTATGAACCATATTTCTCTTTGGGATTTTTATCTTATTCTAATTGACTGACAGAAGAAAGATGATTCCTATTTATTTAGGGTAGTAAAGAGGTAAACAAGGGAGTATTTATTTGAATTAAAATACTATAACATTAGGTGTTTATCATTTATTTTACTATTAGGTACTGTTGTGAGACAACAAGTGGTAACATGGCCAAGCTGCCATTAGAGAGAGAGATGAGATAAATAGATCGATAGATAGATAGATATGAGATAGATAGATAGATAGATAGATATGAGATAGATAGATATAAGAAAGATAGATAGATAGACAGATAGATATGAGATAGATAGATATGAAATAGATAGATAGATAGATATGAGATAGATAGATAGATATGAGATAGATAGATAGACAGATAGATATGAGATAGATAGACAGATAGATATGAGATAGATAGATAGATAGATAGATAGATAGATAGATAGATAGATAGATAGATAGATAGATAGGAGATAGATAGATGAGATAGTTAGAGAGAGAGATAGAGAGAGAGAGATAGATAGATAGATGAGATAGTTAGAGAGAGAGATAGATAGATAGATAGATAGATATGAAATAGATAGATAGATATGAGATAGATATGAGATAGATAGATAGATATGAAATTGATAGATAGATAGGAGATAGATAGATAGATAGATAGATTGTTATGAGATAGATAGATATATAAATAGATGGATAGATAGATAGATAGATAGTTTATTAGATAGATAGATAGATAGATAGATAGATAGATAGATAGATAGATAGATAGTACATATTAACTTAAGAAGAGGTCACTGTGCATATAACAGACCTCCTGCCATTCTGGAACATGCCCTCACTACGTTCACATAGGAGACGAATGGGAAATGTACAATAACATCACCAAAGGGATCATTTTCTATTCTGACAGCTAACCCAGGAAGACAAAGCTTGTATATAAAGCCGGCTGGCCACAGTGTTCTGCATGCACAATGATGCAACAAGCCCCGTGCGCTGACTCACTAATGATGTTCCTGTTTTCAAACAACTTATCAGCATCACAAAAGGAGCACTGGTCCATTTTTTGTGGAATATAAAAACCTTTAGATTTGTGCACAACTCACACATAATCAGACCAACGTGTACAAAAGGGAAGAGCTCACATCTTCCCACAAGCAGACTATGCCTGTCCCAATTCCTGCAGACTGAAAATGAGTTGAGCCAGTCACCTGTTTAAAATCCCTTCTAATACCCAGCATCCAACACAGCACCATGATACTGAAATGGGGGTTAGAATGTTATTGGGGGATTTTATAGAACAAATGGCATAAATATATGAACAAATGATTTTCATATACAATTTATACGATAATTATGTCTATTTGTATGGTACTATGTAGTATTGTATAATACTGTTTAGCATGTGTGCAGGTGTATAACGGTAATCCACTCCTTGGAGCCAGTGGCGAAACTACTGCTACTGGAGGGTGTTTGGTCGCCACGGGGCCCAGAGGTGAGAGGGGGCCAGAAAAGCTGGGTCACGTTCCAGAGGCCCACCCTCTGCTTTTCTAAGCATGTGTGGAGGTCAGCTCATGCACAAGGACGCCCTGTTTGGGCCCTTTCCCAAATATTGCTATGGGGCCCACCCAGGCCTGCGTAGACCAGGGAAATATCTGCATATATGTTTAAATAAAACATGTTTTACTATTGTGACTATGGATGTGTAGTGTGGACTCTTCCTTGTCTTAAGTCTTAAAGTCACAAGTGTCCTCCGGGTACAGAGAGGAATTAGCCAAGGTTTTCTGTGAAGCCAACATTCATATCATATTGTACCACTTGTATTTTATCATCCTATGTTTGTTTAATTAGTATTATAATTATGTAGATTTTCTATTTATTTATTTACTTATTTAAACTGTCATGTTAATAAGAAAGGATGTGAGGACACAGTGGGGATCATGATAAGTTGAACGCAAATTGCGTTCTTGGAGCATAACACACTAAGGGGCATATTCAACTGTTGGCGTTACTGCCTAAAGTAACGCGGCGCACGCACTATTGCCGTCATTACAGTAATAGTGCGCGTAAATACCGTTATTACGGTACATTTCACACTGGATTTCAGCTCGCGGCTCAGGGAGCTGCGAGCTGAAATCCGGCTTACTTTTTCTGCGGTGGAAAACGAGAACAATTGAATATGCCCCTAAGTCTAGAATTAGTGCACTGTGCGCTTGCACAAAAGCAAAAAAAAGCGCATTATACGCTGAGAACGCAATTTGCTTTCAACTTAACATGAGCCCCAGTGTGTTTTCTGTTCTATAGCCATGTTAACAGGGAATTTGTTATCTTTGAAGTGAAAAAAAACCCCAATAAGGGCAGTGTGATGATATTATCACCATTTCCCATTAATTACATAATATGCTGTGAGTAGTTAACACTAGCAATAATATGTGTGTAGCAATTACAGATATATGTGTTATTGCTATATATTAATTACATTCTAACTCCCATTGTCCTATAGATTGTAAGCTTTCGAGCAGGGTTCTCTTACCTCTCTGTCTGTATGTATTAACCAGTATTGTCTTATCAATGTTTGTTCCCAATTGTAAAGCGCTACGGAATTTGCTGGCGCTATATAAATAAATGTTGATGATGATGATGATTGATGATGATATAATTAATATATAGCATAATATAAAGCAATAACAATATTTTATATATATAATATACTATATACAACGACACTACTGGACATCAATTAATATGAACCACGACACATAAATACACCCATATATTTGTGTATATATTTAAAAAAAAAAATATATATATATATATATATATATATATATATATATAGCAAAGCATAATTGTCGGGCACACATAAAATTATTCATAATGAGAAATTAAAGAGCCATTAGCAGACATGTCCTGGTGAGAAGTGCCTCTTACTATACTCCTACATGATGCTCATCCTCCTACGTAAGTCTAATTGGCGACACATTATCACTCCACTTCTACAAACCTAGTCACATCTAGACATACAAGTGTAATATTAATGATGTGAGCTTTCCTCCCTGAAGGCTGTTTGTTATTTTCCACTTGATATGTGTTAATTGCCCAAGCCCCATGTGCAGTTTGTACAATTTATACAAACACAGTGTGGTCAGTACTTGTGCATTCATCCCCAGCATTTTGCAGTATTCCCAAACATACACCCATCTACTAATTGCAGTGACATGATTAAGAGATGGAGCCTGCAGAGTGCTAGTGGAAAAAGCTTTCTTTCCATCAGTACTGGAGGAGACAGGTCTATTAATTACTATAGGAATATTCTCTGTCAGAGCTCTATGGTTCACATTTTATAGGACATAAACTTAAATCGTGTTTATCTATCTATACCTATCCATCAATATATGTAATGTAGGTGTATATCAGGTAACACAGGATGCACTGTGTGTGTCTGTGGGGATAATGTCAATCACAGTCCCCCGACAATAGTTGTGTCACTCACCTGCCAGGAACTGGAAGGGATGTCATTGAATTTTCCTAATCCTCCGAAGGTGTAGCAGCTGGACATATGCTCCAAGCTCTCAGAGCAGTGCCACAGCAGCCCAAAGCTCACCGGCTCCAGTCCCTCCGGATCGCCGGATCTCACTATCCAAGACGGGGAGAGGAAACTGAAGCTGCAAACAGCGACCAAGCAGGCAGAGAGCAGCACCCAGAAACAGGACACACAGCTGAACATCCTAGGCTGCTGTTGGGGAGCCAGCCCCAAGGCAACATCCAGCCCTGTGCTCTTCTTATTACGGTTCAGCAAAGAACGCATCTGGGAGGCAAAAAAAAAAAAAAAATCCGAAATCCTCCCACCTCCTTTCCCTCCTCTTAAATACAATGGGGTCCTCCTAGTTTCACATGAGGATGCACCCGGTGCACACTGCTAATGCCCCAAAGCAGTGGGGACTAGCTTCAGTGTAGTAGTGTCAGAGAATGTCCTCACACACACTGCAACTTCCCAGGGCAGTGACTGGGAGAAGTCACATCCAGGCTACAGGATGCTGTCTGTGCATGACAGCAGTGGAAGGGATGGTCATGTGTCCCAGCCCTCTCTGTAGGAAGCACATATATGTACAGTATGAAGGAATGGGCGCTGGGGAGGAGGCTAACAATGCCAACACCAGCAACTACCCTGCTGCTCAGACAGGTGTCCCCAGGGCCTGTCAGTCACCCACAGAGGGAGGGTCATTTCTGTCATGTGACCCGCAGCTGCCTGTCACTTTTCCCTGGATGGGAATTGCTCCAGATATCAATGCATTATTCTATATTATTGCTGTGCTTTGCTTATTTTCCTACATTTTTATATCTGTAGCACGGAGTTGATAAGTTTAACACACTGCTTTATTAACACATTTTATTTATTTATTTATTTAGTCTGATTTATTAACTTGTTCTGTTTAGGAAATAGTGAAACAGTTATTCTTTGTCCCATCTGCATATTATTATTATTGTTATTATTATTATTATTATTATCATTATTATTATTATTATTATTAGTCAAAATAATAATCATCATACTAATCATCATCCATGTGTTGCATATTTATGTCTTACATTGTCTTATTGATATTTTGTTGCTATAATTAATATTCCCTTTCTATTGGCTGATTAACCACATGAATTTTAAACCTGCAAGATACCATTAATAAAGATAGTCATGTCAAGTTATTACGTGAATGTTTTGTTAAATATTGGTTACGCTATGCAATACATCTTTATTTTATATAAAACATTTTTTATTGTTGTTTGTATTGTGTAGACAAAATAAAATTACAAGAGGCAGTATGTTTCACATGATTTTAAAGCTTTACAGTTCTAATTATAATAATACATAATCACTGACTATTATTTCAGTTCAGATTTTCTTACATTTTATTTAGAATTTCCACTTTAACAGCTGAAATCATTTGATTCATCTTTATACTAGCTGTGCATGTTTTATTATCAACACTGAAAATGTACCCTTAGTTTGATCATTCATTGATCGGTACCTGTCTGCAACACTATAATCACTGGAATAATGGATGAATGACAACACGTCATGCCATCATGCTGTATTTCACAGTGTGAAATTAAAACACTTACTCTTCTCTTACATAGTGACACATGGTAAATATAATGTTGCTGTATATAAAGAAATATATTCTTAGTGCTATGTATATAAACACTTTGTTATAATAGCATAAGTGACATCACCCTGATGTAGACAGCATCCAATCAAAATAAGCTTGTAGTAGTTTAACTTGTAGACTAATCAAAGTTCATATCCGATTGGTTGCTGTGGATATTTACGCTTTCTGCATAATGTTTATTAAATAAGCCTTAGAGCAGGTTATGAAAACCTGTGGTTCACTTACAATGGGAACTACAAGTCCCAGCACTATCCAAACACCCAATCAGTCAAATGAATGTTGGGACTAGTAGATCCCCAACAGCAGGTGAGCCACAATGTTGCCTTCCTGTGCCTTAAAGAGTTAAATATAACCTGAAACTCAGAGATGTCAGTCTTAAGGTTTAGTATGAAAAGTTTCCATCCCACTCCACCAAACAAAGTGATGGTTGTAAGTAGGAGCTGGCAGTGTTTTGAAATATACAAGAGTTGGCAAACACCACACCTTAGCTCATACAGCATGGAAACCTTTTTACATACATTAAGAAATTATGGGCATTACAAGCTATGTCTTGGAACTTGTATTTTTGCGTGGCTTGGCACAGGGAATAAAACGTGTACACTTATTTAATAGTTTATCTTCAACCCCAATGATAAATGTGTAAAACTATTGTCTTTCATCGTTGTTGATTGTGAGAATTTACTGTAACGTGAAACTTCTCTTTAATTATTTTTTGTCAGTCCACTTTCCCAAAGTGTCTTCCTAATTTCCATAGCTTCCAGCCCCCAATTCGTTTCTAATTTTTTCCCAAGTCCCATTTTTTGGGAGTGAGTCAGCCATGGCCAGATGCCTAACTGAAAGCTGTCCACATCTTTGGGCATCCTATGTCACACCCCACCCACTATTCACACCTCTTTAAGGCTACATATCCCCTGCTGTTTGAATGTTAAAATGCAATTAAAAGTGCATAAGAACCACATTGCACTAATGTATGTGTTTGATATTTGTATATGTAACTGTAAGTTTTCAACTCTGGTGATGCATGTTTATCATCCTAAACTGGGACAAGAAGCTTTCAAAGTAACGAACCTGTGCAATGCTAATTAAACACAATGTGAAAATGCAAATATGTAAGGTCTCATTTGGTGGAATGATGTTTTATGCTCACCTCTGTTGACATGTTTTCATGTATATGTTAAAAGCGTCAGTTTAACTCCAGTCGGTACAGAGCTTTGCAGAGAATATGTTGTAGCTTTAACAATCCTGTCATTGTAGAAGGGATTCGTGCTGTTGTACTCCTGCACAACTCATGACCTCTTCAGAGAAATAATATTTCTAACTTATGCTCTCACCTGGTTGATTTAACATTTACTAACTTAAATCAAGTCAATCAACTGATTTATTGCACATCGTTAGTCCATCATGTATGGCTGCTTGTTATAAAGAAGGTTGGAGTGAGATTTGTGCAGGAATAAAGCTGCTTTTAAGCCATTTCCACTGTTAGACGAAAACAAATAGGGCCTGGTTCATCAAGACCCGCAGTCTGAGCGCAACACACATTCAGTATTATATGCACGTATTTAGGCTTTGCGCGCTCCCGAATTCATCGAGGCATGGATCTCAAGATACGTGCGCTGTTGAAATCGGAGGCATGTCTGCTGTTCTCTACTACACAAGATGCTGAAGGATACGATCAATACATATGTGGATTATAAATTTGCAAAAGTGCACACAGGAAAAGTTAAAAAAAAATCATAAATTAAAGTCACCTGTTAATAATAAAGGCATTAATGATAAAACAGTTAAAAAAGTGTTTTTTAAAATATTTTTTCCCATGAAATACATGTATTAGAATGTTGTTAATGTATATTGAACATAAAATACATATATATATATATATATATATATATATATACAGTTGCTCGTGATTGCAAACACATGTTAAAGCATGCAGATGAGACTATCATTACTAGTGATCAGGACTTAGACTTACCCTTTAGCTGGAGTAAGAGATACGGCAGAAAGAGCTGCATTCGGATGTGGCTGCGTGCAGCAGAGTTTGGCACACCCCTACTGTAAACTGACTACAACAAAACACCCCTTCCCCGCCCTGTTCACTACCCAAAATCGTATTCCGTAGTAAGTGACCTCTGTGTTCGACGATGCAGCGGATAGGGCTGAGTCCACAGACGAATCCCCTGGGTCTGGGAACGTGCAGAGTGATTTTGCATATGATAAACTCAGAATTGGCAGATACGCGCCTTGATGAATCAGCCCCTTGGTGCTCGATGTAAGCACATGTATATCCCAAAGAGAGCACCTGTAGATCCGCACATGCAGAGTTTTATGCACATATATGTCTGTCAGGAGTGTATCTTGTGCACCTGCTGAAGAGTAGGTGCAAGAACGCACTAATGATGATGACAGTCACCAGCACTAGGTCGCTGCTTCTGATTAGCTAATTGCAAAATCAATCTGAACTGATAGGTGCGTTCTGCATTGATCATATGTTTTATATATATATATATATATATATATATATATATATATATATATATATATATTATAATTGTTTGCCTTCATTGGTACAAAAGAAGGTGTATTATATCTGTGTATTACATCAAGCCTAAGACTAAGGGCTAGATTTACTAAAAGGCAGGTTTAAAAAAGTGGAGATGTTGCCTATAGCAACAATCAGATTATAGGTTTCATTTTGTAGAATGCACTAAATAAATGAAAGCTAGAATCTGGTTAGTTGCTATAGGCAACATCGCCACTTTTTCAAACCCGCAGTTTAGTAAATATACCCCTAAGTGTTTTATGCTATCAAACCAAATTTTTCTTGTGCTCTTGATGCAAGCAACTCAGGATCAGGCCCTATTTCTCTGTGCTCTAGAGACTTTACCACTACATGAATTTACTCCCTCTGCTAAACTAGCATTAATAAATGCAGCAGCAAAAACATATACTTAAGTATATGTCCTTGCGATGGGGTCCTCCTATGTAGGTATGTTTTGCCTTCACGGATTCAGTTGCACATTTCATCCTGGAAAATGATTTATGTACTAAGTACGGGAGTGGGGCTGAGTAATCTAGGAACATGTAAGTGCATTGGTGGCTCTAGCTTATAGGCAACATTTGAAAGTACAAAAAGAGTTAAAAAAAACTTTAAGGTATATATATTTATAAGAATTGAGCCTCAAAGTAAAGATGAGAAAATCCCTAGCAGTTTGGTTCCAGGTACAGTTCACAATATTGGATAAATAGGGCTTTTTTGGGCTAGCTAAGTACAAAATAGTTTATCAGTTGACGCTAATTTGAAGCACATTTCCAGTAGTGTCTTGATTTTAAGAACAAAACCGTCTATCCTGTCTTTGTGTTCTTTATGAATACACATAACAGAAAACATTTAAGTCAGACTTCTAGATAATAATCCATTGATAACTGTACCAGTAATAAAAAGTCATCCTGATCTGTTCTTTCTAATACAGTGATGGCCAACATGATATTATTCAGAGGCCTCAAGCCTTTGGTTAGTCATACTGCTGGTAGCCTTGGCCATCCAGTCGTAGACTAATCTGCTACATTGACTGTATGCACTTTGTAACTGGTACTAAGCCGGGCCGTATGAGAACTCTTAGAGGGCTGTACGTGGCTCCAGGGCTGCCAATTGCCAACAAATCAAAGGTTTTTCCAGCATTAGCTAGTTATTAGGATTTTGCTTCTTCACCTCTCCCCTGAGAACTGTATTGTGCTATTCCTCTGAGAAGTCCTATTCCCTTATTCCCTATCAAATAACTGATATTTTATTGTAGGCTTTGGCAACTGTGTAAAATGGTTTATATTAAAATCCGTAAATCTTCCTAAAAATGAACTGATGCCGTACCTCTCTACATATTGTCCAGTTACATCTTTTATTCATGGCTATAAAATGTTTTGATAAAACTGACCTCTTGCCACAGAACATGTAAAGAAATACAGGGCTGCTGAGCATTATCACAATGAAAACGGCATGCATATATCATAGCTAGGCTTTTATTGGTTCCATCTCCCTCTTTTATCTTGCAACCTCAATAGCTGAGAATACATCTGCGTGGTTAATCATTTCATGCTTTCTGGAATGAACATTGTGTGTTAAATACACGGGCAGTGGAACTTGCAGGGAACATATAACCTCCCTCACGTTCACGGAAACATGCTAAGGGCTTGCTGAGTATGTGCAGGAGTCAATAGAAGGCATCCAGCAGGGTTTATTGATTAAAATCTTAATGGTTGTTAAAAATCGATAATTGATAAAGGTTCAGGAGGGTTATTAGTAGATACATGTAGAGCTCACACAGTGGTAGGGAGTAAATCAACCCTATGGTGCCAGAAGAGAAAATAAGATAACAATTGATAAGAACATGAACATGCAACACCAATTCTTATCTTTTTATGTAAAGCTTTCCTATGTAAGCGGTTCATCCTCTTAAGTAAAAGTAAGCAAACCACAGCTCACATGGGGGGCCCGGTATTTAATTTCAAAATAATCGTAACCCACCTGCAAAATAGTTACGGTGCTGCATAAAGTCAAAGAGCAAAAACATTACATTTCAATCTGTACCCATGCTGGCAGTTCCCGGATGATGCAGCAGAAAGTGCTAACTCAAACTACAAGTACCAAAACTGATTTCTGCTGGCAATTTGAATGTCCTGATGTTGGAAATGATGCAGCAGGAGGGAGGCAGCACTCGTTGGTCAACAAGCAAAAGGATTATTGCTTGGGGCCATATATAACAATAACCGCAACAAGCAAGAGGATTGATTATTGCTTAGAGCTTTATTTAACAATAACCGCATTTTTTACACCATCATTTTCATTCCTTATCGCAATGATAAAGAATGAAAGATTGTAACTATTTATGAAAAGTGTTCTTTCGGACCAACAGGCACGATAAATGACTGTCCTGGCGAACACACAGTTTAGCTATCTCCTATCTCCTCTTTGGTCACTACCACACTGTTGAAACTCTTGCGATAGTTACCGGAAGGGAGAACAGGTAAGATGCTCTCCCCATAGGCTTCAACATCGGGCACAAGTTCGAAAATCTTTGATTTTTGGAACTTGGTAAATTATGCTTAATAGCAGTTCTATGGCAACTGCTTCTGTATACGATAACAGTGGGATCACAGCAAACATTGGATATCTTGAACACATGTTAGATATATTGTATGCAGGGCCGGATTTACCGCTAGGCAACCTAGGCACCTGCCTAGGGCCTAGCGGCTCTCGGGGGGCACAGTTGGGGGGGACAGGAGCAAGTCGGGGGAGGGGCCACATGGGGCTAGTGTGGTGGCTGGTCTCCTCCCTCCCTCCTCTGTGTGGCCTGCTGTGTGTCACATGGGACATGCACTACATCACAAGTGCTGTCCCATGTGTGAAGGGGATGAACACTCCACAGCTCCTACAAGGAAAAAGGTAAGTTGGGGGAGGGGTGGGGTAGTATATTAAGTGTGTGTGTGTCCCCACTGCGTCCTGGTATTGTGCGTGTGTGTCTCTACTGCGTCCTGGTATTGTGCGTGTGTGTCCCCACTGCATCCTGGTATTGTGTGTGTGTGTCCCCACTGCGTCCGTGTATTATGTGTGTGTCCCCCCACTGTGTCCGTGTATTATGTGTGTGTGTCCCCACTGAGTCCGTGTATTATGTGTGTGTGTCCCCACTGCGTCTGTGTATTATGTGTGTGTGTCCCCACTGCGTCCGTGTATTATGTGTGTGTGTCCCCACTGCATCCGTGTATTATGTGTGTGTGTGTCCCCACTGCGTGCGTGTATTATGCGTGTGTGAGGGTCCACTGCGTGCGTGTATTATGTGTGTTTGAGGGGCCACTGTGTGCGTGTATTATGTGTGTGTGAGGGGCCACTGTGTGTGTGATGGGGGGGGCCCAAACCGATATCTTGCCTAGGGCCCCATGAGGTGTAAATCCGGCTCTGATTGTATGTATGCAGGACCGATAGAACAATTAAACAAAAAGCCACAAACACAACATATTAACTAAAAGAAGTCACTCAAATTATCCACAATAAAGTTGCAAATAGTATATATGTTCCACTTCAATAACCAAAACGAAACAGATACAGAATGTCCATATTTGTAACAAGGTTACCCAGAATGTTATGTGCAAAATATAGTGTTGCATTCCCTTTTTGCCAAACTTTTCGATAAAAGTAGAAAAGATTATTTTTTATTTAGTAGCTTATATTTAAAAAAAAACCAAACATATATTAATAACCTAGCTGCTCAGAGGAAGGTATCCAAAGCTGTCATGGACTGAAGCTATTAACACTACTTCTTAAATTCTTCTGATCAGACCTAGGTTATTTTTAAACACACAAATGTCCATGTAGGTAGTTTTTTTTTTTTCATTTTGTAACAAATATTGCACAAACTGTTTAGTAGTTATGTTATAATAATCTACATGGATCACTATCTGCCAGAACAGTTACCACTGATAGATTAATCAGTAGTGTCTCCTTGGCAGCACACATGATCATCAGTAGCAATACTCTGATCTATATGGAGCAGTTGAAAATGTAATAATCTTATCTTATAATGGCACTTCTTCATCAGAGGAACATGACAGAGGTGATCCATCAGCAGGTGACAGAAAGGGCTAATGAGAAAAGGAAGTGGAAAAATGGAACTTGAAGATGCCTGTATTGTGAGAAACATCTATAGATCCACTGGGTACTAGTGATGTGATGCAGGCACCAGGTAGTAGTGATATCACTGAGGTGATAGGAGCTAGTGACATCACTTAGGCACCAGGTAGTAGTGTGATAACTGAGGTGATAGGAGCTAGTGACATCACTTAGGCATCAGGTAGTAGTGTGATAACTGAGGTGATAGGAGCTAGTGACATCACTTAGGCATCAGGTAGTAGTGTGATAACTGAGGTGATAGGAGCTAGTGACATCACTTAGGCATCAGGTAGTAGTGTGATAACTGAGGTGATAGGAGCTAGTGATATCACTTAGGCATCAGGTAGTAGTGTGATAACTGAGGTGATAGGAGCTAGTGATTTCACTTAGGCACCAGGTAGCAGTGATATCACTGAGGTGATAGGAACTAGTGACATCACTTAGGCTCCAGGTAGTAGTGATATCACTGAGGTGATAGGAGCTAGTGACATCACTTAGGCATCAGGTAGTAGTGTGATAACTGAGGTGATAGGAGCTATTGATATCACTTAGGCACCAGGTAGCAGTGATATCACTGAGGTGATAGGAACTAGTGACATCACTTAGGCTCCAGGTAGTAGTGATATCACTGAGGTGATAGGGTCTAGTAACATCACTTAGGGATCTGGTAGTAGTGATATAACTGAGGTGATAGGAGCTAGTGACATTACTTAGGCACCAGGTAGTAGTGATATCACTGAGGCGATAGGATCTAATGACATCACATAGGCATCAGGTAGTAGTGATAAAGCTGAGACGATAGGGTCTAGTGTCATCACTTAGGCACAAGGTGCTAATGTTATCACTGAGGTGATAGGAACTAGTAACATCACTTAGGCACCAGGTAGTAGTGATATCACTGAGGAGATAGGATAATGACATCACATAGGCATCAGGTAGTAGTGATAAAGCTGAGACGATAGGGTCTAGTGTCATCACTTAGGCACCAGGTGCTAATGTTATCACTGAGGTGATAGGAACTAGTGACATCACTTAAGCACCAGGTAGCAGTGATATCACTGAGGCGATAGGAGCTAATGACATCACTTAGGCACCAGGTAGCAGTGATATCACTGAGGTGATAGGAACTAGTGACATCACTTAGGCATCAGGTAATAGTGATAAAGCTGAGGCGATAGGGTCTAGTGACATCACTTAGGCATCAGGTAATAGTGATAAAGCTGAGGCGATAGGGTCTAGTGTCATCACTTAGGCACCAGGTGTTAATGTTATCACTGAGGTGATAGGAACTAGTAACATCACTTAGGCACCAGGTAGCAGTGATATCACTGAGGCGATAGGAGCTAATGACATCACTTAGGCACCAGGTAGCAGTGATATCACTGAGGTGATAGGAACTAGTGACATCCCTTAGGCATCTGGCAGTAGTGATATCACTGAGGTGATAGGAACTAGTGACATCACTTAGGCATCTGGCAGTAGTGATATCACTGAGGTGATAGGAACTAGTGACATCACTTAGGCACCAAGTAGTAGCGATATGACTGAGGTGATAGGAACTAATGACATCACTTAGGGATCTGGTAGTAGTGATATAACTGAGGTGATAGGAGCTAGTGACATCACTTAGGCACCAGGTAGCAGTGATATAACTGAGGTGACAGGAGCTAGTGACATCACTTA
Source organism: Mixophyes fleayi (assembly GCF_038048845.1). Lineage (NCBI taxonomy): Eukaryota > Metazoa > Chordata > Amphibia > Anura > Limnodynastidae > Mixophyes > Mixophyes fleayi. Next base: position 334,360,438 of record NC_134403.1, read on the forward strand.
GGCACCAGATAGTAGTGAAATAACTGAGGTGATAGGAGCTAGTGACATCACTTAGGCACCAGATAGTAGTGATATAACTGAGGTGATAGGAGCTAGTGACATCACTTAGGCACCAGATAGTAGTGAAATAACTGAGGTGATAGGAGCTAGTGACATCACTTAGGCATCAGGTAGTAGCGATATAACTGAGGTGATAGGAGCTAGTGACATCACTTAGGCATCAGGTAGTAGCGATATAACTGAGGTGATAGGAGCTAGTGACATCACTTAGACACCAGGTAGCAGTGATATAACTGAGGTGATAGGAGCTAGTGACATCACTTAGGCACCAGATAGTAGTGAAATAACTGAGGTGATAGGAGCTAGTGACATCACTTAGGCTCCAGGTAGTAGTGATATCACTGAGGTGATAGGGTCTAGTAACATCATTTAGGGATCTGGTAGTAGTGATATAACTGAGGTGATAGGAGCTAGTGACATCACTTAGGCACCAGGTAGTAGTGATATCACTGAGGCGATAGGATCTAATGACATCACATAGGCATCAGGTAGTAGTGATAAAGCTGAGACGATAGGGTCTAGTGTCATCACTTAGGCACAAGGTGCTAATGTTATCACTGGGGTGATAGGAACTAGTAACATCACTTAGGCACCAGGTAGTAGTGATATCACTGAGGAGATAGGATAATGACATCACATAGGCATCAGATAGTAGTGATATCACTGAGGAGATAGGATCTAATGACATCACATAGGCATCAGGTAGTAGTGATAAAGCTGAGACGATAGGGTCTAGTGTCATCACTTAGGCACCAGGTGCTAATGTTATCACTAAGGTGATAGGAACTAGTGACATCACTTAAGCACCAGGTAGCAGTGATATCACTGAGGCGATAGGAGCTAATGACATCACTTAGGCACCAGGTAGCAGTGATATCACTGAGGTGATAGGAACTAGTGACATCACTTAGGCATCAGGTAATAGTGATAAAGCTGAGGCGATAGGGTCTAGTGTCATCACTTAGGCACCAGGTGTTAATGTTATCACTGAGGTGATAGGAACTAGTAACATCACTTAGGCACCAGGTAGCAGTGATATCACTGAGGCGATAGGAGCTAATGACATCACTTAGGCACCAGGTAGCAGTGATATCACTGAGGTGATAGGAACTAGTGACATCCCTTAGGCATCTGGCAGTAGTGATATCACTGAGGTGATAGGAACTAGTGACATCACTTAGGCATCTGGCAGTAGTGATATCACTGAGGTGATAGGAACTAGTGACATCACTTAGGCACCAAGTAGTAGCGATATGACTGAGGTGATAGGAACTAATGACATCACTTAAGGATCAGGTAGTAGTGATATAAATGAGGTGATAGGAGCTAGTGACATCACTTAGGCACCAGGTAGCAGTGATATAACTGAGGTTACAGGAGCTAGTGACATCACTTAGGCACCAGATAGTAGTGATATAACTGAGGTGATAGGAGCTAGTGACATCACTTAGGCACCAGATAGTAGTGAAATAACTGAGGTGATAGGAGCTAGTGACATCACTTAGGCATCAGGTAGTAGCGATATAACTGAGGTGATAGGAGCTAGTGACATCACTTAGGCATCAGGTAGTAGCGATATTACTGAGGTGATAGGAGCTAGTGACATCACTTAGGCATCTGGTAGTAGTGATATAACTGAGGTGATAGGAGCTAACTACATCACTTAGGCACTAGGTAGTAGCAGGGCTGGATTAAGGGAATGGAGGCCCCTGGGCTAAGGGGGCCTCCATTCCCCCGTGAGGCCCCCCCCCCCCCCCCCCCCGAGCACTTACCTGTCAGTGCAGTCCTCCTTCCATGGCGCACTGTAAGCTCCTTACTGAGGGGATCTCAGCAGATTACTGAGCGGGGCCGGGGACGGATGACTGCACTGACAGTGCTCAGCAGCATTGATCGGGCTGGAAGGGCCCCCTGGATGCCCGAGGCCCCTGGGCTATAGCCCAGTTAGACCTCCGGTTAATCCGGCCCTCGGTAGTAGTGATATAACTGAGGTGATAGGAGCTAGTGACATCACTTAGGCACCAGGTAGTCGTGATATCACTTAGGCGATTGGAGCTAACGACGTCACTTAGGCACCAGGTAGTAGTGATATGACTGAGGTGATAGGAGCTAGTGACATCACTTAGGCACCAGGTAGTAGTGATATCACTGAGGAGATATGATCTAATGACATCACTTAGGCACCAGGTAGTAGTGATATCACTGAGGTGATAGGAGCTAGTGACATTACACTGGGGCCACTGAAGTTCCTAGGAAACTGGTAGGCTACATTCACAAATTGGTTGCCTCCACTATATGTAGGTATGGGTAAACTTTCGTTGGTGGAACAGACTCAATAAGAGAGAATGGGAGAGATGAAAGCCATAGTTGTTCATTTTTTAAAATTTGCCCTTAGAAATTTATTATCTTTGTCACTGTCCATGGTTTTAATACAACCCGTCTGCTCATCATCATTTGCTTGTTTTGAATTCTAGATGTATGTTTCAATGCTCTATACACTGTCTGAGTAAATACTTATTGCAGGGCAGTAACAACAGAACAGGTTCATGGTGCTGCTTAGTGGTCACATAGTGTTGGAATTAGTAAACCCCCTTATTTATACTTTCCTTATATCAAAACTGAGAGCATGTTGTGTGTCATGCAGTGTATCTGCATGTTATTTTTTAAGCGTTGGCCACTTTGGGAATGAAAGTTTAATGGGCAAAGAAAGAATATGGATGGGAATGTGTTCTTCATTTATTTACCCACTGCATTACCAGAAAACTACTATATATGGTGATTTTCCAGAAAAACAAACTAACAGAAAAAATGTGTTTCTGTGTTTAAATGTATGTGAGTAATTTGTGTGTAACGTTCATCTATTTTAAATTATTCCAGTATAAAAAGTTATGTTGTTGTGTTATTTCAATTTTATGTTACCATCAAAGGCTAATGTTATTTCTTTGCCATTGAAATAAGCCATTGACTGGGGAAGCCTTTGTTCATTCACCATTGCAGTAAAGCATTAATGCACAGGAATTGTCATGTGCTGTGAAATAGTGGGACTAAAATGTTGTAGAATACCTGGGGCCTGATTCACCAAGGCACGTAATCTGAGCGCAACGCGTTTAGTATTATACGTATTTTGTCTTTCCGTGCTCCTGAATTCATCAAGGCACGGATCTCAAGATACGTGTGTTATTGAAATCAGGGACAGGTCTTATCTACCATACAAGACGCTGCAATAATACCTATGTGGATTTTAAATTTGCTAAAGAGCGTGTAGGAAAAAAAATTGAGTTTGGGCCCCAGATTTGGAAATTTGTGAGGATCTGGGAGTAAAGGGAGCAGGGGGGTCCCTGTATGGGATTATTAGGCTCAGCCCTCATTAGGCTATTGCTGTGCTTTGGAGGCTGGCCACTCCCCTGGGAACATCTGTTCCTTTAATTATTTGCTAATTAACCACATGCGATTCACACTTCTGCTTATAAGCCACGCCTACTCTGGTCCTTTAACCATTTTCACAGAATTTTCTGTACAATAGTTACTGCTTCAAGCCGGTATAAACCCACAATCACAATACAGATATATTGGTATAAAAGAGGTTTTTTTTACTCATACAACAATGTAACAACATTTCTTCAATACATGATCTTACACACCAAACATATAACTGTTCAACTTAGATGTTACAATATATGTGTATGTGCATTAACTTCCATTATCGATACCTTACTTTATATCATAAAATGTATGTTTGTGTGTGTGTGTGTGTGTGTGTGTATAGCCCAATTTCATTACAATTTCCAGAATTAATATATAGATCAGCAATACCCTAAAGTACGGTCTATTCCTTATAGACAATATAGCGATCAAGTGCAGATTAATTATAGACAATATAGTAATAGCTCATATATATATATATATATATATATATATATATATATGGGGGGGGTCCTTCCAGGTACTGGAAAGATGTACCTAATAAAGTCACAATTTCTGTCTAATAGATCCAGACGCATTTAAGCTGACCCCCCTCAGCTGACCCCAGTGATCGAGCACCTGCTAGTTACCCATCTCCTGGCAGGTGCATATGTGTCTGAGTCTCAGTCTACATAAGTCACATTTGCTCCAACACACCCTTACACGCCCCCTTCTTCCCCCATTCCACCCTTTAATGGTATTGACCTGAGAGTGTCCATAAGTGCAAGATGCTTCTCAATCTACATATGGCCGCAACTGTTATATAGCAGTGAAAAGTGGGTTATACACTGAAAATGGTATTTATGCCAGCTCTACTGTAGTATACATATTGTACAGTGCAAATAGAGTGATGTGGGGGAAAGCATCTCGGAAATGTCATGGGAAACTCATGGATAGATCAGAGGGGGGTTGGTGGTCCCAAAGCAGACTCTTACCTAAGGCCCTATTGGGTCTTAATCTGGTTTTGGACACTTTGACTTACATTTGTGACCCTTTGGAGCTGTGTAACTGTGATACAGATGTGCTCTTTTATTACATTTACACAAGAAACCATTTTAAAACTCATATCTAGTTTGGTTACATTTTTGGAGGCAAAGAAATATTATGCAGCACTGAAAAAATATTTGGATGTTTGAAATACACAGATAAAGAGACACACACACAAAGCAATTGTCAGGCGCCGTCTCCGCACTGACACTTGGTGCAGGAGACGGACGCCTGCACCCTCTCAGCAACCACGGCCTGTTGCCTAGCAGCGGGACACTATCTCTGCTCACCTGCAGCCAGCATGTCTTACCGCCAAAATCTCCCTAACCCAATCAGGAGGCACCTTAGGGTATATAAAGCAGCTTCTGACACATGTCTAGTGCCAGAGTATTGGTTCACTCCTGCTCCAGCATTTCCTGAACTTCTGATCCAGTGTGTTATTTGGTTCTGACTCGGCTTCCTGGGACTACTCTCCTGTGTTTCGTTTTGGTACCTCGCTGCCCGGCTGGTTTGACTATTTGGGTTGAGCTGACTTCTCTCTGGATCCTCCCTCTGTACTGCACCGCTCGGTTGGCTCTGACCTGGACTGCCTGACTACGCCTGTCTACTACTGTCGCTACACCGGTGACTGTCTTGGAGAACCGCGTACCCTCTGTGAATACCGGGAGTACGTTAGACTCCGCGCCTCCCTGTTCAGTTGCGTCAATACCGGTTAGCGGCCATCTCTGCAATTCCGTGACAGCAATCAATAAATAAATAAAATACAACATAGTAACTATCTCATACAAAGTGTTGTGAAAACATTTACATTTTCTAACAGCAGAAAATTGATTGATATTGTACTCTGCAAAGCTCTTTAGTCAGTCTCCATTAGAGCTATCAAAATTATATTTAATAACATCGACCAAATGGTACACAATTATACTTCTCTACTTTCCCAGATCATGCAGGATTGTCTCAGGTTTTGTCTTCTATTCCATGGTCATCAGCTTTTTCGAAATATATGTTTTGTGCACAGTCAAAACCAAAGATCTTGGGCCTAAATCATTAATACACACATACTGGCAGGGGCCAGTGGCGCACGCAGGGGGGGTTTCTGAGTCTCTAGAAACCCCCCCTGTGCTAACTAAGTGGCCACTGTCCTATACAGCAGCCGCGGCGCTGTCAAAGAAGCGTCCGCGGCTGTGCTGTATTGTATACAGCACCGCCGCAGACGCTTCTTAGACAGCGCCGCGGCTGCTGTATAGGACAGCGCTGGCGAAACGGAGCTGCTGGGCATGCGCAGCAGCTCTCTCTCGGGTTTTTTTTTTTTTTTTGGGTCGGCGGGGGGAAACCCCCCCGACAATCCTCCGTGCGCCGCTGGGGGCGGATTGTGCACTTAAAGTGGCCCTGGAAAAAATTCTTAAAGTGGCCTCATGTGGGTGGGACCAAGTCAACTGGAGGTGTGGCCAACACATAAGTAGGCGGTATTTAGAACTACTGGAAGTTAGTTGTGGTAACCTTTAGGAAAACCTGGATGTGATGATTTAATACACAGTGGGTCATCTCTAAAGCCATGCAGGGAAAAAACTGCAAGTCCTGTGCTATAAAACTTCATGAATCCTTTTTCATTATCTGCGACTGGTTTATGTCTCAGTGCTCAAGCTTGTTTAGTTGCCTTCATACACATCCTTCCAAAATTCCAAAGGAACATACCTGACTTTGTTTAATAAGTTTAACTATTATGAAACCTGTTGGCACAATCGTATTTGAGCAGTCTGCCAGAGCAGCATATGAGCACCTCATACACTGTTGCATCTTCCCCTGACGTCATTAGGTGCAAACTACCAGTCAAAACCCTCTCTATATATAATATATAAATATGTGTACTGTCTGTTTCAAAAAAGGCATTAAAAATAATCCTTATAAGAAACGGCTATTCAGTGCGATCACAGCAAAGGAGAAATGATTCAAGCATCTGCAAGAAAACACTTCTTTTGTAACAATTGTGTATGAACCTTAAATGTGCCCAGTGATTGGTGGTGGTTTGAATTAATAACAGTGCAGGGAGGGATGGCAGACAATGGCATAATTGAAGAGGATAGCTATTCCAAGGGTATACTAAATATAGAGGAGGAAAGATTAGTAATATTGTCAGTGCATTGGGGGCTGGCCATATTTTCTACAAAGTGATCTGAGAATGGGACCAGTGCAAGGTAGAAGGCAGGCAATGGAATTAAGGCGAGAACCACTAAAGTATCACCAGAGCTGGAATAAGGCTCTGGGGGGCCTGGGGCACTTAAGGTAGGAGGTTTATAATTTTAGATACATTTTAGACAAATGCACAGGCAATACTGTGTGCACCACAGTTAGTTGCATGCAGCTCTGCCTTCATGAGCAGTACAGTATGAAGTGGGACATATCTCCCAACTGTCCTTGTAGTCGGACCAAATCCTAACTAAGCAAGACAGTCACCCAAACTTGGGACTGTCCCACCAGATTCAGGACAGTTGGCAGACTGTCCTGCTCTCTCCTACCTGTTCTTGTCACTTTCATCACTTGTGGCTGCTGGTTTCTTTAGATCAGTTGCTATTTGTCTGGAGCCTAGAATGTTGGAGGCCCTATTTGAAAAAAAAAATGGGTATTAAATTAATAGAACCAATAATTAATAATTAGGCCTCCCTCCAGTCTCAACATAAAAATAATAATACTCACATTAAATAAATAAATCTATTTCCCTCCAACCAGCCCTGATATTAAAGTAATAGTATTCCCATTTAAAAAAATAAACCTATTTCCCTCCCTCCAAACAGCCGCAGCAATAAATTAATAGCATTTACGTTTAATATAAACACAACCATCCCCGGCATTAAATATATAATACTCACATTTCATAAATAGCCCTCCTCCCTAAACTCAGCCCTACATTTAATTAATATCCCCAAATCACCTCAGCATTAAATTAAAGGTCCTGTCACCCCATCTTAATTTAATAGGCCCCACCAATAAATTAAATTGCCCCACCAATAAATTAAATTGCCCCATCATACCACAAATAAAATAGCACCCATTAAATATTTAGCCCCCACCTAAACTGCACCATTGTATTAATAGCCTACCTCCCACCAAAGTATAGGCAGCTCCCCCATAGATTAGTATAGGCACCCCCCCATAGTATAGAACAGCAGGCCCCTCCATAGTTTACAACAGGCAGCCCCCCCATAGTTTAGTACAGACAGCACCCCCATAGTTTAGTATAGAAAGATCCCCCCATAGTTTAGTATAGACAGACCCCCCATAGTTTAGTATAGGCTGCTCCCCCCATAGTTTAGAACAGGCAGCACCCCATAGTATAACATAGGCAGCCCCACCTATAGTTTAGAACAGGCAGACCCCAATAGTTTAGAACAGGCAGTCCCCATAGTTTAGAACAGGCAGCCCTCACTATAGTTTAGAATATGCAATGATGGCAAAGTTACAAAAACATTCATTAAGACAGCTCGCTCTAGATTTTGGCCAACATTGATGACAATTGGGATCGTTGTGAAGGGATAATTAAACAATAGACTGAAAATGACTTGAAATGAATGGTATTGCTATAAATAGTAATGTAGGAGCAAAAACAGCTCCAAATTATTTTACCTATGTTGCACAATTTTAAATTAAATCCAGATCCGAAACCTTTTGCATTTGTTGAACAAAACCGGTAACAAAACCTAAACACGAAATTGGGTTAGAACCGACATCGCACATCTCTATTATATATATACATATTATATACATAAAAATATTATATATATATATATATATATATATGAGAAGTGGCGGTATGACATGCCACTGTATACTCCCCACTTCCACCACTGTGTGTGTGTGTGTGTGTGTGTGTGTGTGTGTGTGTGTGTGTGTATATATCATCATCATCATCATCACCATTTATTTATATAGCGCCACTTATTCTGCAGCTCTGTTCAGAGAACTCACTCACATCAATCCCTGCCCCATTGGGGCTTACAGTCTAATTTCCCTAACATACACACACACACAGACAGACACACAGACTAGGGTCAATTTGTAAGCAGCCAATTAACCTACTAGTATATTTTTGGAGTGTGGGAGGAAACCGGAGCACCCGGAGGAAACCCACGCAAATACGGGGAGAACATACAAACTCCTCACAGATAAGGCCATGGTCTTATATATATATATAAAGGAATAGAGGGTGTATGACAAAGGGGGCAGTTTTGCGCTCCCCGCGGAGTCTGCTTCGTGTAGCTGGACGAAGCTAAGGGGAGAGGTATGGGGTGGGAAACCACAGCATAATGGTGCAGAGAGGGTTAAATCTATTCACACACACACACACACACACACACACACACACACAAACACACACACGAGACCAGGTGGAGCACCTGGGTCTAAGCAATTAAGGAATCAGCTAGAGTAGTGCTGGGGTGGAGGCATTAATAGCTATCTTGTGTTGTGGGTGGGAGACTGGTGTTAAAAAGTGTCCGGTGACTAGTTAGGGACCTAACAGTGATAGCCAGTGTATAGGGCTATGGGAGTATGTTTATTCCTGTGAATGATTTTTTTGTTTGCTGAAGACACTACCAAGACTGTTTATCCATCCTGACAAGTGAATAAACGTTAAGTGGCTCAGCTGAAACCTGTGTGAGGAGCCATCTGTTTGCACGCTTTTCACAAGTGGTGTCATAGTGGGATGTGCAAAAGACAGCTAAATCATTGCTGTCCCTCAAGCCAACAAATCCAGGGTGGTGAGATATGAAAATCCTCCTAACTCCCACTTGCCTACTTTTGGCAAGTTCTGTCCGGGAGACGGCGTGACTGGAGAGCGGGAGGGGGCGGAGCACGCCCAAATGCGTCATTTTGGCCCCGTCCCCCGCAACAAACTGTTGTTTTTCCGTGGGGGCGGGGTCAAAATGCCACTATTCACCACGAATCGCAGCATTTTGGGAAGGAAGGGAATGATTATATGGGAGCTAAAGCTAAAGATTATATGGGAGCTAAAGTACAGCCATTGCAGGGGCAGATTGGGAACTTAAAGTGGCCCTGGAAAAAATTCTGGAAGTAGCCACACATGGGTGGGACCAAACAATCTGTGGGTGGGACCAAAACAAAAGCAGGCGGGGTTAACTTAATTATCCGTAACCACATCGATCATCAGTGGCAGGCGAGGCTAATGCAACACGCAGTGGTAGGCAGAGTCACAAGTAAACAGACACAAAGAAAGGCTATAAAGCATTGTTCTATACCCCAAGTATTTAATGGGTGGATGTAAATTCCCCCCAAACAACGCAGCGTTAAGCATATTACCGTTAATACAGTAAATTCAACCCGGCTCAGGGAGCCGCGAACAAAAACCAGTGTTAAAAATTACAGTACTTTCAGTAATTATGCACACTATTACCGTAGTAACGGTAATAGTGCGCAGGCCGTGTTACTTTTTACAGTAACGCGGCCAATTGAATTCTCTCCAATGAATGTAAAGAACTGAAGATTGGGCTGCAAGAGAAGTGTGACTGCATTGTGTAAACAAAAAGACATTTGACACACCGCACAGGCAGGCCATGACAGCCTCCTATTTTATTTACTTCTGAGATTCCTCTCCCCTTCCTATAGCCTCCCCCCCAGAGGCATGCTGGGCTGGGGGGCAGGGTGGCATCTGCCCCGCCCGGGCCGGTCCCATAGTGGGCTACCTTGGGCTGGGTCACTGGGTGTCCCTCATTTTTTTCTTTTTAAAATGTTCCTAATAGGCTGCCGAGTCGAGTCTCCCCGCCCCCCCCCCGGGCTAAAATTTGCCAGGCCTCCCCATCAAGCATTTCACACTGACTAAAATGCTCCTCAGATGTGCGAGTATGTGGTAGGTAAATTATATTGTAATCTACACAGGGACTGACGTGCATGAATAAAATGCTGGTGTTCCACACATATGTAACACATGTTCATAATATATAAATAAATAAAGAGTAATAATAATAAATAAACACTATGCAGAAGAGTAATTGCGAGTTTCTAAATTTACAGGATAATCCATTCCTAATGAATTTACTAGCAATACCTACTTATAAGTGACCAGGTAGAGAAATTAAGAAAGATGCCAGTGCCGGAATATTGCAAGGACAGCAGTACTGTCAGGTGTGAGAGTACCACTGTTCTACAGTAGAATCCAATCATAAACATGTAACATGATCTCATAACAAGAATAAAAACCTTAAATGCTACCAAATAATGATTTTCGGATGTTAGAAGACACAGGAAGATGGCGCAGTAGGCTGGCAAGCAGAACTATTCCACAAGGAAATTCTGTTGCCAATGATTATCTGATATTAGCTCTGTACTCTCTGAGTGTTCAGTTCAGGTCACTTACCCATAGGAGTGCGCAGAACCCTTCATTAGGCTGTGCACCCTGGGAAACCGAGGAATACTCTGTGCCGCTGCTCGCTTCCGGAAAAGCGTGTATATCAACGTCTAGGGGGAGGGTTCCTAGTAGGGCCCCCAGTTCATATAATGCCAAACAATAGTGCCCCCAAATCAATCACATTGCACCAAACAAGTGCCCCCAGATCATATTATGCCAAACAATAGTGCCCCCAAGTCATATTATGCCACACAGTAGTGCCCCCAGATGATAATATGCCACACAGTAGTGCCCACGATGATAATATGCCACACAGTAGTGCCCCCAGATGATAATATGCCACACAGTAGTGCCCCCAGATGATTATATGCCACACAGTAGTGCCCCCAGATGATAATATGCCACACAGTAGTGCCCCCCAATGATAATATGTCACACAGTAGTGCCCCCAGATGATAATATGCCACACAGTAGTGCCCCCAGATGATAATATGTCACACAGTAGTGCCCCCAGATGATAATATGCCACATGCATTTGTTCCAATTTGTCAAATTGTGACACACACTTAAAACACTAAACACTGCTCTGTAGTCCTATATGTGAGTCAAATCACCTCTCACACTGATGTTGTCCGTTCCCCATTGGTTAATGGAAGAGCTCGGAGCACGCCACGCCTTCCTGAGCTCCAGGACACTGCGCTATATAGGATAACTCCTTCCTGCGTGTGATGACCCTGCAAGCTGCAGCCCACCCTCAGTAAAAGGCAGCCTGGTGATTTACTTCCAGGACTGCTTCACTGTCGGCCGGCGAGGCGCCCCCTTGTGGTGAGATTAAAAAAAAACAAAAAATGAAAAAAAAACCCCAGAATGAATGGAAACAATAGCAGGCGGCCTCAGAAGATCACCGGCCTAACGGGAAAATTACCGGTAAGGCCTATGGCCAATCCGCCCCTGCATACTGGGCCTGCGTCATTAAAGAGAGCAAATTATAAAAAAGTAGTAACATTGCACCTGGGCAAAACCATGTTGCATTGGAGGGAGAGGTCAATTTAAGATGTGGGGACATAATTATAGTTGGGGTAGGACATGTCCTAGATCAACTTTAAATTTCAGTGTAAAACTAAAGTTAGCAAGTATTTGTATGCTAGATGAAAAAACAGCCAGTATTTAACTTATGTGAAAAATGATAAAGTAATGTGCACCCCTTGCATTCTAACATGGTTTGTCCTGGAGAAGATTTACTCCCTTTTTTGCCTTACTATCCTTAATGACTTAGGCCCACTGAGTGCAGCATGTGTTTGTTTAAAACATGTAACTCGCTCTGCATACTCTGAAGTCAAGTAGTAAGTGTTGTTTGCATTCGAAGATGACTTGGAGGTGGCTATGTTCTGTCGCATATCGTGCTGTTTGGAGCATGCGCAGACTGATTTTGCGGACAATCGACACAAAATCGGCAGATACGTTCCTTCATGACTCAGGCCCTTTGACTGGAAATTTCCATGCACGCAAGCTTTCAAAAGTAGAACTATAAATGGAAGTAAGTCTTCATTCTAAAAGTCATTTTAATAGTGTCATTATTTAGTAGTATAATAGATAAGTACAAATAGTCATGTCTTTGCATTGTAGGATGTTCCCCACATGAGATTCTGCATTGTATAGTGGTCATTGAATCATGGGGTTTATATACTGGTAATAAGATACACCTGTATTATACATTGCTTATCAGATGATTGAGCTCTCTGTAGTATTCTGACCATCAGAAGATACAATTCTGTGTTGTTTACCGGCCATCATATAATTGGCTCTGTACTATATACTTGTCATAAAATAATTATTCTTTGCATTATTTAGAGGTCATCTAAGGATACAACTCAGCAAATTATTGGGGGTGCTCACATTACCTCACCTGCATATGAATGAAAATGCCGGGCATGGAAATGATTAGTGGTAGTTGCAGTAGCACAAACACTGGCACCCACGGCACCCACAGAGCTGGCTCCGATGGTGGTCACCAGATGACAGGCCTCTGAATTGTATAATGATAATTTGATGTAGGTTCCATATTGCAGTTTGGTCTCCAGTTGGTGCTCTGCTCTATGTACCAGATAGAGCTTTACACTATATACTATTGATACAAATCACACCTCTATATTTAGCACAGTACCCTAATTTGTAATGTATACTATATTTTAATAATAAGCAACATTTTTGAATAGTCTGTTCATGTAATAAGAATTCACGCTACACAAATTAATTGTTTTATCTGCAAAAGTAATTTCTTACCTATAATTAGTTTTTCAAACATTGTTGCCCTAGAGGGCCAGTTGACCTCTTTTTCTATGTACAACTTATGTAACGACACAGTGATTTTGTTTTGCACAATCTAGCTCTATCAGTTACCTCCCACCAATCAAACATAGTGCAATGATGAATATCTGTAATCTTGCAATATATTACCCAAGAAGAAACCTGTGTACCAGGAAAAAAGTTAATCAGTGAATAAAAAGCCTGGAGAATTCATGTACATTCAAGGACAAAGAGCAATTGAAGTGGATGCAATTTATGGGAAAAATTTAGGTTGAGTGATGGTGTATGGTTGCTTTTGTTGTGTTTGTGCATAACTGCGGGCTATTTACATGACTAATGCTCCGATTATTTACTCCTTGACAGGTTGGGAATAGGTTAGTCCATTAAGAACACGGCAGGTCCAACATTGACTTCCAGAGTGCGATAACGCAACTTGCTTTTAATAGGTTCTGCCCTTTCTACTGTATAATTTTTCACATCCAGGAGAGCCGATCAATAGGAAACTTTGAGAACAATGTATTAGTAAATGCGTCAAACAATATTTGTTTTGGATCTTGTTTATCTAATTCAAATACCTCTAACAGAGATGGTATGAACTTGGTAACAATCTATGTGACATCTGTGTATGTAACTTCAGCCTCGAAAGAGACCTGTCTTATATTGTGATTTATTACAACATTAATATAATACATGTATATTTTTCAGTAGGATGAGGAACTCTATTGATATGTGATGTAGACATTTAAAAACAAGGAAAATAAAATTTCTATTTTAGTAACAATGAATAAAACATGTTTTGATTGTAAGAAAAGCTCCAATCAATTAACTAATTAATATGCTTCAATTGAAACACATGAAAAATGTATACAGTACATATATAAAAAATATAAAATCAATAGAAAGGACTAGTATTTTTCAACTACAAAAAAGGCTAATTCCAAACAATCATCATTTACTGTGCACACCCACCCATCAGTCTGTACACATATGCCCCATTCCCAATACTGACCCTGGTCCCATTTACTAAACACTAGTGTTACATGTTATCCCTGATGACAAGGGAGACTAGACTGTAATGTAACATCGGCAGCAGCATCCAGTAAGCCCGCAGTATGGGGGTTAGGAAAAACGTAGTGCACAGGCCAATGAGATCATCCTCCTGTAGTCATCCATTCCTAGATACCTTGCTAGATGCTGCTGCAGCTGACGTCATGTAACATTGGCAGTGGCATCCAGTTGACAATACGATTATCTTCACATATTATTCTATGTTGAAAAAAGTAAGGAAAGTTAGTCAGCATTGCCTTACTTATCGCACTACTCACTGGCTTACCATCCCTACACAGTGCGATATACAATGTGAAGATGATCTCACTGTTCACTTTAGAACCTACAGTCCTGCAAAGTGTATGTAGGAACAGGTAGGCAGGTCACCAGGTTATTCTTCTGCCTAATGTAATGATATTCATTGACAAAAGTCCCACTGTACGACTGTCACATGCTGGTCCCATCGATAGGTGGCGGCGCTGTGACTTTCCTCTAGGAATGGTGATTGAGCTTGCTCCTGCTTCTGAGACACTATTTTTTACACAGGTGTTCGTTGCTACCTTGTTTTGGACCTCCTCCCTATTCTCATTGGTTCTAGAGTATTATTTAAACTATCCATGGTCCTTGGCTTGTTGCCTGTTCTTCGTGTTACTCAGTCTGCATTAGGATTTGGCTGCCAGTAATTGACCTCCTGTTTGTCCACTGCTGAAACTCCTCTCTGCTGTTCACCTGCACGCTGAACTTCTACGGTGAATTTCTTCCTGCACCTGTGGCTAATCCTACGGCTCAAGTTTCCATTTCTTCCCGGCTGGTGCAACATCGCTACTACTTCATGGATAAATCTACTGCCGAAGGTACCTGTCACTTGTAGCTCCACGCTGGGCTCATCTGAGACTCCTCTCTGCTGTTCACTTGCACGCTGAACTTCTACGGTGAATTACTTGCTGCACCTGTGGTTATTCCTATGGCTCAAATCTCCATATCTACCGGGCTGATTCAACATCGCTATATTTCATTGATGTGTCTCCTGCTGAACTTACCTGTCATCTGTAGTTCCACGCACGGCTCAGATACACTCCGCTCCTCTGCTACTTCTAGGTAACGAAATGTTTGATGTATTTATGCTCATTCTTGTCATCTGGGATTGTCATCTGTAGAACCAACAAGTTCAATGCTTATTGCTTTTCCATAATGAGAATTACCACGATACCAGTAACCCACCTGCTACATTGAATCATCGTTGTTTTTGGATCAGCCAGTTCTATATTATCCCTCTGTCTAGACTATTGCTGTACCAGTGATTCATATCTATCTGCCGTGTGTTACGTTATTGGATCCAAGCATTCTCCATTTTTCATCCTTGCCTTTGAACTGTTGTTTTACTCGTCCCATGCCGTTGTCAAGGGTTACCAACTATGAAGTAGCATGATGTATCTGCATTTTGTACTCTGATCAATTTGCCGTGTGTTTTGTATCTGCCGATATATATATTCTTCATTCTATTGTATCATCAGCCAATACAGTACTTTGCAGCATTACTACTATCTCCAGTGTTATTATTATTATGAGCGATGCTTGTGAGCCGTGAACTTTTAATCCTGTGAATATCATCATCTTCATTGTTCATGTGTGTTGCCTCCACTACCCTCTGCTAGTTCTTGTCCGGGAGACCGCGACCTGCGGAATAGGAGCAGCGGAGTCCATATTCCCTTGCGGGAATCCCTGGTGAATACCTCCTATCCGTTAGACTCCGCACTCCTGGGCAAGTCCTATCTAAACAGAGGCAAGGGATCTACAAAATCATTCAGAGCCAAGACAACGACAAAGGCTTAGTTACATTTTAAACATTTCCATGGACATTTTGCTTCTAAGCATGTCAAACATTACTGTCGTGGTAGACCTTGGAGCACTAAACTCTCCATCATCAGAGCTGGATTAGGACCACATGGAGCCCTAGGCTACATACTGGTTTGGGCCCCCTTCCCACCTCCGTTGGTCAGAAAACACAACATAAAAATGGGTTAGGGTAATGGATGGATGACCTGGCTATGTCCATCAACTTCATTATAAAATACTTTTTGGCATTTTAAGTGCAAAGTATAGCTAAGAACACAGAGAGATCCAGTCCCTATCCTCCATTGTTCATAAACCTGTAAAGAAACCAGCTGTATCCTGGGGATGTATCTGCTTATTTGTCAGCACCAGAGTACTGGTATACAGTAATTCAATGTGGTGTCCTGACATGCAGTGGCGGAACTACCATTGGTGCAACAGGTGCGGTGCATGGAGGTAATGGGGCCCGCTGCACGGGGAACTAGTGAGCTGTGGGCCCCGGTTCACTCTACCCCACTTCCTTGCATCAAGGGGCCACAGATTGCGAGTTCCGCATCTGCGGTCATGGATTCTCTCTTTATTGGTGGGGGAAAATACATTTTCTTTTGCTATAACCCTGGAATGTTCCAACTTGCACATGTAAAAGAAACAATGAGCAAAATGTACTGAATGTCCTCCAGATTGCATGACAGGTTTGGAAGATCTGCCAATAAGTACCCCAAGGATGAAATCACAGAATTTGCAGTGGGTTAAAGCATTATAGAAGAAGCAAACGTGTACCTCACAATTTCTTACTCTTTTATGTGTCAACAAAGTACAAATACATAATATAAAATACAATATATAAATTCACACAATATATAATAGTTCCATACATGTGTGTGTATCTATATCTATCTATCTATCTATCTATATATATATATATATATATATATATATATATATATATATATATATATATATACACAACATCCGGGGCTATGGGCCGAGATTCCCACATCAAATTTGAGAGAATGACGCACAAAGTAATTCTGTTATACTATCCATCTGCTTCATTTATCAGGATGGCAGGCAACTTTCACAAAAAATAATCAATTTTCCCTAGCACTAATATAACATATTTTCACTCATTATTAGATTACCCAGCTTGTACAGCCTCAATCGCGCCACCCACGGGAAACACCAAGCTCCTCCCCAATGTTTTAATTCTCATTTTTGTGGCATTTCTGTGGAACATTGCCCTGAAAATGTCCTGGGATCTGGAACATTGGAAGGTCCTGTTGTCATTTCTTGTTGTCAATTGCTATTCTTGCCTTTTGCACAATTCTCATACTATACCAGAATCTCCCAGAGGAGAGATCCAAAAAATAGGCAGTGATGTCTATCGAGCCTGTTAGTGAATGAGAAAATCTTTCTGTGGTGGAATATTTGTGTTGTTGCTAATTTAATTCCCCAGGTCTCACATGTTTTCTCTTGTTTTGCAGTCTTAACACTGATCTAGACTAAAATGATGTCCTAAAGTAATTATTACAGATCTACAGATCACCTCAATCCACCCACTGACCAACAGATGTGGGCACAGCCATAGAGCCATTATCACAAAGACCTAGGGGGTATATTTACTAAACGGCGGGTTTGGAAAAGTGGAGATGTTGCCTATAGCAACCAATCAGATTCTAGCTTTCATTTATTTAGTACATTCTACAAAATCACAGCAAGAATCTGATTGGTTGCTATAGGCAACATCTCCACTTTTCCAAAGCCGCCGTTTAGTAAATCTAGCCCCTTAAGACAATTACAAATCCAGATTGCACTTGCACAATCTGTGATATATTAATCTATTGTTTGAAGAATAATTATTGTTTAATGTAATTTGCTTTAATAGATAGAAATCTCGGCATTAGCATTGTGTTGCCGCTGACTTCAAGGTCATGTTGCTTGGATTAAACAACATGCACAGTTAGTGCATCTTCTCCAAAGTATTCTTCTTTTTTATCACTCCACCGTAGAACTGTTATTGGAAAAAGAACAGCTATTATTTCCCGTGCAGGTGAGGAGATGAGCGGTTTTATTTCTCCAACCAAAGATTGAAACTTTATGAGCGTGTATCTCAGGAGTCCTCTGTCACAGAACATAAATACAAAAGTTGTTCTGTGCAGCAGATGAATCTTTACTAAAATTGAGGTCGAGGGGAAAAAAAAAAAAGATGTCATGAAATGTGACTGTTGAGTTTTTATCTTGTGCGGGATGAATGAATCAGACCTGCAACAAGACCACTGTGATTACTTTGTTTTCTCTTCTGGGACTGCTAGTATAAAAACCCCGCTGTGACTGCAGAATACTTTTATTCAGTAAGCTTCATGACATTTTGTTGGCACACAGCTCATCCATTCACTTTTAAGAGTACATGGAAGACATTTAAATGAACAACAACATAATGAAAAGGTATAATGTAGGGTGAAGTGCGTTGTCTTACTATTCTCTGGTCACCAGCACAGTCAGGATTTGATGGTGGAAAGGCCACAGAAACCTGGATCTAGGCCAGCAGAACTACATTACATCATCATCATCATCATCAACATTTATTTATATAGTGCCAGAAAATTCCAAAGCACTTTACAATTGGGAACAAACACAGTAATCCACAATACTGGGTAATACATACAGACAGAGACAAGCTTACAATCTATGGGTGGCAGAATGTGTCATCATATCACCATTTTTTTTTTAATTTCTTCTCACCTGCATTTTTATTTTTTTCATTTTTATTTTTTTTATACATGGTTTATTTGTATGAGATCTCTATTTCTGTGGATGTAAACCATAGCCGCATCTCAATATTTATCACGATTGGCTAGGGGACTTAACAGCAGTGGACAAAGACAAGCAGGGTAAGATATAAGATGATCATGTGACATATATATAAAGAAAGGATAATAATAAAGGAATAATAATATCTTTGAGAAAAATCGATCCTACTTATGTCACTTAGGCTAAATTTAAATAAAATAGTTTTTATAGTTTCAGTGACCCGATGTCCACTTCTGCTTGCATCTGTATGTTCCAGTAATTTTGTAGACTGACACCTCTGGCTCCAGGTTTAAGGGTGACTTACACACCACATGTCAAACAAGTCATATCTTTTTTAAACACAGCAAAAACAATTGTTTTGTTGTGCTTGCAACATATCCCTGAAGGATTGGTTAAAAGAAAGATAAATGGTCATAAGCCGTCCGAATATTTTTTAAAAGAACTATTTTAGAAAGATCTTTGGAATTTGAGGTATTAGAACTGATAGAATTTATTATTAGCTGTTGTTTCAATGCCATAATTTAAAATTCCAATCTGATGTTAAACTGTAATAATCAATCTTACCTCGAGTTTCCTCAGAAGCAACACAAAAAACAACAGAAAGATCATGTCAGGACTGTGAGCTGGATGGAGCTACTAACTGGTATTAACTCAACTGTACAGGGAGGCGCGGAGTCTAACGCACCCCCGGTGTTCGCCAGGGACCCCCACAAGGAGGTTTGGACTTCGCTGCAAGAGGTGCTCAGGTCGCGATTCTCCAAGACAGTTACTAGTGTAGAAGTGACGAGGGTGGTCGGGTCAAACCGGGTCGAGCCAATAGGACAATGTAGTACTGAGGGAAATCCAATAGAATGGTCAGAGAAGCCGAGGTCAAACCAGGAGAGCAAACAAGTAGGAACAGGATCCAGGAGAGTAGTCACAGAAGAAGCCGGGTCAGAACAGGAGATAGCAGTAATATCTAGTAGGAATGCTGGAGACAGGAATTGACCTGATACTCTGGCACCCTAATGGTGCCAGAGTCAGGTATAAATAGCGGAGCCCTGGAGTTGATAGGTCGGCGATCAGTGACGTCACAGACCACGGACCGAGAGGCGAAACTAGCGCCCCGTTGCCTAGCAACGGGGCGCGCTACTGCGCCTGCTCGGGCGGCGATCGGACGGCCGGGGGAGACTGCTTCTCTGTTGCCTAGCAACAGAGCTCCCTCAGCCGGAAGTAACAGGCAGCCGTCCCCGCTCCATGGTCGCGATGAGGGACGGTGCCTGACACATCAAGCTTTAGAAAATGGCATTACTATATAGTTCATTATTAACATAGCCTAGGGTGAGAATGGGGAACATTTAACTATAAGTAACTGTGCTGAAAAAGTGGTGTTGCCCATAGCAACAAATTCTGTCATTTTTCTTGTACAGTTTTACAAATGAAATTATATGTCTGGTTGGTTGCTATAGAAAACATCACCCTTACTACATAGTTACATGTATAACAGTTTTCCTAAATCTGAAAATATAAAGTGTAAAATGTAAAAAAGAATAATATTTGTAAACATAAAATTCATCTGTTTTACTGTTTATTTATCAAATGTGGATACACCATTACAACATGTTAACACATACAGTTTTATATTATACATAAATGTTTTAATGTAGCAAAAAAACCTGGTAGCTTTATTTTTTTTGTGGTAGAAAGTGGCGATATGACATCCTCCAATTTTTATTGGTTTGCCCTCTGTCCTCAAATAACTCATCCCCTCATTTAACTTTCTACGTCAATGCTTCTAATTGTCACCTCTGTTGTATGTACTTCATATCAATGTTACATAGTCACAAAGGTATTATAGACTAGGGTTAACCTCTGACAGCTCTTATACCCCACAGGGCTTAGCTGAATGTAAACATATAACCAGTCTCCTGGACTACTGATACTGGCCTGGATGCATAGCATTCCTGCCATTAAATTCCATAACAAATGCTAAGCTTGAAGTTTAAGATTCCAAGACTCCAACATTATGGGGAACATTTATAAAAATGTTCACACAGAAACTGAGCAAAAATAAAGCTGCAGGAAATCAATGTGTAGCTGACTATCTTATATAATGTCCCCAGCGAGACACTTTACTCTAGTTCTTCTCCCAGTCTAGCCTTATGTAGGAGTGTTAGGTTTTCTGTGGCAATTGGCACTTGCCGGTTTAACCAACAAGATCTGCCCTCTTTTCAATAAAGCCTCCTTTTGAAAATAATAAGCTGTAGCTTAGCCCCATACGACGGAATGTAGAGCATATATGATATTCCGCCATTCACGGCTGACCTGCAGCTGCTCTGAACAGCTGAGGCATGTAGGCAGCAGGTTCAAGGGGCATAATCAATATATAATCACATCCCTCCCCCCAAATATAAAAACAGTTATAATTTGTGAAGGCAGTGAGATATTACATGGCGGCGCCAAGAAGTGTCATCACTGGTATTTAGAAGATCTCCTGAATACCATCTCAGTTCAGCTGCTTTGGTCATCTCCGCTGCCTGCTTGGTAGCAGCAGCTAAATCCAAACACAAGGAACAAGTGTCCTGGCTCTGTCTCCAGCAGGGGGAATGACGCTAATGAAAAACTCCATGCACACATCTACTGCAAACTGGCAGATAACCACAAGAGTGCTGCAAAGTAAAAGAGGTTCAGTTAAATACCGTATCTACAATGCCTAATTCATGCTTCATGTTTCCGCCTTCTATTGCCTCTTCTCAAACTAACCGTATCACACCGCCAGTAGCTGAACAGAAATGCCAGTCGCCAAACTTGGCATTATTATTGGCTGCTAATAATGCTGTTGCCTAATAAGAGCCACACACACAATCTCGACCAGCAGTTACAATTGTTATTCCGCTACCTTATTTATCAAATGTATTACTGTCAAGAGTGCAACTCACTCTGTTCTGTCTGGCTGCGTCCCAGCCGTCGCTATGATGACCGGGACATCACTTCCTGCTTCAACGTCTCCCTTAAGCAGCACCACGTCTCTGCCACTGACAGCCGGACTCGTGCGCACTTTGGACACATTAATTAGTGACCTCTTGGGAGGCAATTAGAGTTGCTTGAATGCTGGGTCCTCATTGGTCCATGTGAATATATAAGGCAGGGAGGGCTATAGCGCTCAGTATTGTGTTAGCTGACCTGCTTCTTATAGTCTCCTGACCCCTGATTGAATAACCGTTACTGACCCTTGGTTTGATTTGGACCCTGATTGTTTGCTTATTGCCCTGACCTCTGGCTTGTTACTTATTCTTGCTCGCTGCCAGCCCTGACCCTTTGCCTGTTTCTCACGACGTTATTTGCTACTGACCCCTGACCTCGGCATGCCCCTGTCTACCCGCTATCATCGTGTCTACTGCCTCCTATTTCCTCACTGCGGTATTACTCATAAGCTTACACTACGCTAGAGTTTAAGACCGGGGGGTATCTGAGTACCTGTGAGCGTGACAAACTATACGGGAAAGGCGGCTGCTATAGCTTATGATAATAGCCGCTAGCCGTAACAATTACATACTTCTTAGATTAAAAACTCATTTAAGCTCATCTTTACCTTCTATTTCATTTATAGTATGTAATTTCATTGTGTCATGATCATCTCAATGTACAGCGATGTGTAACAAGTCAATCAGCGCTTTACAAATAAAGCATAATAATAATAATAATAATAATAATAATAAATCCACTGCTTGCGTAATATTCAGAACAATTTGCTCACATGGCCCCAATTTACCAAGGTGAGAACATAGGTTTTCTATTATTCCTTATCTCAGCAATAGAAAATCTATTATTGCTACAATTTATCATGAAAATATAACTGAAGCAACTGAGTGAATCTCAGCTGCCCGGCGATACTAGTTGGCAGTAGTAAGGCTCAAGGTCTTCTCCTCTTATGGTCATTTATCAGGATACAAAATACATTTTTCCAAAACAGAGACTCGCCCCCTCCAGTCCTCTCCTACCGTCCTGGATCTCCTCACAACCAATTGGAATTTTTCATGCAAATGTAATAAAATAAAATATTTAAAAATATATTTCACCACAATCACCTATGATTCGCTGTACAGGGAGAACTTTTTCCATGTTATTCAAACTATCAAATGGGACCTGTTCAGGTGGCAATCATTATTTATCATTAGCTCTGAAGAATTGTGGCTCTCAAAATTAACATATTGCTTAGACTTCACAAAAATAATGGATAAACTGACAGGCGCCAATCAAGAAGAAGACATTGGATCTTCAATACATTATAGCAAAAATGTACACATAAAAGTCAGTAAGAAGGAGACTTATTGAACATATGGATTCTCCCAGAAATTATCCTATCATTAAAATCAGCAATAAGGCTCCTTTAATAAAAATGCTCCTTATATCATTCGTATCAGTCAAAATGTCTACAGACGCGATAAATGAACCTGAAACTCTCCGTGTAGAGCTCCGTTCTCACATCATGATAATAAAGCAGTTCAGTGGTGACCTCTCACAGATCTGTTGGACGCTTCTCCAATCGTATCAGATCACATTCACAAAAGAATGGCAAAGACTTCAAATGGGTCTTCTCACGGATCTATCAATTTATTCTCAAATCGAGTCAAGTAGTACCAGAATCGGTCAACGCGGCCATCCACGGTTTATATAAAAAGATATAAAAATATCCACATAGTGTGATACTGTATCAAACTTTAAAACTTTTTATTAATAGCATTCAGATAAAATGTTAATGACTAGCATCCTTAGTTAAACAACATAGTACCCGTACCAGATATAAGATGGAAATAAACCTTGTATGATCAATCAGTGCGGGATGAAGCAGTGAAAGGCACGGGTTCCAGTATGTGGTTCAACAGATGACAAGTGCAGTCAGATCTCCACTCTTACACCAACGCGTTTCAGCTCACCTGGAGCATTTCTCAGGGTGAATTACTGGAGACCAAAGCAAGCCTAGGTGTTTTATACTCTCACAAAGTGTTAATTAGTCCGTATGTGTGAAAGTACATAATTAGTACACATAACTGTTGAAACGTCCATAATACAATTCCTCCATAAGTAGTTTAAAATACTTCTCAAAATACATACATCAGATAAATAAAAAACATATAAAAAAACATATATAAAACATCTAAATAACATAAATAGCTGTCTCATTTTTTCAAAATGACAAATAAAATTCCATTAGATATAAATAACTCAAGACCCCAGTGGTCTTCCATCCACACACAAACCCAAGCTATCATTGCTTAGCTTCTCTGATCAATCTCAGTTGGACTCTAATGTACTGTTCTATCTTTAATAAACTAGTCTTCTGTAAGAAACCACTTCAACTCAAAATCCTGATTTAACCCTCCTGGAGAGAGTGTATCCAAATCATAGATCCATTTCATCTCACATCTAGCTAAAGCTATCATAGAATCTCTTCGCCTCCCGTTGTTCTCAACCTTATTTATAGCTAAAAAGTTCTTCAAACAATGTTTGAAATGGACAGAAACTGAATTATTTTCATACCCCTTTTTAATATTCCGCAAATGTTCAGACAATCTGACCTTTAATGGACGAGATGACTTTTATGTGTACGTATATTTTTGCTATAATGTATTGAAGATCCAATTTCTTCTTAAGTATTGATTGGCGCCTGTCAGTTTATCCATTATTTTTGTGATGTTATTTACTTTTAGGGTACGGGTGTGTCCTTATTGATTTAGATTCAAGCTGCCTTTCTGAGCGCCTGTTTGGCTGAAGTGACACTTTATTTGTTTGTATCATATTGCTTAGACTACTTTATTTCAATCAGACTCTGCCCACCCAAGTTCTCAGCTGTATCTTGACCCAGTGATGGGATTCAAATAAATTAACAACCGGTTCTCTGCCCTAATGACAGTTTTAAGTATACAAAAAGTTATAGCGAAAGGTAGTTTAATATTTCATGCATTTAATACTCAAATAACAATAAAAGAGGTACACAAAACTTGATTATGTTATAAGAATTTTAAAATATTAGTGAAAAAATATTAAATAAAATCTGACAAAAAACTAAAAAAAATACAAATTACCAACAATGGAAGTTACATGGCAAAACATACATTAAATCACAATAGAAATTAAAATTTAAATATAGGCAATAAAAGAGTAAAAATTATTAAGACATTACACATACAATAGCAAAGTAATAAACAACAAATATTCTAAAAGCTGCATAATGATAAATTATTTATATCAATATCAAGAGGCAGTTATCTAGTCAAATCCAGGTGTGCGTGTGTGTATAAAATATTTCTTATTTTATGTTGCTAATATCAAGATAATAATAGTAATGAGTCATAGTATGCCACACAGTAGTGCCTCCACTTCAAATGATGTTTTTTGCCTTCTTGCTGCTGGCTCCTCTCTGCGCCGTTCCTCACTGAATGTCAGGCGTGATATTCAGTGTGGCCGGAGCAGGCAGGAGGAGTGCCGACACCACGCACAGGTGAGTATTTTTCAATCTTTTTTTAAAGTAACCTGCTCCCCTCATCAACGAAGAGGACTCTGGAGCAATCAGTTACCAGCTTAATCCCACTGCTGTCTTGACCCAACTGTATAAAAGGTTAAATTTGTCTGGATAAATAAGCCACCAAGAACCAACTTCTCAAGCCTGAGATGCGCCACCACCAATGGCGGTAGAGGCTTCCCAGGTGTATGTCTTCATTGCTTTACCTCTCACTTAAGCCAGACTGTCATCTGACTTTCTACCAACCAAGCTCTGAGGTGGGTTACACTTTAAGCTGGCTCTTGCAAGGTCGCTTCTTTGACCGCAGTTGTTGCTGTGCTGCCTAAAAGTAAAACCCCATTAATGCCCTCACATCCGATAGTTCACTTCTCCTGCGACATTTGAAAGCATTGGAAAACTCATTTTTAAAACCAATTCAGCTCCCTTTACCTCCCTTTGGAGCAGCCCTGAGTTTGTTCCAGGGCACTCTTCCACCTATTTTGTACACTGGCATCAGAGTGGTACAAGACATTCTGGACCAGGGTAATTGTGCTACGTTGGAGATGCTACGGCAGAAATATGGGCTCCGGTTGGCGAGATTCTTTGAATACTCACAACTAAGACACTACGTCTTTCTCTCCCTAAAACACTAGTTGCCAGGCCTCTGACACAGCTGGAAGTCTGCTGTTATAGAAATCCCCTTTCTAAGAAAATGGCCTCCTTCTGTTACAATCTATTAGTGAATGCTAAACAATCGCCTACCCCTAAGCATGAAACCAATTGGGAAAACAATTTAGGCAGAGCACCAGATAAGGATTCATGGTTAACAATTAGGGAATGAATGTCAAAAATCTTCAACCCTAATACATATAAACTTTATTACAGATGGTACTTCATACCAACTCATCTCTGGAGGATGTTTGGCTTGGCTTACTCTCACTGTTGGAGAGGTTGTGGTGAATTAGGCTCTCTCCTCCACATTTGGTGGACAAGTCCAAAGAGGTAGGGAATACAAAAGATAATTACCATATATACCAGCCCTCCCTCACTCCATATGTGTGCATCTTCCCCTATCCCATTTATGTACATCCTTCCGTCAGTTCCTTCTTCTGTATCACTCAATGCCCATTACCTTTGAACCCCCAAGTAGGGTGAGCATGTGATAGACAGGGACTACGATCATACCATCCTAGCTATCCCCAACCACGCTCGACCTTGGAAGCCAAGCCGGGTGGGGCCAGGTAAGTAACAGGATGGGAGACTGCCTGAGAACACCTGGTATGGTAGGTAACCTGTCTCTGAGCTCCCCTTGGGGAACCCTAGGTGAAGGATCTGGGCCTCGCTCATTAGGGATGTATGTTCTCATAACAAGACACACATTATGATGGGAGAATATCTCCATTAAGTAGTATATGACACCTCCAACTATCCATTAATGAGGCTGGTTACAATATAATACTCCAAAGCCCCCACTCCATTTCATTTACGTAGACACCCCATGTTTTGAAATAAGTCCAGAAGCATCCCACTACCTATCTCCATCCCACTAACTATCTCCATTTGTACACTAAACTTTAGTATCAATATGTGAAATATGGTAAATCTACATATGTTATCAACCTACTCCCTAGAAACCCATGTACAACATATAGGGATTGCTATCTCCTATACCTTAAGGTTAGGATTCTCTGAACCTTTGTGGATTTTCCTGTACAAGTACCCATGGATAGTTCTATCATATTCCAATAGTATACATATGGACATATCTATTCGCTCTTCACTTCTCTCTGTCACGGGCACTAGGAGTCTTTACCCAGTATCACCCGCTGATGGTCTTATCAGAGCAGTAGAGTTGGTATATGATACTCTGATGGCAGGGTGATAATGGAACTGGAAACAGCAGATGGTTAGAGAATGCTCAGAAAGTCTATGACTAGCAGCACTGGTAAACAATAGGTAACTGAACACGAGGATCTGGATGGACAAGGACACGTGAGGGTAGTCAGTGGTCTGCGCACGGCAAGTTGTACCACTGCTACAGTGAGAAGAATGTCCAGGAGTAATAAGGAGGTGGAAGTCAGCGGTCTGCATATAGCAAGTTGTACCGCTGTCTGTAGTGAAGGAATGGAATCCAGGTGAAGGTAACGGGGAAGTCAGTGGTTTGCGTGTAGCAAGTTGTACCACTGCTTATGTGAGAGGATATATGCAACTGGTGACACAGGGAAACAGGAATCAGTGGTTTGCCTCTAGCAAGTTGTACCACTGAATATATATGTGAGGAAGGGCACGAGGAGATAATTGCAATGCAGAGTCTACACGGGTACACTGAACTTGATCCCACGTTGAACTGCACACAATAATAATAATGAATGAACAGCACTGCACAGATAAACAAAGTCACTCGAATAGTCCAGCAAAAGGAAACACAGTCAATAATAGCAATAGTCTCAGAGGATGGAAACTCCGGAGGAGAACAACTCAGTCCAGATGGATATGCAATACACCAGCACAGTCAATGAGAAGTATGCATACCGTGGTTCAGATGAGCAGGCTGTTAGAGATAGCTGCAGGGATACCTGAGCGGCAGGGAACAGACGAGATGAGAAGTCCTTGAAGAATGGAAGCGGCAGGTAGGTGCAGCGCACTGTAGGTAGGCCAGCAAGGACGACAAATACTCAGGAAGCAGTAGTATATCGAATAGAACAGCAGGAGACCACGGGAGAGTTGAAGCGATGTAGCAGAGCTGGAAGCCGAGGAGCGAAGACTCGATGCTAACAGGCAAGTTGACACAAATGGACACACTGTAGAAGCAGTAGGCAGCGGGTCAGCTGACGGCAGGTAGAATGC
Source organism: Mixophyes fleayi (assembly GCF_038048845.1). Lineage (NCBI taxonomy): Eukaryota > Metazoa > Chordata > Amphibia > Anura > Limnodynastidae > Mixophyes > Mixophyes fleayi. The sequence continues at coordinate 334,388,628 of NC_134403.1, forward strand.
AGACTGGAGCGCTGAGACGAGCAGGACTCTGTAGACACGCTGAAGTAGCTAACAGGAATCAGCTGGAACAGTAGCGCTGTAACACAGGAGAGTTTGAAGTAATCTGTAACTGTAGATATACGGAGACAGCGGATAGGAATCAGCTGCTGTAGTCACGATGAAACACAGGAGAGTTTGCAGTAATCTGTAACTGTAGATACACGGAGGCAGCGGATAGGAATCAGCTGCTGGAGTCACGATGAAACACAGGAGAGTTTGCAGTAATCTGTAACTGTAGATATACGGAGGCAGCGGATAGGAATCAGCTGCTGGAGTCACGATGAAACACAGGAGAGTTTGCAGTAATCTGTAACTGTAGATACACGGAGGCAGCGGATAGGAATCAGCTGCTGGAGTCACGATGAAACACAGGAGAGTTTGCAGTAATCTGTAACTGTAGATATACGGAGGCAGCGGATAGGAATCAGCTGCTGGAGTAACGATGAAACACAGGAGAGTATGCAGTAATCTGTAACTGTAGATACACGGAGGCAGCGGATAGGAATCAGCTGCTGGAGTCACGATGAAACACAGGAGAGTTTGCAGTAATCTGTAACTGTAGATATATGGAGGCAGCGGATAGGAATCAGCTGCTGGAGTAACGATGAAACACAGGAGAGTATGCAGTAATCTGTAACTGTAGATACACGGAGGCAGCGGATAGGAATCAGCTGCTGGAGTCACGATGAAACACAGGAGAGTTTGCAGTAATCTGTAACTGTAGATATACGGAGGCGGCGGATAGGAATCAGCTGCTGGAGTCACTAGGAACACGAGGAATAGAAGTGGTCTGGAAACCACAAACGGCAAACAGGAATCAGCATCAGCTGAACACACGAGCAGGCACTGGAACACCTTCAGAGACTCATGAGGAATGAGACTCCAAGATCAGGCAACGTGGTATTGACCACAGGTGCTTAATATAGGGAGTGTTGCCTGATCAGCCAATTAAGTTAAAGGAACAGAACTGAAGGTTAAAAGGGACTGCACATGCGCAGTACCTCATTATAATGGACGGACACGGTTCCTAGCTACCTTAGAAGTAGCACTCACAGTCCGGTGAGTGACACTCTCACTCTGTCTGTTATGACTTAGCATTCTATGTTACCGCTCTCTACAGAATATATTTAGAGCGAGTCTCTTTAGTAGTGGCCCTGGTTCATGACATTTGCACAATTTGTACTAGTTATCACCAATAGTTTTGTATTGAGTTTCTGGTTACAAGGTGGATGTATTTAATTGATTTATAATCATCAAGCCATGTTAAAATAGGAATTGCATCACAAATAATATTTATTTTATGTATATTTATTTTCATCTATGTTTTACCTCCTGGTTCACCTATGTGTATATATAATCTCCTGTTCTAACTGTAATTCACCTGAATATTATAAATACAATGTCCAAGGGTGGTGCATCAATTGCATATCTACAAGCAACCAATTAGAATGATCCTGGCAAGAAGGAGTCATATATCACCAACATACAGATTGACAACACATACCCTTGAGAAAGTCCTATTGTTGGATGAAATGCGTTGGAGACACACCCACAATCCATTCCAGATACAGGAAACTGTAACCAGCGTTCCACAGTGAAACGCACACTGTGACTCTCTTGCTTGACTCAATGTGCAGATTTCACTGCCTCATGCTGGATCATTAATTTCATCGAGGTGTACCCAGTTCCTGTAGCATCCTGGACTACAACTAATAGCAAGTATTTTACCTTCACTCTTATTGCTTACAAACTTCACTAATGATCATGGATCTTTTAATCTCACCTAATTGTGACATCCTTGGATTGTTAAACTGGATTCATATGACCAGAGACATTATTGTCAACCATATATCAATGCTACTATATTGGATATAGATCCTGACGGACATTAGGTTCTTTACTCCAATGTGGTCTGTTGTTTTATGATTCACCTCATTAAGGTTTAATATCTGGACATTAGATTTTAGTAATTACCTTTTGTAACTTCAAATAACATTTATATGTTGATTTTTATTTGTACTTTCATTTTATTACTCTTATTTTGTATTGTGGTTTCAAGTGTAGTGTTTAATCATGGTCTTTCTGTTTTATTTCTTTTATTGTGATAGACCTGCTCATCTATAGGGTTTTTTTTTATCCATTTTAGTTTTGTTGTATTTATCCACCTGTTAACAAATATTTGTATTCCCTACCTCTTGAGTGCTTCCCGTATAGGTAGAGTTTTAGTTTTCCACCATACTTACTTATATTGAGATTATGACAATTGGGACAATTGAGTGCATAACCAATATCTGTTAATTTTTAAGGGAAGGATATATTCGAAAACTTAAATAAAGTTGTTAAAAGAAAAACCCAAAAACTAAAATGGGTTATTTTGTTGAGTAAAGCACATATATGTGGTGTTACTGTACCCAGGAGATCTAGCTGAGTTCTAAATTGTGGATACCAAATAAAATCCACACATGTCCCAAAAGAAAACAATTTAATACTCACTTGGGTAAACTAATAGATAAAAAAATGTTATTCCAAGTCAAAATGGAATTTCCCAAAATAGAGAAATTAATTATGTTGTTGTCAGAGACACTGCTTAAAAAAGATTCTTTTGTGGTCCATACAGATTAAACATGTTCCTGATTTTTTAGAAAATGGTAAAGAGTTTATTAAATGCTGGTCATGTGGTATTTTTTGGGCGATTACTACAATGCCCATAAACAGCAACTACCTTGATACCTGATAATGACCCTATCAAAATCAAAAGGATCATTATCGGGCATGTTAGTAAATACAATTGGAAAATCACTGGCATTGGCCTGTGCATGTGGTCCTCTTCTGTCTGCACTAGCAGGCTCCAATGATTCCAGTGGTGATCCAGCCAATCAGCTCAAAGGACAGAACAGCTGGATCTTATCCAATTCGGTCACTGATCCTGATGTTTCGCACTTGCCAGCTTTAGTTAAAACCTAAACCGTTATAGATCTGCAGCTATTCATATACACAATGCCAAACCTTTTGCTAAAGTGATTTATTTTTTCTAGACAGTATGGGGCGTATTCAATTGTTTCTCCGGCCGCCGGAAAAACGAGCGCGTTAAAACTATTACCGTTTATACGGTAATATTGCGCGTAAAAACCGTTAATACGGTAGTTTACTCGCTGAATTTCATCTCGCAGCTCAAGGAGCTGCGAGATGAAATTCAGCGCGTAATTACCGTATTAACGGTAATAGTTTTAGAGCGCTCGTTTTTCTGGCGGATGGAGGAACAATTGAATACGCCCCTATAAGTCATCTCTTCAGTTTGAATGATGGATTACATTTCTTGACTGTACATTAAATGAAGTCGAGGATTTGGTGATATTCTTTGACATCAGATAGGGTCAAAAAACAAATTACACCGATGGGGTGGAGATAATGCTAATGAGATATAAAGTAGATATACAAAATGACATTGACAATTACATATAAAATACAAAAATAATAATAATTTAAATGTCGTTCAAGATGTAAATATACAAAATATTTTCTTCTCCTATCTTGTTTCAGGTCAACCGGCATATAAGCAGATGAAAACACGTGTTTTTATGGTATTTAAATGCACACACTAGTTATAACCATTTAAGAATAATTTTTGTTATTTTCACGATTTATTCATTTTGAGCAGAAGAAATGTTTTAAAATACGGGTTACACTATAATGTGTCTGATGTTTTTTTTTTATTATATGTCACATTGGCGAGAAAGTGATCCAAAAAAGACAGGAGGAGAAGAAAATGTTTTGTACATTCACGTTTTGGACCATCTTCATCATCAGCTATATATATAATGCCACTAATTCTGCTGCGCTATACAGAGAACTCACTCACATAAGTTCCTGCCCCATTGGAGCTTACAGTCTAAATTCCCTAACACACACACACAAAGAGACTAGGGTCAATTTGATAGCAGTCAATTAACCTACTAGTATTTTTTGGGAGTTTTTGGAGTAAACACAGATAAAGCCAAATGTTTGAATTGTTTTTTTGTACGAAGGAACTGTGAGAGATTTAGAGACTTTTTTTCATTATTATTAATTTTTGATATGTGGGCATAATATCAGAATTCCAGAGAGGTTTCCTGTTCTGCAACACTAGTATAATTAAGAAATGTTTTATTCTTTGAAGAGATATCTCTTGTGAGAGATAAAGGTACACATATAAAATTGGAGAAAGAAACACAAAGGTAAAGCAGTTGATAGAGACAGACATACATGAGAAGGGGGCAAGAGACAGAGATGAGATACAGAAACATGGGGGGAGGAAGAAGTCAGATGGGCTCTGGGGAAAAAATGTAAGTGGAGAACTAACGGGAGTAGATGTGCGGATAGGATCCATGTTGTTTAAAGTAACTTGTTGCGTGCTGAGCACCGCCAGAGCAGTTATAGACTGCATGGCTCCTCTGCCACCTTCTGGTAGCCCCATGACGTCACCACAGCGCCGCCAGAAAGCAGGAAATTCCCCAATGAGATCAGTTACAGGTCTCTGTATACTGGAGCTGCAGCTGTGATATCAGCAGGGCTGCTAAGAGGAATTCAGGGCCCCGATACAACAACTTCATGGGGCCCCTCTTATAGTTGAGCATGTAAAAAAGTGTTAGTGTTTGTGTTCATACAATTGGGGGGGTGGTTATGCATCATTGGAGTGTGCCTAGCAGGTGATAAGCACTAGGCCACCCTCCTACAGAAAAAAACCTGCATTGTTGTGTACACCACTGGCACAAGGGTGCAGTGCCCGCTCGCCGGAGCGTGACATATGTCCCAGCACTCCTGACTTTCAGGACATCTAGCACCATAGTATAGTATATAAAGAATGCAGTGTGTACATAAAGAGTTCACAGTCTTGGCCTGTCCCTTACATTGGGCAGAACACTCACCAAAAATTGGGATTGTCCCACTAGAATTACAAAGACTGTCCTGTTCTCTCCTACCTGTTCTTCTCACTTTCACCACCTGTGGCTGCTGGTTTCTTTAGTTGCGGCTTGTCTGGATCCTGGAATATTGGGGTCTCTATTTGGAACAAAAATGGCTACATTTAGAAAATTCCAACCAGCCCCAGCGTTAAATCAATAGCACCTACGAATAATAATTAGGCCTTCCTCCGGCCCCTACCTGCAAACAGCCCCAGCATAAATTAATAGTATTTACAGTTCATAAGTATACCTATTTCCTGCAACCATCACTGCCATTAAATAATTCATAGTCACATTTAATAAAGAGCCCTCATTCTCCCCAAACTCACACCCACATTCAATAGCCCCCAAACCATCCCTTCTTAATTAATAGTCCTCACTATTAAGTTGCCCCACCATTACCTCACAAACAAAATTGCACCAATTAATTAGCCACCACCTATCTCACACTACATTGCCACAAGCCCCCTGTGCCATCCCACACACATTACTGTGCCCCTTTATCATCACCACGCTGTGCCCCCTTATGATCACACTGCACCCTCCATACTGCTTTTCCCTCCTTCACCTGGCCCCCCTTCATTACACTGTGCTATGCTGCTCCCCCATTCATCACACTGTGCCATGCTGCTCCCCCCTTCATCACACTGTACCATCCTGCCCCCCTTCTCCTTCATCACTGTGCCATCATGCCCCCCTCTCCTTCATCACTGTGCCATCCTGCCCTCTCTCCTTCATCACTGTGCCATCCTGCCCCCCTCTCCTTCATCACTGTGCCATCCTGCCCCCATCTCCTTCATCACTGTGCCATCCTGCCCCATCTCCTTCATCACTGTGCCATCCTGCCCCCCCCCTCCTTCATCCCTGTGCCATCCTGCCCCCTCTCCTTCATCCCTGTGCCATCCTGCCCCCATCTCCTTCATCACTGTGCCATCCTGCCCCCCCCCTCTCCTTCATCACTGTGCCATCCTGCCCCCCCTCTCCTTCATCACTGTGCCATCCTGCCCCCCCCCTCTCCTTCATCACTGTGCCATCCTGTCCCCCTCTCCTTCATCACTGTGCCATCCTGCCGCTCCTCTCCTTCATCACTGTGCCATCCTGCCCCCATCTCCTTCATCACTATGCCATCCTGCCCCCCTCTCCTTCATTACTGTGCCATGTTGCCCCCCTCTCCTTCATCACTGTGCCATTTTACCCCTCTCTCCATCATCACTGTGTCATGCTTCCCCCCATCATTACACTGTGCCATCCTGCCCCCCTGTCCTTCATCACTGTGCCATGCTGCCCCCCCCTTCATTACACTGTGCCATCCTGCCCTCCTCGCCATCACTGTGCCATGCTGCCCCCCCTCCTTCATCACTGTGCCATCCTGCCTCCCCCTTCTCCTTCATCACTGTGCCATCTGGACCCCCACCCCACCCCGTCTCCTTCATTACTCTGTGCTTTTGTTTTCCTCCCCTTGCCTCTGTTCCTTCACTTACCTTTGTATTGGCTTCTTTCATCTCTACTCTTCTCTCTTCTGTCTTCTCTGCACTGTTCCTCAATGAATGTCGGGCAGGACGTGATGGCGTCACTCAGTGCAAACGGAGCAGAGATGAAGGAGGAGGGACGCGGCGCCGCGATCATGTGAGTATATATTTTTTTTTTATTAATAGCCTGCTCCCCCACCAATGAAAGTACCTGCTGGACCCCCCTCGTTGGCCCTGCATATGAGGATAGGGTGCACGCATGTCATACTGTCAGGTTTATGAAAAATACTCTTTTCTCAGCAAAAATTCAGGTTCATGGTTGTATTAGTACATAGTATGTCCGTATGAGGATGGGACGCTGTCACCAAATAACGGCTACTGGATTAATCTGGGTCTCTACACCTCAAAATATACGCTTTGTTTAAGAATTGTATAACATTATAAATGAGTATGAGTATTTTTTGAATGACATGTGATACTTTGCAGTCCAAAATCTGTAGTGTGGTCTTAGTGGTACAATATACATTATGTCTAAAATCATAGGTTTAAAGATCATGAGAAAATGTTTTATTCCCAAACTCATTACAGTGGAATGTGGAATGTGACAACACTTTATAAATAAATTATTAAAAAACAAGTAAACAGACCACAAGTGCTGAAACTGAACCTGATGAGAATGCACTCAGCATTCAAAGTGGTTACTCTCTATGACATTCAAGAGCACATATTGCCCTTTACTTAGAGTTTAGTTGTCTTGAATTTCATAAGGACTCCTGATAGCAATTCTTAGTTTGTGTAAGCATATATGATAGGATGTCTGGCAAGGGGGTCTCTTATGGGTAAGAAGTTATTTAGCTAGGCTACTCCTACTTACACGTGTTCTAACATGTATATTCTGCTAAAAAAATTGAACACTGTATTTATATCTTGCCATTGCTCATACTATACATATCATAAGTCTATTACACCTGAAGTGACAAAGCATCCATACTATTTAGAGCAAAGGCAATCAGCGTCTTCTTACCGTAGACCAGTTAACCCTGATAAAATGACTCCATGCAATCCATAGGGAGATTTAAGTGGCACCTTTTAACACATCCATCTATACTACCTCTAATGGGACCCACATCTTAAGAGCCCATAATTGCAACCTCAAGTATTTATAATTACCTGCTTATTATAAATTTATGACCAAATATTAGCAGTTATCATTTCATCCAATAACTGTACAACCCCCAAGAGACTAATATCCCACATATGAAATCTAATACCCGCGAAACCCAAAACCAGATGTTCCCATATCACACACTGTTTAAGACACATACAATAAGATGCTGAGCTTGCTTACTAGATATTGTGTTAATAAAGGTGATGATACTAATGCCTTATTTAGGACATGGATCCATTGGGATACTTTGCCTAATACATATTTGATTATCTGTTTCACCATTGAATTGAAATTAATTGTAATTCACAATTCTGCTAAATCACTACTTCTACGGGCCACTTAGATCGCTGTATCACCCCAATGATTATTATGTGCAAAGACTAACGCTGAGCAAGAGAGGCTGTCAAGGTTCTCTTGCATATCACACTGAAACAACGGTTATGGTGAGCCGAAGTAATATTTATTGTTTACCACAAGCAGGGTAGGATCTCCATGGCTGAAGACTATCAGCATGAAACTTTGTAGTGAAAAACATTTTAAATAAATAAAAAATGGCCTAGTTTCACCCTCCCGCTCCACTAGGCTCTCATAGCCTGGACTGATTGTGGGGATTGCAGCACACCTGCCTGACTTATGGCATAGACTTACTACACATGGAGGGTCAAAAGTGTGCTCATAAGAGAAAACAGTTTCTACTCCATTGTTCATGCTATTATGACTCTGCTTTGACATGATTTAACCCTAAAATTAGTCTCTGCTCAAATACATCTAACCATATGGTCAGACCATACCCATGTCTCGGTTAATCTTTCTGATCTAGTCTCCCATCATCATGAGTCAACATGGAGAACTAATGAATCTCTCTTGCATAACACTAATTAACAGCTACAGGATCTACTAGATCAATATTTGCCTTAACTGCTTTTTCTGATACCTTCTCAATTGCACTATGGGAAACTCACAATACCTGACCAGTATGGCCTCCAGAACAATGGCATTATCCAGTCAACTACAGGATCTAGAATTCCAACATAAACATTTGTCCGACCTGGTGATCCTTGGGAAGTTTACAGCAGTTAGAGTCTGAATCTTATTATCTCCGAACAAACCACTAAAAACCTTAGATGGTTAAAACAACATTTTTATAAGGAAGAGAATAAGGTAGTTAAAATTCTCTCCACCACAAGCAGAAATTGTAATATAGTTGCCATCAAAACATCCACAAGGCAACTTACCTATGACTCTAAATCAGTTTGAGATGAATTTTCGAAGTACTATAGAAGCTTGGACAATCCTCCACATCTACCACAATCTACCACATTCAAAATAATGTCCCACAATGTCCCGATGACAAAAATAATTAGCAATTTCTTCTTTGATGACAAGCTTCACATGCACTTACCCCCACACCCCAGATAACAGAACAGCTTAGTACAGTGGTTCCCAAACTTTTGCAGTTTGCGGCCCCCTTAGAGTCTCCATAATTTTTTCAAGGCACCCCTCCAAAATAATTACGGAGCAGTCCCATTTAATAAGTAGCCGGGTCAAAAAACGTAATAAGTATTTAGGTCAGGACAGAAATACTTATTTAGTTGTTTGCAAAAATACACATAAATCCAAGGGAAAATAATATTTTTATATTTTTTTTTCAATTATATTTCTGTCAAAGAATAATTTACAGCTAACTCACTCTGTGCCCCCTTCATCCACACACTGTGCCCTTGCATTATCTCCACACACTCTGTGCCCCTGCATCATCTCCACACACACTGTGCCCCTCTGCATCATCTCCACACTCTGTGCCCCCCTTCATCATCTCCACAATCTGTGCCCCCCTTCATCTTCTCCACACTCTGTGCCCCCCTTCATCATCTCCACACTCTGTGCCTCTCTGCATCCCCATACTCTGTGCCCCCTCTGTGTCCATACACTCTGTGCCCCCTCTCCGTCCACACACTCTGTGCTTCGTCTGCGCCCACACACTCTGTGCCCCCTCTGCGTCCACACATTCTGTGCCCCCTCTGCATCCATACACTCTGTGCCCCCCTCTGCATCCACACTCTCTGTGCCCCCTGCATCCACACCCCCTCTGCATCCTCACTGTTCCACCTCTGCATCTTCTCTCTACCCCTCTGCATCCTCGCTCTGCCCTCTCTGCATCCATGCTGTGCCCCCTCTGCATCCTCGCTGTGCCCACTCTGCCCCCTGCCATGGCCAGGAAGAGAAAGAAAAAAACAAACAAAAAAAACTTACCAATCCGGCGGCGCCCGGGACCCAGCATCCACTCTCCTGCCGCTTGTCACTGAATGTTGCCCGTTATGACGTCACGCCCAACATTCAGTGAGAACCGAGGAGGGAGGACGCTGCTGGGTCCCGGTCGCCTCCGGATTGGTAAGTTTTTGGTTTGTTTTTCTTTTCCTCTTCCTGTCCACGGCACCCCTGAGACAGAGCCGTGGCACCCCTGGGAGCCGCAGCGCACAGTTTGGGAAGCTAGGGCTTAGTAGGTACATTTCTGGTGAATATATCATGCAAGTAATTAAAAGGTAAAAATATGGTAATAGCTCAATTTCCACCTTGATCAAGCAGACATATAAACTTTACTCCTGGTGGACCTACTGTATATCCCGGACAAACTATGCAGGATGTTTGGCATTTCTAACCATGGATGTTGGAGGAACTGTGGCCACAGAGAACTATCTAAAGGGCAGATGAAAGCGGACCTCGGGGACTACATTACTTTCCAGGACCAGTTCAATAACCCCCACCCTGCATAAAGCAGCCTCTCTGGGATCTCTTACAAAGGAAGCCATCCCCCCCAGCTCCCACCTCTTCCATTGCCAGTCGCTGTTTGGTGTCCGCATGTCCAGGCCGGTCTGGTGAGTACCGCGATTTAACAAGGCCTGTGAGAGCTAGTTTGGGCCCCGCCAGGGCCCCCATCCTGGATGATTCCCCTTCTCACCAGGCCTGATCGTCTACCATCAACGGTGGACATGCCTATGGAATTCACTGTTCTATGACAAATGACATGACCTCCTTATATTATAACTTTAGCCTCCAAACAGCATGGAGTAAGGATATGTTGGAATATATTTGGCAGGTTTTATGTTTTGTCCTTAACAAGGGAATGACATAGCAGTTTGCTTACTTAATAAAACAATCATGGCCCACGCATGATGGGAACTGGATATAACTTGGATATATTATAGAACTGTAATTACAGGGTTCTCTCATAGCAGTTATAAATTGTTGCCATTACTGAGAACAATTACACCACAAGACTGCAAGTAATATATAAACCTGTAATCAGTGGCCCGGACTTCTGTTGCTGGAATGGATGCTACTCATTAGATGCCTGCACTGATTGTTAGTACTTACAGCCCTCTAACCACGTGATAAGGACTTAATGACAGCATGCATGCTTATATGCATTATATATCACACACTTAAAATAAACGCAGTTACATTGCTCAATGAATAAAATAAGGCTTTGATTACCATTGTTTCCCCTTGTAGTTCTTAGACCACCCACAAATTAAAGCAAAGCAAATGAAGGGCAAATGCTGAACCTTTGCTTTTGACAAATTAGAACCACTTTAGATTCTTCTAAGATAAAATGAAATAAGTAGTATTTGGATCTCTCTGGATCTTGATTAGAGTGAGGTATACTATTAGCCTGTCTGACTAGTCATAGTGGTTTGCTTATTTTTTCCTGCAGTTTCTGACTGCAGATTCAAAGGTTACACGCTCTACTCCTGTCTGCAACAAACTTAAATAGCTATTTGTTTTAGACACTGTTTTTTTTTCCAATATAAGGTTTATACGCAGTGGTCAAAGTGGGGGTGTATACGATTGTATGCCATACCGCCACATCTCCTACTGCCTTCATTGCAAAACTATCAAATTCCATTCACTTACATTCCCACTACATTTTTTATACTGTCACTTCTAAACTTCCACTTCGACCACTGTATATAGGTTACAAGCACATGTGTAAATAATATAGTACAAAAACATCTTGCATTCAGGGGCTGCAGGGCTCATACTGAGTTGGGTGTTTGCCAGTTTGGATAGCGTAAAAATTGCAAATTTGTTATGCACATGCCCATAAAAATGGCGTACCTACATCTGTATGCAGATTTGGCACTTGAGCCTCCTTACGTTTGGAGTGGCGGAACAATTGAGTGAAGGGACCATCTAATGTCAGCCAAGTATTGTAAGGGCATGTTTGTGCAATTGCGAACTGAGAAAGACTTGCATGGAGATACATATATTCATGTCATTAGACATATTTAATGAGGCAGCTGGAGTGCTGGTGCAAATACACACTGAGGATAATGACGATCAGCAACACTAGCTAGTCACTTCTGAATAGAATATTGTAGATTCACCTTTCCGGCTAATATACAGCTAATAGTGATTCATTCATTGCTCATGTCTATATTATAGTATTTAGTGCCTGTTTGTTATTGTGAGTTTTTTGCTTTTTGCAGTCATACCAACACAGCACTGGAGTTCTATAGAGGTATAAGACATTTATATTACAACTAGTTAAAAGCTCATCAAAATGACAGAAAAATAAGAGTAAGATCATGTTGGACCCTTTTTTGGTAACTGTTAAATTCCTTGCATCATTTATCCCACAAATGTGTAATCAACTAAATGCTCCAGTAACAAGGGCAGACCTTATTGCACCCAATTTGACTTGGCCCTTGTGGCAGCATTGATCATTTGTCAGATGGCTGCTCAGCTGCAAAATGCTTAGAGTGACAATACTGTTCATGGGACCACAGTTATGAACACTAATATTTGTTTCATCAAAGTTACCGACACCAAGAACGGCGTGGCATCTTGTTCGCTGACTTTGTAGCCATTGGCGGGATATTACCTCTGTACTGTTTGGTCTTCGATTGTTTTCTCTGTGACAATTTGCTGAGGAGTCATATTTGCATAGTAATGACGATCACGTTCACATTCTCTTTGGTCATCAGTCATAGTTTGTCGTCGGGCTTTATACCTCTCTGCCCTTCATCTTTCTGCTGCTTCTTGCTACTTGTTACTCCCACAGCAGACATTTGCCGTTTAGGTGGCATCACAGTTACACTTTGTTGCTTACATTAATTAGTATATTCTTATGAATTTAACACTTAGTGCAAATAAAATGAATAGATAGAAAATCAAGTCAATTCGGAATAGTACATGGTAACTGCCGCCCAAAAAACCGAAACAAAAAAAGGCCAAGAAATGACGAAAATCCCAATTTGTTTGTGTATATATATATATATATATATATATATATATATATATATAGAGAGAGAGAGAGAGAGAGAGAGAGAGAGAGAGAGAGAGAGATTATGTTTGGCTATTCTTATGCAACTGTATAGAGTTAATATACAGTGATTGCCACTTTTAAAATTAGTACTGTAATTAAACACAGTGTTATATGACTCTATAATTTATACTCCCTCTGCAGTACCTCTGTCTTACCAGAGGTGCTGCTCTTGTGGACTTTTTGGACTATTTACAGCTCACCTGCAGGAGTTAACCTTCTTCCCTGATTATCGCTTGCATTTGCCTCACTGCCTTATAAACCCACCGCAAACATTGCTGGTCATTAGTTGTTTTTATCTTGATCCTGTGTTTTGGACTGTCTGCTTCTAGTATTAGGTCAGAGAAGTAAAGATGGATTTGAGTGTATCAGCGTACAGGTTGTACTGGAGGCCAAGTGAACTTACAAGGTCACCAAGGGAGGAGGTGTAGAGCTGTAGAGGAAGAAGAGGGGACCAAGAATGGATCTTTGGAGAACTCCAACAGGTATGGGAAGAAGGGGGAGGTAGAGTCGGGCGTAGAACCAAAAAGGAGTGGTTGCTGAGGTAAAGGAAAACCAGGAGAGAACAGTATTGCAGAGGCCTGTAGATTTCCAGAGTTTGCTAAAGGAGGGAGTGGTGAACGGTATCAAAGACAGCAGAGAGGTCGAGAAGGATAAGAAGGGAGAAGTGTCCCTTTAGATTTAACGAAGAGAATATCATTAGTGACCTTACTGAGGACAGTTTCTGTGGAGTTGAGGAAGAGCGATATCCGGATTGGAGTGAATCAAGGGAGATGAGAGAAAGGCGACAACCCTTTCGAGAAGTTTGGAACAAAAGGAAGGAAGTGAGAAAGGGCAGTAATTAGAGAGAGGCAGGGTCAAGGGACATTTTTTTAGGTATGGGGAAGATGACAGCATATTTGAAGGAGAAGGCGAAGGTACCAGAGGAGAGGGATAGGTTGAAGAGGTGGGCAAGGTGGGAGCAGACCTCAAGAGAGAGGGAGCATAGGAGGTAAGATGGGGGGGTCAAGGGGGAGGTGGGGAGGAGGGAAGGGTGTGAACTTCATCTGCAGATACTACAGATACCGCAGCGCTATGAAAATAACATTTTGACATAGGGGGGGGCGTCAAAATAATGTGATTCACCGCAAATCATGTCATTGAGGCTCCTATCCTGTCCACTAGGAAGTGGGCAGGATGCGGGAGAATTGCCTGCTCTCCCGGGAGACCTACCCGGTATATGTGAGTTTCCCGTACATTCCAGGAGAGTGGGCAAGTATGTGTTAGACATAAACATAATATAAAGGATACATCTTCTAATCCTTAGCTGAGCACACGCTACACATGTGTACCTGTAGTGTAGACTGCAAGAGGGGCTGTATTTCTATTACAGAAGTACTTACGTTATGTAGCTCCATAATCCGAATTGTAACTCAATATTTGTTTATTAACTTAAAAAAATGTTTATATTGTGCAATTATTTAGACTTTGTGGTCACACGCTTTCTGCATGTAACGCTCCAATCCGTCCATGACCATCCATCTCTACCATTCATGAGGAAAAAAAAAACCTTTGCAGTTAATGCTACCTTGCCCAGCATGTGATAGATAGATAGATAGATAGATAGATATGAAATAGATAGAAATGAGATAGATAGATAGATAGATAGATAGATAGATAGATAGATAAATGATTGTGCTGTGTTGTATTAAAACAGATATATAATATAATATAAATAGTTATTAAAAAATATTATTATTTTGCCCAAACACAGTAAATCTGATTATATCACATTTCTATTTCAGCAATATGGATGTGATTTCAAATTAATGTTGTTTTTAATGACTGAAACGTACTGCGTTATAATGACTGTAAGAAAAGTTTTACAGCAGCAATTGTTGTGAAATGGCGCCACCTTGTGACAGTAACTGCAATTGTATTTTTTTTTTTTTTAATGCAGGCATTGCCAAATGATGTGTTTTTTACTCTTAATATAATTTGCCTTGAATAGGACAAAAGGCTCCCAACAAGCTTATATGCAAAAGTATTTAGTGCAAACTTGGTGCAAAGCAAGGACAAAATAATTTAAGTATTTTTTAAATTTAATTATGAAAAGAGTAATATTCTAGATTTTATTGTTGCAGTTATAATGAACAGAAAATGTTACACCAGATTTGTTAATCCAATCATGCGATGAAAACAATTGTGTAAATGTTAGTAATAACAATGTAGCAGCCACAGTTTATGCCAGTATAATACCGCCCTAGTCTACAGTAATAGACCAAATCTAATTTACTGTCTAATAGCCCAATGCATATTATACAGCATAGTAACAATGTGTAGCAATAGGCTCAACTTCCTATATAATAGCCCCATGAACAGCATAATGTTAATTAAAACCACTTTGTCTAGAAATTGGGCAACGTCAGAGCAACGTTCAGCGTTCCTGACTCTGTGCCTTTGATCTGAGCCTTGTAGTCCTCCTGTGTACCAGTCTTGCTGTTTGATCATTCCTGCTCTCCTATCCTTGTGTACCAGACCCGGCTTACCTGACCTCGAACTTCTCCCTCAGCCGGCCACCGCAGCCAGGCGCAGGCTGGCAGGCTTCAGCCCGGGGGGGGCGCACAGGCAGCCACAACACATGACACGCGATGCGGCCGCGACGTTGATGACGCGACCGCATCGCGTGTCATGTGATGCAGCCGCCTGTGCGCTGATGTGGCCGCATCACATGTCATCTGATGAGGGTGCTAACAGTGGTTAGACCGAGTGGCCCGGGGGACCGATGCCCCCCTGCCCCCCATCCCAGCCCGCCTCTGACAGCAGCTAAGCCCATCTCGCCTTGCGGCTGTTCTTGGCGAACACCAGGGGGTTCGTTAGACTCCGCACCACAGGCCAGCCAGCGCAAATCTAGAGTGGGGCAAGTATCCCATAATTTCTGTTACAGCAAGGTGCAAGTACTTGTCACTTATAGTTTGTTTCCCCCCCTTCCACCTTCCCCAATGGACTACCAGCTGTAAGAAATAAGAGGATCACCCAGGGTTTTTACTTGAAGAATACATTGGTATATGAGGGTGTGTGGGTAGCAGGTTTTTTTTTTTAAATATTTTATCTCAATGTGTTTTTATTTAAGAATATTTTTTTGCAGGTGCACTATAGGCCTGTAGTTCTACAGGTGCCAGCATGCTCTGGTAGCCATGGGATTAGCTGTGCTAAATAAAGTTTTATTTGATCACACTTTATTAAGCAGAGAATGTATTGCAATGATCCAAACAGCAATCTGAAATCAATAATCAGAGTACTGTTCTCAAAAACACAATCAGTAACCTTGTGTAATTAAGTCTAGCGCTGATTTCAAAGAGCCAAACAGCAATTTGAAATCACTAACAGGAGTATTTATTCCAGCACTATGATATTACTGGTGCCCTATAAATAAATGAAGATGATTAATGATTCCAATGAGTCAGTCAGCATCTTCTCAATAATCAAAATACTGATCCCAGTGATGAGAACCAGTTCAGCAACTTTGCCAATTACATTTCTGTGGCTTTATTAATCAGTATTTACAAACAGGAAGAAGTATTAGTTTAGCTTTATTTAACACATTATGATTTGATTATTGTGCATTCACTTCTTTACTTCTTTGTAGAACTATACTGTCCAATTTATTATTAATTTTGTGTTTTATTTTGTGTTACTTGATCTTATAGATAGAACATAACAACACAACATACACCTATTAAGATGGGTCCTTTCCTGTTCTCAACATATATCTTGAATATTGTTGTACATTATATGGTTAGTATAATTGTTAAGATTAAGATTATAGTCAAACCATATATCTGTAGATTATCCATAAACATTGTAAGTAGTAGATTCTATAAAAAAAAAGATGTGTGTGAGATTGATTAGTTCCTCTTTTTCATTAAGTCCGAAAATGTATTATAAAAGGAGCTTCTCTATATTTTAAGCATATTGTAGACCTCACATTAATTTCACACTAATGCGGCTTATAATGCACTGTAGCCGCACTGCTTTGACTGATTTACTTTTCTAATTGCCATTTATCCAGAGAAGCTGGTGTTTTCAGGAGACTTAAATCTGAGCACGGAAATGGTCAAAAACCAAGACCAAAACTTGGGTGTAATACTAATAATATTTAGTAAATTGCAATATCATGACAGCAATCTAATTATTATGTTATGCTAGCACATGCTTCAATACAGCAAACAATATCAATGTGTATGCAGCCCAAAAATGACCACAATGGCCAATAATGATCTTATTGAAATTGTTATTGTGTATGTTGGTAAATGTGGTCAATAGACTGTGTGTGCGGTCATCTACCTGCTGAACTAACCATATACATTGAATATAGAATTTATCCAGTGCTAGACTCAAGCATCAAATGAACAAATCTCTAACAGATCATGATCAATTATTGACATGGCTGAACACTAAGAAATGTAATATGTCTTCATTTTAATAGGAAATGTATATATTTGTATAAGCAGAAACACATGACTTTTTAGTGTGATGTTATTTGTCGATAGTTTTCTGACTTTTCAGCAAGTAAGCTTGACCACAGGTTTGCCTAGATGGACAGAAATCCCAATAGCTAATCGCACATTTGTAAGGGGCCAGATGGTCTTTTGTGATGGACAACTACAGTCTTTCTGCATGTTACGGATTTAAACATACATGCCCTGGAACATCCTTTGAGAGTGTGTGTGAACAAGAAAATTATTTTAATTAGAATAGGAAATATTGCTAATGTTCTGTATATGCTACATTGGTCCTTTTTACTAAGAGGCCATGTACAGTACATTGTATGTTACACCCTTAAGGTGGCTGAATTAGCATTCTGTGTAAGGTTTAATATATTGAATCTGTACGATATGCATGGAATTCCTCATTCTAAATCAGAGCGAAAGAGAGAAGGTGGAAACAAGAGGTCCAGCTTTAGACTACACTGTAAACCTGTACTGTGTTCCATATGCCTTGCAGTCATCAGTCTCGGTAAATAAAGTCTGCAAAAATAGAATTCCTTTGTCTTGTACAGTCACTATGTTGGAAATGATAGATAAGGCTAGATTTCCAGCAATGCCATCAAATGCGATAGCCCAAATACATCCTTATACCACGGTCTCTGAGACCACTCAAATATTAAAAGATTTTGGTTATATGTTAGAAACTATGTCGTGACAGAATTAGTGAATGTTATTCTTTAATCCTCAAAAGGGACCTTACTAAGGATCTCAAATGCAACATTTAAATTCCCAAAAGCTACTTCTCATTATCTCAGCAGCACCCAAAAATGTATTTTACAATTCTGGATACAAAACACTTCAAAAACTTAAGATAAACTAACATATCTATTCAAAATGGATTGGATAGCCTCCCTTCATAAAGAGAACCAGGTGAAGAACTTCTTTGAAGTCTGGGAGAGTTATATAAGTTCACTCATGAACTAGACAGAACTTCAAACCAAAAAGTACTTCCTCTATACCAGATGGCATGAAACCAGAATTTTATTAGAGAACCCTCCCATTGAATTATAAATAGAATGTTCATTTACATGATTTATTGTCATAGCGGGAGCCTACTGCTAACATAATAGCTGTTTTTCCATTTTCTCTTTATCCATGTTTTCCCCTTACACCCTAACAGCTCTATTACTTCATCTTGAAACTTGTGGAAACTCTTTATTAGACCTAATTTATTACATTACAATTTCAGAGCGTATTAAGCTGTTGCTGTTTCAAAGCACTTTTACATTTTGTACTTGCCCAATAATCCTGTTTTTTTCTATTTTGTGCCCCTTCATATGAGTTGAACAAAAAAGATTTAAAAAAATGTAGGCTCATGTGTGTGGCCAAATTGGACTGATACTGACAATCAGGACAAGCGACAGGATCCCAACATGCGCAGCCAGTTACAGAGCTGTTCACAGAAGAGTTTGAAATGCTATTTATGTGGCAGATAAACGTTATTTTAATTTTCAACTTACAAACTGCTTTGTTCTATCCCTCGTCAGCGCTGAGAGGATCTAGAGAATCAAATAAAAAATGTAGGCAACTTATAATTTTTTCTGGTTATTGTATATTGATGTACTACCAGAGCTGGGATCCGGGGGTGCACTTTAGGAGAAGTTAAGCAATAATGGGAGTTGGTGTCATATAAATTAGTTTAGACTGTGTTTCTCTATTTTGCATAAACTAGTTACTGAATAACATAACTCTAAACATACCCAAATTACAAATAGGGATTCTTTAACATATGCCCAGCCCAACCAAGTCCCAATCCACCAAGTTGACCCTGAGTTTAAGTCACAAACTCCAAATGTTAACCCATACCCCACTAATTTTTTAATAAACATATTAGGTTAAAGTCCCTTTAGTGTTACAAGATTGATACTATTTTTAATGATAATAGAACAAAGGGACTTCTTACCACTTGTTGGTACACATTGTTTTACATTGTTTTCATCATCAGTCTTTCATTAATGTTGAGATATATATATATATACAGGTACTCCTCACTTAATGACCGAGTTCCGTTCCTACGACTAGGTCGTTAAGCGAATTGGTCGCTAAGTGAGTACAGTACTGTTATATGCACCTACATGTATTGTAATCATTTTTATTGATTCTGAATGAAGAAATAGACTAAAGAAAACTGTATTTTGTTAGTTTGCTTTACATTACATAACACTGCATAACAGAAAATAAACATGTGTACAGTAAAGCTCTACAAACAGCAGCAATTATAACAATGAGGACCCAGGGAGAACCTGGTTGTAACTCCGAGCGGTCATTAAATGGGTAGGTTGTTAAGTGAGGAGTACCTGTATATATATATATATATATATATATATATATATATATATATATATAAAAGAACCAATATATTTTAGAAATCTTTAAAAGTTCTCGCAGGCTACCACAAAGACTCTGGGGTTACTTCTACTTTATACCCAGATGGTCTGAGGGTGCATCTCTCCCCCGGTCCAGTCCCATAAGGGCTATCTTGAGCTGGGTCACTGGGCCACCCGCATTTTTTTCCTTTAAAATAGGTCTTTATAGGCCTCTTGCACCCCGGGCTGAAATTTGCCAACCCCTCCTGCCCAGATGTCTTCCTACCTCATTCTCTTCTCCCTCCACTGCTGGGAAATGTCACAGGTTGGGTACAAAATTTAGACAATGGAAATGTCGGCAGTTATCCTGTTGACATGAAAATGACGGCAGGCTAAATGACAACACTTCCATTCTGGTGACAGATTAAAAATGTCAAAAGTGTGATTGTCGACATTCACAATGTCAACAGTCACA
The DNA here is from genome assembly GCF_038048845.1 of Mixophyes fleayi. NCBI lineage: Eukaryota > Metazoa > Chordata > Amphibia > Anura > Limnodynastidae > Mixophyes > Mixophyes fleayi. Next base: position 334,408,880 of record NC_134403.1, read on the forward strand.
ATGTCGACATTAAAAGAGGTTTGGATGTGTTTTGGGAGGGAGGGTAGTTTTAAATGTTGTTAGTTATCTATTTTTTTTATAACTGTTTTGTGCCAGTGGGTTCTGCGGCTGTATAGCCGCAGGACCCGCTGACATTGCTCTTTTAATGTTGGCATTGTCACTGTCGACATTGTGAATTTCGACAATCCCACTGTTGACATTTTGAAGCTGTCACCAGAATTTTCATGTTGACAGATTAAATGCCGACATTTCCATTGCTGGATATATAACCACATCACAATGTCACATACCCCAATATTACCTGTTTCAGCGGAACAGTTAACATTGTTGTACTTGAAGGGGATTTGTCTCCAAATTGCTATTACTGTTTTTCAATTCCATCCAATAAACCCAAGAAACAATTATAGAAAGGCTAGCTCTCAGGTATAATACAGTGAAAACACTAATAGTAATTTTGCTACAATCACGTAGTCTTATCTTTGAGATACCCCTTTATAAAACACCGCACTTCATAGGTTAAAAGATATATTGTGATTCAATTCAAAGTGATAAGTGCTGGGCAATTTATGAATTCACTTAATGGTGGAATATAACTTGGTTTATTGATTGATTAATATATTTATTTTGTGCTGGTGCACATAATAATAATTATTATACTCATGGTCTCTGTAGAGGAAATCTGTATAGGCTGGGTTGTCTTTACTCCACAGTCTTACAGGATCCAAGAAAGATGTGTTTCAAACCCCAGAAACTCTGTTCAATGTGATGCGCACAAATTTACTTTTAGAATCTGCAAGTCACTGATTCGATCTGCTTCGTTTTGCAAATGAAAAGAAAAACGTGAAATTACAACTCTGATATCAATTTAAAGTATTTTCATTTTCAATATTTGGAAAATCGGGAATACAATTGAATTTCATCAACAAGACAGTGGAAGAAACAATTTACAAACAATAATTAGAATAATGGGGGGCAAATTTTAGCCTTAGGGGCCAGACTCAGCTCAGCAGCCAATTAGGAACATGTTTAAAGGAAAGAAATGCAGGTAGCCCAGTGACCCAGCCCAAGGTAGTCCACTATTGGACCGGTCTGAGGGGCAGATGCCCCCTTGCCCAGCCAGGCCCTGAGCAGACCCCTGACTACAGTTAATGTTTGGGGATGGGGAAATGGTATTTGGGAAAAGTTATCTGACCAAATCGGAGAATTAAATTGACCGTAACGCACCTCCCCTTCAGTTGGTTTAATTGTTAAAGGTTTAGCAAAGGCTGTGACCATATTCTCTCCACTGCAGGCTTAGGTGGCATTATTGGAAAGTGTGGTTATCAGGTGGAGAAGTTATTATTATTATTATAATTTATTTGTTAGGCACCACAAGGTATCTGCAGCGCCGCACACAGTACTAACAGTAGACTATACAGGGTGAAACCATACAGAACAATGAACAAAAAGTACCAATACTTCAGAAACTCCGGCCAGTCATATGCAGTAAAGACGGAGCAGAAGAACAGGTATGGAGACAGGAGGGGAGGGGGCCCTGCTCATACGAGCTTACATCCTAAAGGAGGGTAAATAGACCAGGCACAAGAGGAGCCAGTTGAGGCAAGAGGAGAGAATGGAGGACGAGCTAAAGGGAGGAGATGGGGGTTAAGTAGATGGTTGGTAGGCTTTGAGGAAGAGGTGAGTTTTGAGTGCACGTTTGAAGGAGCACAGAGTAGGAGAGAGACGGATGGAACGAGGGAGGTCGTTCCAGAGAAGGGGGGCTGCACGGGAAAAGTCTTGGATTCTGGAGTGGGAAGAGGTGATAAGAGTGGAGGAGAGGCGGCGGTCGTTGGCCGAACACAGGGAGCGGGCATGAGTGTGAATGGAGAGGAGGTTAGAGATATAAGGGGCAGGAGAGTTGGAGAGAGCCTTGTAAGTGGTGATGAGGAGTTTGAAAAGGATTCTGTAGGGGAAGGGGAGCCAGTGTAAGGCAAGGCAGAGAGGGGAGGCAGAGGTGTAGCGGCGTGAGAGGAAGATGAGTCTTGCGACCACATTGAGTATAGAGCGGAGGGGGAAGAGACTGGAGTGGGGGAGGCCAGTGAGGAGGAGGTTACAATAATCGAGGCGGGAGATGATGAGTGCATGGATGATAATTTTGGCGGCATCCTGAGAGAGAAAAGGACGGATGCTGGCGATGTTGCGTAGTTGGAAGCGACAGGCTTGGGCAAGGGAATGAATGTGGGGGGCAAAAGAGAGTGAGGAGTCGAGGGTGACACCCAGGCAGCGAAGTTGGGTGACAGAGGAGATGGTGGTGTTATTGACGATAATAGAGAGGTCATGGTGGGATGGGAGTCTGGGCGGAGGAAAGACAATGAGTTCAGTTTAAGAGATATTGATTTTGAGAAAGCGCTCGGACTGGATCCAGGAGGAGGTGGCGGAGAGGCAGTCGGATACCCGAGCGAGGAGGGTGGAGGAAAGATCAGGAGAGGAGATATAGAGTTGAATGTCGTCAGCATAAAGGTGATACTGAAGACCGAAGGAGGAGATGAGAGCACCAAGGGAAGTGTAGAGCGAAAAGAGTAGATGGCCAAGAACAGAGCCCTGTGGGACTCATACGGGGAGAGGGTAGGGGGAGGAGGAAGAACCAGATGTGGATACAGAGAAGGAGCGATTAGCGAGGTATGAGGCGAACCAGGCATGGACAGAACCAGAGAGGCCGAGAGAGAGAAGAGTTTGCAGCAGGAGGGGGTGGTCCACGGTGTCAAAGGCTGCAGAGAGGTCAAGGAGGATGAAAATGGAGAAGTGACCCTTGGATTTGGCTGATAGGAGATCATTAGTAACCTTGGCCAGTGCAGTTTCGGTAGAATGGAGGGGGCGGTTGCCAGATTGGAGAGGGTCAAGGAGGGAATTGTCCGTGAGGTGCCTGGTTAGGCGGCTGAAGACAATTCGCTCAAGTAATTTGGAGGCATAGGGGAGAAGAGAGATAGGGCGATAATTAGCAAGAGAGGTGGGGTCAAGATTGGGTTTTTTGAGGATAGGAGATATAAGAGCGTGTTTAAAAGAGGAGGGTACTACATCAGAGGAGAGTGATAGGTTGAAAAGGTGTGCTAGGTAAGAGCAGGCAGTAGGAGAAAGAGAGCGAAGGAGGTGAGAGGGGATGGGATCGAGAGGGCAGGTAGAGGGTGGAGAGGAAAGAATAAGGGAGCGAACTTCTTCACCGGTTGTAGGGCTGAAGGAGCACCAGAGTTGGGTGATGCGGTGAAGCGATGAGGGTGGCGGGAGAAGGGGAGGAGGAGATGTTCAGTCTGATGGCCTCAATTTTGGAAGAGAAGAAAGTGGCGAAGGCAGAAGCGGAGAGGGAAGGCGGGACAGAGGGGAGAGGGGGGGAGAGGAGGGAGCTGAAGGTGGCAAAGAGGTGGCGGGGATTGGAGGAGGATTGGAGAAGATGTTGGGTATAGAGGGGCAGACAGCTTCTCTGTGATGTCCTAACCCATTGTTATACATAATAAACTGACTATCTTTTATCTGAACTCATATATATTTTTATTTATTCTCTTTTGCCTCTAAATGCACAATGCACTAAGATTAAAATTAGTTTAACTAACTTTTGCATTAATGCTAAGTATTCACTTTTACATTGTGTCAGGAAGCCCCTACTCTGTCAGCTCCCTGATATGATAACTAATCAGTCAAACCATGTATCACTTCTATTTTTTAAGAAACCGCTTCTTTCCTGTATTTATAATCAAGTCTGGATGATTTGGCAGTCAGGTTGGTCCCTGGACATTATTTGATACAGTATATTTTTTAGTTCACATTTTGGAGACCTAATAAATTTGTCTGAATACAATAGTGACTGTGCTTAGCGCCAATATTATATTTGAATTGATATTCCATTTATTGACAATATATGATTTTCAGTGAGCTATACCTTTGCAGCATTGGTTGAATATTTGCTCATTAGTAACATTTGTGTTTAGTGATTTATATCCAAATGTTTTTATATGTTTTGAATTTTTATGAATAAATAATATTAATATTTATTACCACAGCCTATTTATCTGATTTGGTACAACACACACTATTGCATATATATTTGTCAATCTTGCACTCAACTATCCCTTAGGTTACAGATCTAACTGGTTCCTTCCCCAACACAGGCACACACTTCCATCATCTACGTATAAGACCCATAGGGGGGTATTCAATTGTTAGCGAGATCCCCAGAAAACGAGCGCTCGAAAAATATTACCGTTAATACGGTAATATGTATGTAAATACCGTTAATACGGTAATTTACTCGCTGGATTTCACTGCGAGATGAAATTCAGCCAGTAATTACCGTATTAACGGTAATATTTTCCTAGCGCTCATTTTTCGGCGGTCACGCCGAACAATTGAATACGCCCCATAGAACGCCTATGACTTAATTACCCAATTGCGCACACTCTGCGCTCTGATAGCTAAAAGAGTTAACACTTCCCACACTGGTATTTGAAGTATTAACACATCCAAGTGCTTGTTTAGAGCAATAAAGACAGCACTTAATAAATTTTAGATTTAGTATACAAAAAAAGTACAATGCTTACAGGTTCTAAAAACAATTAATAAAAGATGACATAATATAAACAAAACATGTAAAACAAAAGGGAGAAAGTTTCAGACTATAAAATTACATACTAGTTGAAAAATCTGCGCAAGGCAACTTGGCTTGGAAGATGGACAGCTTATCAATGTTGATTGATTTCACAAACGTCTGACAATATCTTGTAAGATGTTGAATTTTTTAAAGACACTTTTTCACCTTTCCCCTCCTACAGGGGTTGGTCTCCAGGGGCAGGGGCGGATCTAGGAAACTGCTATACCCGGGGCGATGTAGGGGGGGTGATTTAGGCCCCGCCCCTTTCCGACTTCTAAGGCTGCCGGCGGCTGCACAGTATGTGCAGGTCCGCTCGGCAGTGACAGGCAGGGACAGTGTGTTTAAAACACAATCAGAGCAGCTGGGCAGCACACGGTCACTGCTGAACGGACCTGCACAGTGTGCAGCTGTCGGCAGCAAGCCCCTGCTAGGGGGGGCGATTGCCCCGATTGCCCCCCCCCCCCTGGATCCGCCACTGTCCAGGGGAGGCCTTTGACACATTTTTGCAAGCACAATTTACATCTTCCCTGTTTAATTTACAATGCTAAAATGTAACACATCTTTCCCGGGGAGTGTCTCACAGACCCAATTATATCAATAATAAATCCAATACATATTTACCAATCTAGAGATACCAGAAATAGGTTAAGTGTTTTAGTTGAACTGATACTCATTTCCTTTCATTCCCTGCGTGACAGGCATCATTATTCGACATATGGTATGCCCTTCCTCATCCTATTTATGAATATGTGTTTAATCACTGATATTGATTGTAAGTGGTATTTTGTAAATGGAATTATATTTGCCTATATAAAATATAAAAAAGAATCATGTGGCCCGTTCCTTAAAATCTCTTCAGGTGCCAAAAACCTCTCAAGTACCAAGACATAGCTCACCTAAAGAGGTCTTTGAAGATGTTCAATTCCCCCTAAAGGTGACAATGTTATGTTGTAGTCCTTGGGTCTGCAGAGCCACAGAATAAACACAGGGCAATATTTCTGGCCTCACATTTTACACCTTCATCATCTATTTACATAGCGCCACTAATTTCGCAGTGCTGTACAGAGATCACACTCACATTAGTCCCTGCTCCATTGGGGGGGGGGGGGAGGAGGGGGGAGAAAGAGAGAGAGAGAGAGACTAGGGTCAATTTAATAGTAGCCAATTAACCTACCAGTATGTTTTTGGAGTGTGGGAGGAAACTGGAGCACCCGGAGGAAACCACGACACAGGAAGAACATAAAGAACATAACTGGAGCATCACATACAAACTGTGTGAACATACAAACTCCACACAGATAAGGCCATGGTCGGGAATCAAACTTATGACCCCAATGCTGTGAGGCAGAAGTACTAACCACTAAGCCACTGTGCTGCCGCACCTTGGAGTATATTTACTAAACTGCGGGTTTGAAAAAGTGGAGATGTTGCCTATAGCAACCAATCAGATTCTAGCTGTCATTTTGTAAAATGTACTAAATAAATGAAAGCTAGAGTGATTGGTTGCTATAGGCAACTTCTCCACTTTTTCAAACCCGCAGTTTAGTAAATATACCCCCTTGAGTTAGGTCATTAAAACTGCGAGAGCAGGCTTTGCTTTGAAGTCATGTACAATACCCTCTAGCTTACACAGAAAAACAAATTATAAATGGAATCACTTAATATACAGTGTTAACAATGTAGTCCCTCATGATTACGCTTTATTCGCCACAGTCATGCCATGGATTAATCCTTATAACTGTAATTGATCCCTTTTCACTACACATTGTAATAGGTATTTTTTTTTTTTCACTATATCACGCATGTAATGTATAGATTTTTTTTAATACTCTAGGAATTCGTAAAAAAGATGATTTCTGGAACAGAAACAAACCAAAGATAGCAAGACGATATATTTTTAATTTCATGAAAGGTGGCAACCCTAGTGTTACATGTCTTCCTCATAAATGGCACACAGTTTGTAAACCATTAATAAATCCCACTTTGTTATAAATGATGCTTGTACTTTCTGTTTACAAATAAATAAAGTAATATGAAGCAGTAATTTATGAATAAAACATGTTAGTTATCTGTACAGGTCTAACTGTATACTGCACAGTTGGTTAATTGAAAAAATATAGAGACATTTCCAATAACAAAAATGTTCAGGGAAAAATACTTAAAACCTTGGACAGTGACTGGAAAGTAAGGACAACTGATAAATATATAATGTATAAGACAACCCGTGGCTCTCCATCTATGCTAGAACTAGTAATCATGTTCTAAAAATTTTCTTTCGTTTTACTCACAGGTAACCCGACCAAAGCCAAGTAAGTATAGAACACTGTGGTACACTGCCCTTAGTAAAGATGGCGGCACATGATTCTGCGGCTATGGGTGATTATTAACCAACATGCGCTGCGCTCCCCGGAAGGTTGTGCTGTTGACAATATGGCGGGGGCAGTCTCTGCGGCCGGAGGAAGCAGAAAGTCCCATTCATGCTAGAAGTGCCGGGATTCCTCTGGCCTGTAGAGCTCGGTGAGCGGCGTCCCCGGCGTCCCGTGTCTTGGGAGAGGGGAGCCGGGGCGCCCCAGTATGCGCTGAGTGAGCCGGACACGTCCAGGAGCCGGCGACGCCATGTCCTTCTTCCGCAGGAAAGGTAAAAGCTGCCGGGTAACACCTGGGACGTCTGCGGGCGGTGGCGGCCTTACAGCGGGCAGCCCCGTGGTAATCTGGGGGATGAATGGAGCGATTTGACAGGAGTGGGATGTGGGATGTATGCCAGATAGATGCCGGCAGGAGACAATAGAGGGGCTGGAGGCAGCATGTGACACATAGGAAATGGATGTGACAGCCAGGGAAGTAGGGATGCCCGGTAGTGACAGCCAGGCAAGTAGGGATGCCCGGTAGTGACAGCCAGGAAAGTAGGGATGCCCGGTAGTGACAGCCAGGGAAGTAGGGATGCCCGGTAGTGACAGCCAGGGAGGGAGGGATGCCCGGTTGCCCGGTTGTGACCGCTGGATAACTTGGATGCTGTTGGGAGACAGCTTGGAAAGTGGTCTTGTGTGGGTGTGACAGCCAGGGAAGTGGAGACTGACAGAGAAATGAGGATTAATTTCGGTGATAGCTGCCTGGGTGTGACTGCCATGGAATAGGATATACCAGGAAAGCTGGACATAGGTGTGATAGCCAGTAAAAGGGGAAGGCATTGGGTAGATACACGAGGGGATGCCTTTGGGTGATAGCTGGGTACCTTGGTGTGAAAGCTGTGTAATATTGGTTTGCCAGGAAAGTTTGGATGACTTTGGGTGATGGACAAGAAGTATTTCATATTTGTGACAGCCAGGAAGGAGGGTGGGGGCAATTGGTGTGATAGCTAGAAAAGTGAGGAGTGACAAATAGATGCCTGGGTGTGAAAACTACAAATTAGGGTATGCCATGATGTGACAGCCAGGAAGGAAGGGGAAGAGAAGGGGGCTTTGGATGTAACAGGAAAAGGATATGCCAGGAATGTTGGGGTGCATTTAGGGGATGAATAAAAAGGGTTTCCTGTGTGTCAGCTAGGAAGGGCGGAGAGGGGGGCATTGGGTGTGACAGCTGGATGTCTGAGTGTGAAATATATGAAATAGAATATGTCAGAATGTGACAGCCAAGAAGGAGAGAAGGGAGTATTTGCTATGACAGCAGATATTTCTGTGTGTGAATGCCAGGAAATGGTGGTGTGGGGGTATGCATTGGGCTTAACAGCTATATAGATGGGTATAATATGGAGTGACAGCTAGATAAGTGGCAATATCTGTTGCGGTAGCTGTGTCCATTGTTCTTATCTATATGTACTTATGTAATCTAGTAATTTTGTTGTATGTTCTAACCTGCTTTGCATGACACTGTAAGACGAGTTGCCCTTTATAAATAAAATATTACAATAATAGCATTGGGGTGATATCTAGATAAGGGGAGACACCGTGGGGTGACAGGGAGATAAGGGGGAGATATGGTGGGGTGACAGCGAGATAAGGGGAGACACCGTGGGGGTGACAGCGAGATAAGGGGAGACACCGTGGGGGTGATAGCGAGATAAGGGGAGATGTTTGTGTTACAGAACATAAGAAAGTGCACTTCCTGTATTCTACCTAAGAAATGTGAAAGTTCTCATGATTCAGTCATAAGAACCATGTCCAACTTCCTCTGGGTCATTAGAAATGAGTGGAGAACCTTACTTCTCAGTCAGTTCCTGTTCGTTCATTAATAATTTAGTGCTTTTTTTGAATTGTACATTGCCCTGATAAGAGGAACATGTCGGGAAATGTTCCTGTTTGGGATATGATTTGTGTATAGCCAATAAAACTCAGTTTCCAGTTATCTGTCCAAATGTATGTATGATGCAAACCCTGTCTGCAAGTGTGTAGTCATGCAAGTTTGCAGACCTAGAGATACTGGGCTGAGTCTGGCCACTGATCTAATTGCACTTGGACAAAGTCAGATTTAGGATTACAGAGCGGAATTCTTTTAGGTTAATAATAAAACCATTAAAGTTGTGATTATGTAACAATTCTGCATAATTTATATCATGTGGGATTATGCATTGATAATGTTTTACTCTGTGTACTGTATGCTATTTTTTCATTAGTTTCCTAATTTATTTAATTTTCATGTGGCTATCTGAGTGTTTTAATTATGTATTGAAAAGATTTCTTCAGATTCAGCTGCACAAACTTTGTTGCCTTAGGCTCAGACAGTGTGAGGAAATCCTTATTATTATACAGTATTACTATGGGAAAATATGCTGTAAACCCAATGGACTAATTTATTATTACATGCTCAGTGCTTTGTGACTGTGAGAAAACCACAGAAGTGTGTTTGAAATATGGAGCAATATAAAGGTTTTTAGGAGGTTACCAAATGTTTTCCATATACTACAACACTCCAAAAAAAACCATTTGAGATACTTAGATCATGCCGTTTTTATATCAACTAGGAAGTGTCCTCTCATAACACCAGATGGACTGTATACAATTATGCAGGATGCAAAGTGCTGATCTCAATTAGATACAGGATGTCTGCATACTTTATATGTCTCTGGAAATCTGTGGTTCAGGCCAAGGTCAGAGGTTACTGCTCTCAATATTGATAGTAAGGGGATTCCTGCATCCAGTGTATATTGGCCACAGGAACGCAGCAAGGAGGTCAGTGTTTCTTTGCTCCTTCTACCTCCGCATATCAGGCAATGTAAATGCTGGGTTCTTATGTCAACTAGCAGAAAGCACAATTCTGCCACTACTAAATTTAAACTCCTCACCCTCACCTTTAAAGCTCTTAGTCAATCTTCCCCTCCATACATCTCCAATCTCATCTCTACCTACACTCCTAGCCGCCCCCTCCGCTCTGCCTTTGACCGCTGCCTCACTACTTCACTGATCACTTCTCACTCTCATCTTCAGGACTTTGCCCGGGCTGCTCCCCTGCTGTGGAACGATCTTCCACGTTCCATAAGGTCAGCATCTACTCTCAAAGGCTTCAAGCGTGCCCTTAAGACTCATTTCATTATTCAAGTCTATCAGTCCTCCTAACTTCCTTGTCCTGGCTCTCTCCCCTAGTTAGTACCACCCTATTTGTGTCTCTCCCCCTTCCCTTTAGGATGTAACCTCTCATGAGCAGGGCCCTCTTTCCTTGTGTGCTCCTTCTACTATTCCATCACCCTCTGTACCTCTTGGCCTGCTTCGCTAGCCCTGTTTTCCCTGTTTTCTTAAGCTTCGACCGCCTTCTCGCTGATTTCTACCATCCCTTTCACTATCTGTCCCAGATATAATTTGATTTGCTTTACCCTGTCACCTGTGTTTGTATATATTTTTGTATCATGTCGTGTCTTGGTTCTGTTTTCTGTATATGTAATGTGCTGCGCTGCGGACCCTTTGTGGCGCCTTATAAGTCAAGGATAATAATACTATTCTGTGTATGATTATTATGTGTTGCAGTAGTGAAAAGGTTAAAGAGGAATTTCAGCTTTCTGTGCTTTCATAGTAAATAGGGAACCCACTCAATTACCTGAAGCTAGGAGCTGATTGACCTGCATCACAGAGGGAAGATGTCTTATGAATGTACTTGGAGACCGTTCCATGGATCCATCATGCTTTGTATTAAGAAGTTCTTCCTTGTTGCTTCAGTCCACCTCAATTCAGCTGCGGACTTTGAGAGCAGTACACTTGTTATCAGTGCACCATTTGTCCTAAATTCACCAGTATGTCCTCAAGATTTAGTTATCCATTATCAATTATGTTAATACCCTTGATAAATTTGATTTTAAAATGATTATAACTTCATGTAGGTTTGTCATCTAGCTGACCATTTTCAGACTAGCTTAGATGAGCAGTTTGTGAAAAGATTCTTGCTCCAAAACACAACTCTAGAAATACTGTATTCACCAAGGTCAATGATACAGTCATTGAGTTTGGGCTAACGGCGGTATCATTTTTAAATGTAATTAGGTATGTTTTAGGCATGGTGCCACAGATTACAGAAAGAAAGACCAATCTCCAGAAAACGAGAAGTCCCAAGCATTCTAGATTGTACACACCATGCACATATTATTTTCTTGGGGCAGACAATGTTTAATAGGTAGAAAAGATGACCATAGAACATACTTTTCTTATATGTCGTTAAGCTGTAAATGATTTGTATATTTTCAGTAGTAAGAAGATTTTAAGGACTGGTTTTGCAGGTGAGTAAGAGACTCAATGTTTGTGTTCTACATTCAGTGTAATTTACCAGTCAACTTACTTCCTGCTGGTCTTCTTTCCAACAAAGAGCTGTAGTGCTACAAAATCTCAGCTTGTGACTTCCAGGTTGCCTACTTTTGATCTAAGTGAGCATGTCAACTATCATGAGCGATACTATTAATGGTTCATGTACATAAAACTAGGTCATTGGTACATCCAATCGGCAAGTGGAACAGAAATGTCTCACCTAGTAAGGCATTTGCATCAATCAGTTACATAGTAATTAGCTGTATGGAATGAGTACAGGCGCTAAAAGCAGAGGATTCAGGGCTATTTGACACAGAAAGTAAAATAAACATTTGTGCTACAAAACAGTGGGCTGGTGAACACAGGAGTGAAGTGTGGAAGGGACCTGACATTATAGCAGTCATTTGCATGTAGAGGTGTGTATTATGTGCATTAACAGTAAATATACACCTACTTGGAGTGTACACAGCGAAATAACTGTTTAGGCACAGTTATTAACCACCAATTTTTATTAAATGCAAAAGTGAGACAATTTATTTTATGTTGACTGATAAAAATCAGGAACGTGGCACAGATTCTGTTTTATGCTCTACTATTGTTAATATATATATATATATATATATATATATATATATATATATATAATTTGTTTTAAAAAGAAAAAAGAATGTCTCTATATTTTACGAAGTATTTGTAAAATATGCAAATCCTAAATAATTAATGTATTTTAAAGTGTACGTTTTTAACGGGCGTGGTGAAAATGTCATTTAGAACAGTGGACATTTCTTTTGTTTTATTCTTGAAACTTGATGCTTATGTTTGGTTCAACAGGAAATAGATTTTTTATTTTTTTTGTGTGTGTTTCCATAGTTTTCTAAACGTGTAGACACAACTGTCTGTAAAGGGGTGTGTAGGTAATGACCTGGCAGTGTATGCAGTGCTGGAGCTTGCTTCACAGATCAAAATGTAGCTTACCAAATGAAATCTATTATTCTGTAGCTTTAAAGGAATGACAAAGTTCTGAGTCCAGACTTGTAACAAAAAATTGTGAATCCTTTTCCTAATTGTTCATAAAAATCTCTGATTTCACGATAAAGGCTTCGGTGACTACAAAACATTTAGAAGACTGTTTCTGAAATTTCCATGATCTCCACTCTTCAGGGAAGTTGTATAGGAGAAACACACAATGCAGAAGTGGAAGTTGCTCAATCAATTTATAGGTTCATGGCAGGTGCTTGAAAGGGTGGGATTATCCAAAAGGAACAACTACAGAGAAAAATCCCCCAGCACACTGTTATAACCTGCAAAGGAGCTGCTATTTGTAAAAGTACATAAAAATGTAGAATACTCAGTTGTACACATTTGCAAATGTATGGTAAGCCAACTCGCCCCTTCAAGGCGCTCCTGCTAATAGGTTGGTCCTAACTCTAAACAATGAGAATTACCAAGAGGTACCCCAAAAATCCTCCAAATGGCAATTTAGCACCAGCACTCCCCATTAGCTACGGATACCAAACATGGCTCTCAAACAAACAATACAGAAGTGGAAGTTGCTCCATCGATTTATAGGTTCATGGCAGGTGCTTGAAAGGGTGGGGTTATCCAAAAGGAAGAAATACAGAGAACAATCCTCCAGCACACTGCTATAGCCAGCAACGGAGCAATGTTAAATAAGGTTGTTTACTCCATTTACTTTTGTTTTAATTAGGAAAGTAACTATGTTATTCTCTGGCTGTGTTTCTCATATGGAGAAAAATCCCCTAGGACACTGCTATAACCAGCAAAGGAGCTGCTATTTCTACTTGTACATAAAAATGTAAAATTCTCTGTTGCCAACATTTGAAACTGAATGGTAAGTCACCCGTCCTGGCAATGTGCTTCTGCTAATAGGGTGGTCCTAACTGTAAACAATGAGAGTCCCTACTTTTGGACCATACATATGCAAATGTGTGCAACTGAGAATTCTGCATTTTTATATACAAGATTTTTCTCTAGAGGGGAAACGCAGCCAGAGAATGATGTCATTATTCTCCTATTTAAAACAAAAAGTAAATGTAGTACATAACCGTCCTTAACATTGCTTAATTGTCACCCACTTTTACTGGTTCATGATGCTGTTACTTAAGCTACTCTTACGTGAAGTTGTTTGGATGGCCAGTTTAGTTGTATTAGACCAAAGCACTGCCTGGCACAGTGGTCAGAATTGCTGCCCTAACTGCATGGCGGTTGTGGGTTGCATCATCAGCTTAATTGGCTGTGTCGTGTGTGTGACTTTGACTCATATGCCTATATAAAATTCCCATGATGCAGTATATGCAAAATGTATTGTGTGCACGCGCACACACATAATGTGTGTGTGTGTGTGTGCGCGCGCACCGTTGCACCCAGGTCGAAAAATATAATCTTGTAAAAGCAGAGACAAAACCTTGTACTTTACTTGCTTTCAACAAAAGGTTCAAAGCATGTTATAGCATAGTGTACACTATCTTATTGAGCATATTCATAGAACTTCATTATATTATAACAAGTGTTCACACTGATCACTGCAGGCAACACCTGTTAGAAAGGGTGTGCGTATGTGCACAGGTTCATACGAGTCCGTCATTTTTTTGTGTGTGGTCTGTTTGTTTAAACATGTTTACCAGCTTTTAAGAACAGGCTTTGAATGTGCACTATTAGCACCTGTGTGTGAACCCTTACACACCTCTCACACTTCTAACTGACAGACGATAATGTTCTTGTTTCAGTTTGTCACTAAATCACTACACACATTTTGTTTCCTCCTCTACTGTTTACATCAGTTTCTATGTCCTTAAAACAAAGTTCTCTGCAGACAAATGATATTCCTCTTGGGTACATTGTACAAAGGTATACCAGTAGTAGGCTTTGGCCGATCTCGAGCAGATGTTGTTGTGTTATTGGCTAAAGGCACTTAGTTTACTTCCTCCTTTGTATACTGGTTGGCTGCCCACATTCAATGCAGGTATAGAACCTTAGCAATCAGCCAGAAATATGCTAATATGACAGCGGATCCAGAAAGGGAGGAGGGAACGATGACTCCAAGTTGTGTCAATTAGTTAATAAATGTCGCATTTTTCCTATAGAGTATTCAATAAAGTTCAGGTTAGTAATAATTTCCAATAATATAAGCTACATGTTTGTAATCATTGGCACTAGAGTAACACACCTTTGTAATAATTGCCACTGGTACGGTATTACTTTGTAATAATTGGCACCAGTATGACATAGGTTTAGAATATTGCTATTTCCCAACAAACCCATTATTTGATAACCCACACCTTTTTGGTACAATGTGCTATATACATGGTCCTGGTGAGGATACCTGTCTCCCAACTTTTGGGAGGCTGGCTTTTGGATATGTTTGTTAAACCTTGCCAATAATATCTAGGAACACGTAAACAAGGCTTGGGCAAGTTGTTTCTCCAGCTGACTTGGAACTATGAATCCCGGCATGCTGTGCCAGTCCGTGTCTAGTAGGACTGTGTTTGCCTATCTTTTCCTGTTCCTTTTCTTATTCCAAATGCATTTTCCTGTCAATCAGAATTCAGTCCACCAGGAAGCGAGGAGCAGTGTTTTATTGAAAGATTTACAATGAAGGTCCTACCTACTCATGGTCGGGAAAAAAATATAATTGAAAAGATATTTTAAACCTGTATTGCACCATCTGCTTCATATTCCACCAGACTGTCTTCTGTTTTAGCTTTTAAACCACAAATATAATTACTTGTTCAATGCAAGATTTGAATTTTAATGATGACATTTGTAATGTACTGCATCTATTCAGTAAAAGATGTAACCAAAATATAACTAAATCAGTTAGTATGTGAAGGTAATCAAATGAAAGCAGCTATTGTACATAGTTTTGTTTTGTTGTAACCATCAAGTTTTATACCTCTTTAGCAGTAAGCTGAAGCTCAGTTTTGCAGTAGGTTGTGCTATAACTTGGTGTTCCCCTTTTAATAAGGCTACACTGACAGTCATTGCAAAAAACCCTTTTGCATTATGGAAACATTCTTGTCTGTTTCAACGCAGGAGAGTGTAACCTAATCTTTCAGTGAGCGCCAGTCAGTCACGGAGCTGCT
Source organism: Mixophyes fleayi (assembly GCF_038048845.1). NCBI lineage: Eukaryota > Metazoa > Chordata > Amphibia > Anura > Limnodynastidae > Mixophyes > Mixophyes fleayi. The sequence continues at coordinate 334,424,323 of NC_134403.1, forward strand.
ATGTGGACACGTGATGCAGGGGAGAGAGAGAGAGGGCCGTACCAAAACCTCTCACTACATCATGTGCAGCCATGGGATTACCATGGCACAGAGGAAACTAAATTGCTGAATTACAGGACAATGGAAAATGAACAAAACAATCTTAATTCTTATTGCAGTGTTTCCCAAACCCAGTCCTCGGACACCCCTAGCAGTGCAGGTGTTCCAGGTTACAAGTAAAATAATTATACTATCAGTGGATCTTTCAATATGTGTCAGTCAGTAATGAATACACCTGTGCTCCAGCAAAGAGATATGGAAAACTTGCTCTGTTAGGGCTCTCTGAGGACTGGGTTTGGGAAACAGTGTCTTATAGGTAAACAGTGATTTATGTTTAAGAAACACACATTACTTTTGGGTTTTGCAACTTTAACAAAAGAAACCTTTTATAGCTCATATAAAGCTTCCAACCCAAATTCAAACATGTAATGTGAAATGCTACTGTGCTTCTTAGAGTTTTGATAGACTTCTTGTCCTGACGTAATAAAGTTTTGCATTGTTGAATTCAACGGCATTCATGTAGTTTTAAATTCTGAGGCGAAAATCCTTAACTTTTCATTTAAAAGGGGAAATAATGCATGCTGCCCTTTGATCTCAAGGGCAAAATATGTAATCCAAACAAAAATCCAATAAGTATTTTAAGCTAAAGGCAAATGTCTTAACATGTAATAAAATGGAAAACCATAAAGGGCGACCAGAACTACTCTGTTTGTGGTCCTTCCACAGAGTTAAAGAAGAATCGGTTGGTTCAGGGCTCCTCCTAGCCGCCCAGCCAATTACAAGTGGTTTCTCACACTAGCTTTGATATGATTGGCTGGTGTTAGCAGGCTACCCGGGACATCCTGCTTAGCTCACACATCAATATAGAGGAAATGAATCTCCATTGATGTGAGTTAGAAAAAACAATTACTAGTGCTGCTCTTCTCAATGTATATATCAATGGTAAAGTACAGCACAAGGCTGACTAAACTGCTCATGTTTCCCACTAGTGGTTATGTATATAATGCCGTCCCATACAGATGCACTTTTTCAAGTGTGGTTCTTTGACCACACTAAATGTAACAAACCATGCAGACCGATACAATTTATGAATGCTGAAGGATGTGGACACATAGGGGACTATTCAATTGTTGGCGTCCTAGCCAAAATTCTCGCGGCGCGCGCACTCTTACCGTCATTACGGTAATAGTGCACGTAAATACCGGTATTACGGTACTTTTCTCGCTGGATTTCAGCTCGCGGCTCAGGGAGTTGCGAGCTGAAATCCAGCTTACTATTACAGTAATACTGGTAATAGTTTTTCCGCGGCGGAAACATTGAGTGTGCCCCATAGAATAGGTTTTATGTTTACATGCATTTGGAAGTGCTAGTGGGGGGTTTTGGGTAGTTAATTTGATTATCAGACCAAAAATGTTGGCATGGGCACTTATGTCTTAAGACGTAAGAGTCAGATGGAAACGAGTACAAGGGGCCTTAATGAAGGGTGTATATTAGCACAGACTGGAACACAACCCCTTTGTTCATGCCTGTCACAGTGTTGTGTTTTTTGAGGATTAGTAGAGGCTAAGTATAATGTGGAATTGTCTAAGACATTAATAATGCGCATACAATTTTTTTTTAACCTAAATATAGAATTTACGGCGTGCAAAAACCAAATCTTTATTAACAGCGATTGCTTTGTTGTGTAGGCTTACTACTTGTACAGTAAAATGTACATGGTTAATAAAGCATTGTATTGTCATTTTGGAATGTTTAAACCACATTTGGAAAGTTACATTTTTAAAATTATGCACAGATTGATTTGAACATTTAATGTTTATGTTGTTATATTTTTTGAAGCAGTATGCCAGGTCATATTTAATAGCAATGCATTTCAAGAAGATCATCCATCCATTTTAAATTGATCTTTGTTTGAAAAGTCAGGATAATAAATGTTTATAGATTATGTTGCTGAACAATGGAAATGAAAAGGAAGATTGTTTCTATGCATACTCCCATTGTGTGACTGATGTCATCATTTGTGTGGAAATAAAATAGCATTTATGAATGGTCTGTTTTGATTGCATTTCAGTGAAATTGGTGATCACTTTATCATACTGTGCGTGGACACATCATTTTCAGGTTTGATTGTTCATCTAGCCGGTCTCTCTCTCTATGTCTGTCTGTGTGTATGTTAGGGAATTTAGACTGTAAGCTCCAATGGGGCAGGGACTGATGTGAATGAGTTCTCTGTACAGCGCTGCGGAATCAGTGGCGCTATATAAATAAATGATGATGATGATGATCAGTTCTCAGATAATTCCATATATACAGTATATACCACTACTGCTGACCATCTACAGTTCATAAAGGCATCGCATTCCTATAAATATATTCCTGGTAACTCTCTTCCTGCCCTATCCCCTTACCCACAACTTTACATTTATTGCCGCTATATGGCATTACCATTTAGCCACCAACGTGATACATAGAAGTACCAATTTGTGCTAATTTTAACCAGCTAACTGTATTTTTTCTGTCTTGCAGTCAAAGGAAAAGATAAAGAAAAGACAGATGTAAAACTATTTAAAGGTAATTACTGTTCCCCTTCCTAAATCTGTAGCTTATAACCGTTTTGTTGCTTATGTTAGACAGTGAATTTATAGGGAGGCTGTTATTACAATGTGAAGCCATCCTATATTTTATCTGGTAATATTCATGCTATCAAATTCATATAGAGGGCTCACAACTATATATTAACACCTCTGCGGGCGGGGGTTCTAATTTCTGGTTAATTTAAGTTTTGATTGAGTCTTTTTTTTTTTATTATAAGAATAATTAATACATTGTGCACCTGCAGCTCAGCAGATTTATCATACTCGCCTGTGGAATGGCCATAATCGTGTTCTATTATTTAACACTTTTTTTTTTTCTTTTTTAATACAATCATTTTTCATTGAAAATAATACAGCATATATTGTGTTCTCCCCAGCACCTATTTCCCGGGTGCTCCACCCGGCTGGTTTTGCTTTCCACCCGGCTCTTGAAGCCCGACAGAGTCCCAATATAACAGAATAAACCATTGTTTCTCCTATTATATGAGCACTACAGCCAGCAGTGTGTGTTAGATCACTGACCACCAGTCTGGGCAGGTGCGGGCAATTACAATAATATTGATAAATGTTGGAGGTTATTGCCCACACCTGCCAGGACTGGTGGTCAGTATTACACTGCCCCCACCCGGCTGGCAACATTTTCTAGGGAGAACACTGTATATATTGCAAAATGAACACAATTTAACAGGATTATAGGCTGTATCTTCATTAACAACATTCAAATAGCTTGCGTCACAAGTAAAATGGTTCATTCATCAAACTAGGAATTGCTTTATCATCTTCTGGTGATGTAACCACGATTACAGTGGACCTGTCATTTAAAAATAAAACCATGTTGATATCGTGAAAGAGTCAAGCATTTGGTTCGTTTCCTGTATAAAAGAAACCGGAACTTTTGTGGTCATCTGGTAAGCTCTCACAAGCAGGACTGCCTTGTAATATTTTGTCTCTTATCTTATCTTTTGTAACCTATAGCCAGCCATGAATACACAGTGACAGGGGTTATCTGTGTGTTTTTATTTTGAACACTAGCTGGATCTTTCTCTTCCCTCCTAAACATTCTGTATAGTTATTGTTATATGATTTGTAGACTTGGTAACATATGTATTTCTTTCTTCCAGATCCAGCACCTGTATCAGTACATTCCCCATCAAGAAGCCCGAAAAACAATGCCTTACTGGAGGCTGCTGGACCAAGCCATGTGGCTATCAATGCCATATCGGCAAACATGGACTCTTACTCAAGCAGCAGGACTGCTGCCCTCAAAAAGCAGCCAACTCACATGGAAGCTACACATTTTGGGGACCTAGGTAAAAGATGGCTCCTAATTTGTGGGTGTTTATACCGAGAGAAAATCTGGCAGTGTATATGTGACCATCTGACGCATGTGTCTGTGTCTGTTGGTAATGACAATCTAACTCCAGTACCTGGTGTGGAGTAATTATAATTGTTTGATTAGTGGTTAACAGTCTATTTTGCTGCTTCAGCTCCCTTTTCACTTATATAACTGCAAAATTCATATTGGAAGATTTTGGTGTTTACTTGAATGGGGTTTCCACCAACTTTAATTTATTGCCTTGTAGATGCCCTCCTGCAACTTTTGCAAAATACCCTCTTTTTTTGGTGGGGGAGGGGGATTGTGTGGGGTTTTACCTACTAAACATAAGAGCCCAATTTAAATTTTTCTAAAACGAAAATGTAGGAGCTGATGACCACTATTTGATATGTTCATCAGGTTATCGACCGTCTGCACTAATGTGACCTTGGTGAAATTGAATAGCCACATTGTGTGTCCAATTTGGCCACCCGTGAGAGTGGCACAAATTGGACACACGTCCATATGTTTGACGGTAAGGTTGAGCATTCCTCTGTTATCTGTGTGTAACCAGCTTTAAAATGGGTAGTGAAGTCTTGAAGAGGTAGAGAAACAAAGTATCCCAACCGCACTAGTTCTATCTATGAATTTCATTGTTTTTATTGACTCCTAGATCTTAAAGTTATATAATATTGGAAATATCCCATCAGTTTATTTTAAACATTTTTATAGTTACTGGGAGGTGCTACCACTTGAAACAATATAAATTCGCAAAGGCTGAAGTGCAAAGGCAAAGTGTTACATTGTGGTGCACAAACACTATAAACAGTCTAAATGTTATTACATATAATTAGCAATTTAAAAAACACAATTTAATTTCTCCTTTTTAAAATGTGCTTATATTATCTCAATGAAGACGGTGCTTCAGCGATTTCATTAAAATGTGTAAAGTGTAGTGAGTTAAAAGCCGTATATTGGGCAGTCTCATTATTTATAATATTTATCTAAATAGTATGTTGTAATATGTCCTCAAGATAGAAATCGGTGTGACCTAATTATAGCTGTAATAGGATCCTTGGTAATTATTGATTAAAGGGTTGTTAGTTATGCTCTTGGATCATGAAGTTATTGGATAGTTGTGGATTTTTATATTTGTGTTAAACACATTAGTACCAAATTAGACTGAATCAACAGTGAATTACAAGTGATATAGCACCAAGAGGGGAGTAGATTGTGCTCGCCTACTATCAGATTAAATAATAATAATCCAGTGACTATTTATGAGAGACAGATAATCCATGAACCAGAGACCATTTTATGTGACATTAGAAAACCCAAAATTATCATTCAATCTAAAATTAGGTGAATTCAATCCACACTCCCCTCTTGGTGCTGTACAACTTGTGATTCACTGTTTGTCCAGTCTCATTAGGTACTAATCTGTTTAACACTAATATAAAAGTCCACAATTATCCAATAATTCCATAATCCAAGAGCATAACGAACAACCCTTTAATCAATAATTACCAAGGATCCTATTACAGCTATAATTAAATAATCACACTGATTTCTATCTGGAGGACATATTAAGTTATAATAGATAGATAAATATTATAATAATAATGCGATCACTCCCACCATGCATTTCTAACTCACTACACGTTACATATTTTAATTAAACCACTGAAGCACTATCTTCGTTAAGATAATATATTTTAATAGAGAAAAAAAAGTTATGTGATACAATTTCAGACTGTTTAGTGTTTTGTGCACCACAATGTAACACTTGCGCTCTCGCTTCTGCCTTTGAGAGGTAAAGAAACAGTCAATTAGTAAAACAGTGGAATAGAACCGGAAGCAGCCTGGACAGCTCTGATTTACAAAATGGAAGGAAGACCAGTAAAATAAATACTGTAACTGCATTTCCTCTTTTACATATAGTGACCTGGTTTTATGTTTTCAAGGGACCAGTAAAAAATTAGGGAGAATTCTAAAACGCTTTAAATTTTTGTTTCAAAACACACTAGGCATACAGATTTAGCTTTTAATTAACCTATACCACTGCCAGCTTACACACCGATGGAAAGCACTCACCCCTTAATACTGATCTGTAAGTTTTCCCGGGGAAAGTTGTCTGCAAAAAAAAGCTCATACCTCCGGAGCACTGACTTTCCATTGGGCAATGAGCGACTTTCTATTCTGGTTTGCTGAGCAGTCTGAATTGAATGCGCTTGCCTGGCCAATGGGAAACCGGTGAGCACACTCCAAGCACCCTATGTACTGAGATCATGGGAGGAAGCAAGAGACCATACATGGAAAGAGCAAGCATCCCACTGGCCAGCTAGCGGCAATCTGTTTTGGCTCAGCAATCCTGATTGAATGACACACAATGAGAATTCGGCATCCCACTTTAGCAACCAAGTACACCCTGTATACTACAAGGAGTAGGTGAAATTCCTCAGAAAGGCCGTAGTTTGTGAGCCATGATACAACTGGAAAAAAGTCAAATTGTGGAGAAAGGTAATCTAAAATTGTGGAATTATTATAGAAACCTATGGGTGAGTGAGGGGGTCGGGAAAATAATGCACAGCTTAGTAAAATGGGGGTTAGTTTTTATTTTAGCCAAATTAATCCTTGAATAACTTTTGGTTTTATCATCAGGTCGTTCATGTCTGAATTATGAATCCCAAGAAGCAAAGTCGAGCCTGTCAAAGACTCTGGAGCAAGTGCTACAAGACAGTGTGGCTCTCCCTTATTTTATCCAGTTTATGGAGCTCCGCAGAATGGAACATTTAGTCAAGTTCTGGCTGGAGGCTAAAAGTTTTAACTCCACTACTTGGTCCCGAATAAGAGCGTACAGTTTAAACACGGTCAAGCACAGCTCGCTGGCAGAACCAGTATCGCCTTCTCCGAGGCGGCCTGACTTGTCTGTAACGCCACCACCTATATCGGTTAATCAGCAGGCTCAGGATTGCTCTAAAGTTCCACAGCACACGTCCAGGTTGAAAAGATTGGATTCCGCAGCAAAGCAGAGCAGTGCGCCAAACCATTTGCAGACTAAACAGAAGATAAATAGCATACCAGCTATTCAACTAGAACTGTCCAGAGATGACACCTTATCCCCCAATGAGCAGTCTTCCATGCTTAATGCACCAAACCGAAACAGCCTGACACATGAAGGGCTGAAAAACATGTCACAGAAATTAATGAAAAGTAAGTTAACTATTTACAAACTTGCAAAGTGCGCAAACTCTTGCTTGAGCTTGTTGAATTCTGATCAGTAAGTGTATGCAATGCAAAGTGCTTTAGGCCGTATCTTGGGGTCACTATAAATCGAAATCCAAAAATTTGCAATGAATGATTCTGTAGAACAATTAAAACTTGTACACCACTTCTAATTATAGCCATGTGTGGCATTGTCTGTCCCCTGTACAGCATTACATAATATACAATGGAACCAACTATAGGGGATTACTGAAAATAAAAAATTCATAGGGAGAGCTTTGTCAATATACAACCGATAACACTCACGTCTCAACTATGAAATCTATTGTGTAAGACCAAAGTAGAACTTGAAGATTGAAATGATAAAGTTAGTACATAGGTTGTGTTACTTCCTGGTTCTCTACAGCCACTTCCCATTGTACTGGCCTTGTACATTAAGCTTGAATGTAAAATCCATATATATATATAGTGATGAGTGTTCTGTAGGGCACTAACAAGCGGAAACCTTTCACACAGCATTGTTAAGATGATGTAACTTCGGTGCGCTGAAACCAGTCTGTCTTTTTAATCAAGTATATTATATTCAGTAGCCATTTTTGTCCAATGGGTATACAATGCATCATCATTTAAATCAGCATAACGCCTAACAGTTTAATCACAGTTGAGTGTCTGTTTGACTACAAATATAGGGGCATAATGTATTTCAAATAGAAAATGAACGTACAGCTACCCTTGTATTTGCTAAGAGCCATCTGTTATAAATTCAGCACACTGACATGCAGGGCTCACACTAAAGACACTTCTCACTCTGTTTTATTCTACCTAGCGGGGAATTGACATGGGATAACTTTATTTGCTTTATTTTATTGTTAAATAACATTTTTACACAGTTTTATTTTTATAGAGGCGTTTATTAGAAGTTCTGTGCTGTCTTCTGACCTTTCTAGATTAAAAGTATTTACAAAACTTTTTGCCACCGTAGGAAGTCAAAGCAAAAATGAGTGAGCTACGCATATTTTCATCCGCAGGATTTGTAATTAAATTGCTTTTCTTTCTCCACGTGCCTATATTTTATGCAGAAAAATAACTTGTAAAAATGGAAAATTTGCTTATAATTGAATTAACGCTAAACATATTCTCTATTGCACATGATCATACCAGTTTTTATTAGATTGGTTTTCTTTGTGTGATGTGTACTCATGGACTTAGAAAGCTATTATGTATATGGTTAGCGAGGAACTTTGCAGAGACCATATTGCTTGACATAGAAATTTCAATTGCTTGATATTACTAATTAAACCCTTTATCGGTCCGCACAGTATTACAGGGTCAAGATGAGGCCTGTAACATATTAATGGGTTTCATTGTTTGCTGTGGAAGTGTTTTTTGATACCATAAATAAAGTTTCCAGTACTTGTCTTTATAGGGGCCAGTCATACAACCATTCCTGATCTGTGTTATATCTTATATTACTGGCTTGTAGACTTAATAATAATAATATGTAAAAAAAGGAAAACAAGACTTTGTGGAAAGAATGAAGACATTTGTTTTATATGAATAGAATGAGTGTACTGTACTGATTCTAGTGACTGGGACTATTTCTCTGTGAATTGACTTGGATATACACTTCCAGTTTCCCATCATGTTCCCAGTAAAGGTGAAATGACTGTATGTATGGCAGGTCAATCTCTACACATAGGTCAGTGTTTGAGCCACCATCAGGAAGACAGACCCATGCAGCTTTCCTCCTCCACCTTGCCTGGCTTCTGTCATGGCTTGAGGCTATTTAAGCTCGTCTGCTGCATGGGGTCCCCCAATACTACAAGACAATGTTCAGAGATTCACCAGTCTCAAATGAAGATGTCACAGTGGAGCTATTACTGCATGTAAGCAGAGGGTGACATAATATAACTTATAACTACCAAATAAATGTGTTGCTCAAAACTACATTAGTTTCTCCCTGTTTGTCGCTTTGCAATTTTACATTTAGTGTCCAGACCTCTTTTCATCTCTCAACTGTATGACCTTACTGTCTGCCTGGTAGAAGAGAAATGTGGGTGGTGCAGGAAACTGCTGCCAGGAGCAGTGTTTATTTGGGCAGAACAACCTTTCAGTCTTCTGTTTTTATCACGTGCAGTGGTTGTCAGTGTAGTAGAAGGAGGGCGGAGATCTCACAACCTCAGACTTAAAGGACATACAAGTAAGATCAGGACATTTAAACCACCAGACACTATTGTTGAAGTTGTTCAGTAACATAGTGAAAAAACAAGAGTCTGTACTTGGCAGGCATTTCTTTGAACATAAACACAGAGGACCTGATTCAAGTCTGAACGCAACTTACACATAAGTTGTGTTTTCAAAAGATAGCACGGGGCTTGTGCCTAGTTCCGACTGTATTTAAATCCAAGCGGATCCCAAGATACGTTTCCATTTGAATCTGGGTGTAAGTACGCTCTGCATAAACAGTATTTGCCATATGTAGACACACACAACCAACTGCAGTATACGCACGTGTAAATACAGTGAAGGTCACATCTGAACACTTGAACATAAAATAAAAGAACAAATCAGTAATCATGTATAGAAATATTTTCAAAACTTTTTAGCATTTTGTTTTTAAAATTACCTAGATATAAAATATGTTTTCAATGTGTACTCTACATTCAGTGCAATAGTGTAGTCTATCTTAGTTGCATACAGTTTTTCTGTGGTAACTAGTAACACACATCCGTGTACTTTTTAATTCAAAGACTATGCCGTGTCAGTCGTCGCTATCGGTCATCATTTACACCTGAAAAACCAAGTGTACTTACGAGAAACCCAGGGCTTGAATTGGCCGCATCTGCATCAGAATGAATTTACTGTACATGGCCTAAGTTAGCCTCTCAAGTCGTAGGCTATATTAAGTGACATTTGCGTTTGGACATGAATTGCGTTTATTGGCGTAATGTCCGTTTCTGGCATGCGTTGAGCTCTTTCATGTATGATGCACTACGCCAATGGACTTGAATCCAGCCCAGAGGTTTAGAGGTGAGACATTAGGGAATCATCTTTTCCCAAAGGTTCTGACCACAAGAGGATATTATTACAAAGAGAGATGTTCTATATCTGTAAACGCAATGCTAGGAAGCTGTTTGGGTTAAATATAGATTCTAGTTTTGAATCAGTAGGTTACTAATGCTTGATTATATTTATATATGCTGCGGAATTAATAGCGCTATATAAATAGCTGCTGACGATATGTATTTGTTGCTACTATGAGTGTGGTATGGAACACATTATTATGTGTTCGTTGTGTTTAGCAGTTCAATTTTGAGTCTTAATATTTTTAGTGCTTTATTGATTTGACGGGTATTTTATATCTTGATTATATATTATCTTTTGATATTTCATCATACAGCGAGTGCTAAGAAGTTGTGCTCTTTACTGGTACTGCTACAATAATGATTGTTTAATACCACAGTTTTCTGGAGTAGCATCAGCATACTTTGCTTCTGATGTCCTGTGAGCTGCACAGACACTGGTGACTGATGTGCTTCCAGACTTCTGCTATCTAGTGCAGATTGGTACAGGTGAGAAGATTGACATAAAAAGATCACTTTTGGTACCGGTTTGCACATGCTGGCAGGGTATGTATACACTTTTATCTCCAGCCAAAAGGAAGCACAGTGTTTCCCTGACACTGCTATACACTAGGATGGAAATGGTGCCTGACGAAAGGAGGAGTTATCGAAATCTGATGGCGGGATATGAATTTCATATTTGTTAATTTCTCTTTCTAACCCGTTCTCCAAACTTTGTTGTGAAATTATTTTGTGCTTGTGGAAAAGTGGATCCAATTAGAGGCAAATTTTCAAGTAATAAATGTGATCGTAGAATCAACAATAATAAAATGAAAATGATCCACAGTTCCTGATGTGCTTCGTTATAAAGGACTATGTATTATGGGTTATATATTTTCTGCGTGTTTCAAGGACATTATCTGCTCAGTAGAAATATTGTATCTGGACCATAGAATGTACCTAGTGTGACAGTCTGCCGCTGTCATGAGTGGTGACCTCTACACAGAGGGGGGAATTCAATTGGCCGCATTACTTTGAAAAGTAACGTGGCCTGCGCACTATTACCGACGTTACGGTAAAAGTGGGCGTAATTACCGTTAATACGGTAATTTCAATGCCAACATTTTGCTTGCAGCTCCCTGAGCCGCGAGCAGAAAGCAGGGTTAAAATTACCGTATTAACGGTAATAGAGTTAGCGCCGCGTTACTCACGGCAGAATTGAATTCCCCCCAGAGAACTTTATAAATCCTCAACCTTTTTTATGCAATTATTCCAGCTTTTTATACATTCAGTACCACTGTGTATATTTGTTGCTATATATTATTTTGGGAACATTACTACACATTAAATGAAAACAGTAAATGTTCACTTAGAGTTTATTAACGGCTTAAAAAGAAATGTGGGTTGTCTTATATATTGACTTTTTATTCTGCCAACTGTGAAGTATACTAATGAAAGTTGCATAGCTTAAATATCTCCAGTGTTTTCATCTGGTTCTTTCATTTATAAACCCTTCTGCCCTCCAGCTGTTGCTGAACCTTCAACTCCCATCATCTAAATGTTGGGAATATTATTGCCCAACATTGGGAATATACTGCCCTCCCTCCTGTCTCCTACCTACCTCCCTCCTCGTCGCTCTCCTCTCCCCCCTCTCCGTCCTTGCCTCCGCTCTCCCCCTTTCCTCCTCCTACCCTTGCGTCTCTGTCCGTCCTACCCTCCCCTTAGATTGTACGCTCCTTCGAGCAGGGCCTCCTCTCCTCCTGTTCTCCACCACCTTAACTCTGCTCTCCGGCTCCTTGTCTCTTCCGTGAGGCCCTTCTACCCCTCTCTCTACCCCCGGGGCCTCTCACCTTTCATCTAGCTGTACTTTGAGCTTCCAAGTTACTGTGCTTTTTGTTAACTGTTCCGTGCTGTCTCACACTGTACCGCGTTTCTGTCTGTCCGTGTACGGCGCTACGGATACCTAGTGGCGCCCTATAAATAAATAATAATAATGTTGGACACCACTTTACAGCATTAGAAGGCAGCTCTCAACAGTGCTCATTGTTAATTTAAGACAAACCGACTAATTTATTGTGTGTTGATTTATATTAACTTGTTTACCTCTCTTTCAGGTATAGAGCGAGATGCTGTTAATACTTTCACCAAATACATTTCACCGGATGCTGCTAAGCCTATACCGATCAGTGAGGAAATGAGGAACGATATTGTAGGTAAGTTTTTCCCGAGGTTGTGAAATAAACACAATGCTTGGTATGTGTATAAGGCGCTGTTGTGCGCGGAAGCTAAAGATACTGAAACGGTTTCAAAGCATTACGGCACTAAAAATGTTAGCGTTTATATTACACAATTACTATGTGTGTTCTAAGATGCATTAGTGTAAATTACATTTGTAGATTAACATGGAAGAGTGTAGAGGAAATATTGTAGAATTGAGATTATGAAGGTATAGAGAGATAAAGTGTGACAGTGATTCTTTTAATGCCTTTTACAAACTATTAACATAATAATCCACCTATTCTAAATAACATTTGTTCTCGCACAACGGTCAACTAAATCCTTTTCCTTTCAGGTTTCCGATACCAATAGGTACCTGTAACAGTCTAATCTTTTCTTGCTGGTTGTCATAGACTCCAGAAATGCTCCTGTACCCTGGCGGTATAGGAGCGACTCCACTGCATCATCACTGATGTTGGGAAGCTAAACTGACATCATGTCCTTCTGGCAGTTGTAGTTACCCAACATCAGATAAATGAAGTGACGGAGCGAGAATTAGCGCTAATGGGATTTGTGCTGGAGAAAATCCTGTCTCTGAAGATGATGTGGTGATGAGGATAAGACTCCCTGCGTCCTGATTCTCACATACTGCTCTAGTATACCAGCAGGAATGTTAAAATAATATTTACTATTACAGATACCTATTCCTACTTTGTAACTTGAGAAGTATAGAAGTTATTAGGGTTTTAAGGAAGGTTGATAGATTAGAGGGAGATGTTATATTAATTGTTCAAAAAAGGTTGAGTTTACCTTTAAATAATCCAGTGCCTCATTTACTGCACACCCATCACACCCTTGTGCCTTATTTACTGCACACCCGTCACACCCTTGTGCCTCATTTACTGCACACCCGTCACACCCCTGTGCCTCATTTACTGCACACCCGTCACACCCCTGTGCCTCATTTACTGCACACCCGTCACACCCCTGTGCCTCATTTATTGCACCCCCGTCACACCCCTGTGCCTCATTTACTGCACCCCCGTCACACCCCTGTGCCTCATTTACTGCACCCCCGTCACACCCTTGTGCCTCATTTACTGCACCCCCGTCACACCCTTGTGCCTCATTTACTGCACCCCCGTCACACCCTTGTGCCTCATTTACTGCACCCCCGTCACACGCTTGTGAGAACGCTTGTGAGAACGCTTTCGTAATTTTACGAATGTATCTATGTGTAGTCCAAGGTTTGTTTATATATAAAGGCATATACCTCATTTGTGGTGCACTGCACAATCTTTTTTTTCTATTTATACATTTTTATTATTCTTAGATAAAGACTAATAATATAATTATCTTCCGAAAAGCTATTTTAAAAGAGAAGTTGTCACCGCTACTAATAGCCTAAACCACACCATGTCTCCAAAACAAACAGGGAGGGAGGAAGCTAGAGGTCCTCTTTAATGTGTGTTACTTTTGGGACATTTATTTATGAAAATATATATTTAACTTTGGATTTTCAATTATCATACAAAAGCATAAAATGTATAATATTGTGATAAAAATTACTGTTCTTCTGTAGGAATGTCCCAGGGTTCTGTTTACGGTGAGTTCAGGCTATTGTAAACAGAATGCTGGGCTATTTTTCAAACATCCTCTCCACCAAGACTGCTGGACTGTGGCACAAAAAAAACTAAAAACTGGCACAGACAAGGAAAATATATGTATTTGTTTGTGCATGTGTCTATAAAAACCCTTAATTATTTCAGCCTCTTCCTGTAGATTCTTTGACTGGCCATGCAGCTTTATAAAGCTTAGGATTGTACTGCAAATAGCATGTTTTCTATCTGTATTGTACCTGGTTTAGGAGGAGAGGCTGAGATCGGTTTCTAATGATTTTGGTGAAAGTCCCATCACCTAATTTGGTTGAAGTACAACCATATAATATGTGACTACATCTGAATCCACTACACACATACGTGAAGTTTGTTTAGAAGAGGGCATTGTTTTATTACACTTCCAAAACCTTCAGATTAAATCAAAGCACAGTGGAGATGCCATATTGTGGTCTGAAGCAATCCTAGCAATGCACTGAGAACTGGTGACATTGAGGAGGCACGAGGCTCAGAGTGATGTCAGTAGTTCCTAATGGAGAAGGTGCATTCTTACGAATATTGCTTCAACCTACAACATGACCTCCACCTTATGTAGTTCTAGTTTAAAGGGGTTATCCAACCAGCCCTAATAACTATAGATTTAGAAATGTGAAAGCAAGACGTCTCGAAGTTGGACAGGTGCTGGGAATAACCCTACAATCAATACTCAAGCACAGAATACACCAATGTAGATATGTTTGGCTCTAGGACAGTGTAGCTAAATCTAATGGGATGCCCTAAATGTTTACTATTTTCCACTTAAAGCCGGTGGTAAGATTGGAATTTCTGCATTTACAGTAGGCTGTATTGTGAAAAATAAAGGGTAATAATTGTAACATTAAGGGACAAACCTTATCAGCTGTTGTAATGTGTAAAGCGATCCCACTGCATGATCTAACATAGTGTGTTATTGTTTGCAGCAAAGATCTGTGGTGAGGACGGCCAAGTGGATCCCAACTGCTTTGTTACGGCACAGTCCATAGTATTTAATGCCATGGAACAAGAGTAAGTGTTTTACTGCTGTTTACATTGTGCATACTACCATAATAGCAGATTTACAAAGCCTGCCTCAAAGTCCATCATTTGTGTGTTTTTTCCCAGTAGTATTTGGGTAGATTTTATTTCTTTCACAGAACAAGTGAAATGCCAAAGCCAAAGATTTAATATGTACTTTTCTGTTATAAAGAAGATATACATTCATTTTAGCTGATCATTGTAAAAGGATCTTGCAACCACATTGTGCTAATATAGAGAGTACTTCTAAATGTATTTTGTGAAGTAAATCTTATCGATTTTATTTTGTAGTTGATAATTTCTATGCCAAGGGTGTGTAGTGTATATATACTAACCAATCTTTTGCTAACCTGCTGTATATGTACAGTGGGCAGGTGTGGGCCTGATTAGCCAGATGTCGGATAGTCACACAGTGAACCAGACGGGTTGATACCACGATCATTACACATAGCATTCAAATGAATATAGAATATTACTTGTTGAAGTGTGCACTTAAAGTCCCCAGGATCAGACTCGCAGGGATTTCCATGCAGTGTAGAAAGGGCCTGTCCAATGCACGAGAGATCTGAATCAGGCTTTCCATGTACATTGTTCCTCATAGATCCATGTCTAATGGATCTAATAATAATTGTTGTAGTAGTTACGGTTAGATCTAATTTGTATTGGATCTATCAGTGCTGAAAATAGTAGAGACCTATTGGAGTCTCCGGTCACTCGTCAAGGTATTCCCTGGGTAAATAAATAAATTGGATCATTGATCCTGATCCTATATTTACCTTAAACTTTAAGAAAATGATATATATCTGTTATCCCAATATCCAGGAGAACTAGTCATTAAGAAATCACACACTCTTCTGTTCCCCAAGCCAGCTGCCTTAGTAATACTTGACTGGGCCATTCGCTCCACTCCACACTTCCAGTCCCTTGCTCTATCTCAATAGCTTAAAATAATTCCACCCAAAACTGAAAATTCCTAAAATTTACCTACCTGGGGTCCAGCATTCACGAGGTTAATCGAGTCACCTGACGTCCTGCGAGCGGACATCTGCTCTCCTGTCTGAAAGCAACATAATGTGTACAGACTGAAGAAAGGCCAGGTTGTGAGCCAGGAGAGTGGTGGCCTGCACATAGCGCGTCTGGGGATCCACTGAAGCTTGTGAGCTTCACACCCTAGGTAAATAAACTTTTTTAGGAGGGGGTATAAGTTGTGATATTCCACCCAAAGCTGCATAATAAAAGAGAAAGATGCTGTATTACCAGCAGACATAAATATAATACCACATGAAATTATGAGAAACTGCATAATTCTTACAAAGTATTATCCAGCAATAACGTCTCACTGCATCACAAGACAGCACCTTTTACAAATATATTGACTTTTATGAAACCTGGGGAACAGATAACTGCAAACAAGGTGCTATAAGCCATAGAGGCAAATCTGATTCCGATTTTTGTAGTTAGAATAATGTGAATGCAAATTGAGGAAAGTGTCTAAATAGTTAAATTTTTAAGTCATCTGTGCAGAATTTCTCAAAAATGCCCCAGATTGTCTCTAACAATATTTGTGAGCAAATGTAATGTTGTTTTTTCTGTGTTTCCACAGAACTTGTTGTTGTTTCCACTTTGATTGATATAGAAACTGTTTGTCAGATTTGAAAATGTATGTTTGATACAATAGACCTTTCAGCTTCGTCTTATCAACAGCCTGAGCTGAAAATCACATGGTCAATTCATGTTTTTCCCATTTTTAATTTCAAGCGAAAATTGTATTTTCTTCAACCAAGCAAATAACGTGATTATAAGCATAGCCCTTGTTAATGTCAGAAGCTTGGATTATCCAAGCGTTATGTTGTTTGGAAGGGTACTGGAATTGGATACTACCCCGCTTGTCCTTGCCACTGAATGGATAAAGACCTAATTGCACCAGTATTCACCCATGTTTTGACAAAACACATTGACGTCAATGGAAAGATAATTGTTATTTTTTTTTTTTATTTTTTTTTTTACAAGAACTGAACTTCTCACATAGAATCCTTATATATTAATATTACTAAATTACAAAGTATGGATCGCTGTGACCTTTTTCTTACCTTTGTACAGGCACTTTTCAGAATTTTTGCGAAGTCATCATTTCTGTAAATACCAGATTGAGGTGTTGACCAGTGGAACAGTTTACCTGTCGGATATATTGTTCTGTGAATCTGCTCTCTTTTATTTCTCAGAGGTAAGAACACAATATTGGCTCATTGTTAATACCATGTATTTATTGCAGTTATTGGCAAAAACAGCAATAATTTATTTTGGTGTCATTGTTTGTTTCTTATCAGGACAGATCCATCATAAATTGCACTTTATTACCACTAAAAACTGATTTGTTGTGAGCCGATTTGCCAAAGTCCTTTTTAGTTTTTTGTATTTTTTCAGTAAATATTCAAACTGTGTGTGGCATGACATCTGCAGCTCTTCTGTAAGTTTAGCTGAGTTTTAATGGTTCTGTGATCTCTGAATAAAAAGTCTTTGTACATTACTAGATTATAGTGGTCTTTCCAGACATGTTTGTCAGTTTGCCATCTGTAAGGCCAATTAAATACTTTATCAATTTTCATAATTGATCATGCTTATACACAAAATTTACCTATATGCATAATTGTCTTTGGCTGTTTAAAAAGTGGTAAATGTTTTGTTTTATATATTTTTTTTAAATAACAGTATATGGAGAAAGAAGATGCAGTGAATATATTACAGTTCTGGTTGGCGGCTGACAACTTCCAGTCTCAGCTTGCTGCCAAGAACGGCCAGTACGATGGGCAGGAGGCACAGAATGACGCAATGATCCTCTATGATAAGTAAGCATTGGGCCTTATAGGCGATATGTTCACGTTGGCATAGAAACTTGCTAGATGTTAGAGAAAAATACAATAAATAATACATGTTGTGACTGTAATAGCACATACAATCATGTGCAAAGAAAAACAGGTGGAGCATATATTAGCCTTTCTATGTATAGAAGACTGCATGAAATACATCTACATTAATTGTATAAGCAACGATTATATACAATACATAGATTCTGTAGTTTTATCTTGTGAACACCCCCCCCCCCCAACAAAGAATGTTTTTAATGCTTTAAACAATAAAACTGAGTATTAAATACTATTACATCTGGCGATTCTCCTGATACAGCGATTCCTAAATATAAGTGACATCAATGTTCTCCTGGCTACCGCTGAGGCAGACGTTTCTTAACACAGGCGGTGTGTTTTCAGCCCCCACCATGACTTCACATTATCAAGACGCTCATGGAAGAGGGGCTTTGACAACACCGCTGTCTGTTTAAAACCTGTAGCTATAGAGCCTTAACATCTGGGCCAAACATCTGGGCACACACAGTATTGGGAAAACCGCCAGACTCCAGATGTAAGAAATATTCCGTTTTATTGTTTATCTTCATAAATCACGCAAACACTGCACTTTCATATAAACCATAGTAATTATAATAATATTAGTATTTGTATGATGTCACTATATTACACAGCTATTTCCAGTGAATATTGAATCATTCACATCAGTCTCTGCCCCTATGGAGCCAAAAATCCTCTAACCCACACAATGGGGATCATTTTGTCAGAAGCTAATTAACCTACCAGTATGTGCTTGGACTATGAGAGGAAGCCCACACATACATGGGGGGAACATACAGACTGACCTGATTGGAACTGAACCCATGGCCCAGCACTGTGTATTATCTGACATGTCTTATCATGCAAGGTCTCTGTAAACACAGCACGAGCACCGTAGCACAGAATTCCCACAATAACTGTCATTTTCAAAGCAAACACATTTTCTACACTTCCCGTTTTTTGATTAACTTCAAATAGGGAGTAGGGTTGTGTTGATTGAAGACTAAACAGAACTACTATGTAACAGTGTCTGATCCCTAACAATATACATGTTTCTGTGCCTGGTCGTCCTGATGGTTCCCTCTTTTTTACTTCTAGGTATTTTTCCCTACAAGCAACACACCCTTTAGGCTTTGATGACTCTGTCCGGCTGGAAATTGAGTCCAACATTTGCAGGGAGGGCGGCCCCCTCCCAAACTGCTTCACCACTCCATTGCGTCAGGCTTGGACCACCATGGAAAAGGTGAGGTGGTTTCACAGAAACAAGTAGTCTTTGTCTGAGGACTGGAGCATACGCTTCACGTGTAAGAAATATTCAGTCTTAGCCAGGTTTGTTTTTATATCAATACTGTCACTGGGTAATAAAATATTACAAATCCTACAAACTAGACATTCACAACTAATCTGCTGGGATTGTGCTACTTTATCAGGGTTATTTAGCTGTAGGAGCTCTTTCTCCTTCCAACAACAACATGGAAAAATGTCTGTTCCCCCCACCACCCCCTCGAGAAAATACAATACTGGGGTCATGAGTTAGATTCCGGACCAAGGTCTTATCTTTGTGGAGTTTGTATGTTCTCAGGATGCTCTTCTTTCTACCCACTGCTGCTGACAAAATTAACCCTAGTCTGTCTGTGTTAGGTAACTTAGACTGTAAGCTCCTATGGGGCAAACACTGATGTGAGTGACCAATATTGTCTGTACAGCACTGTGGCATTGGTGGCGCTATAGAAATAAATGATGTATTTAAAAAAAACAAAAACGTAATGACTGAAATTGATGAAACACATGTTGGAATGCGGTTTCCCTGTCAAATGGACTTTTATTCACAGGTAGGGATTTATAGGAGATATTTTACCACAATTTTGAACATTTTATTTTTCTCCCTTTTGTTTCAATCAGTAGCAAATTTATGATAATTTCTGTGTAATTGTGGGAGGAAAGGTTTTTCATGGGGTGCTTCTCTTATGTGAACTTGGTACTACCTTAACTATTTCTGTTCCATTGCAGAACTTTATGACATTCTGTAAGTAGGTGGCCGTTCTTCAGTACATACAGTCAGTCAGACAGACAGATCAGACAAGAGCAATAGGCGTTTCTCTCCTTTTGCAAGACAAGTTCTTATGGGGCCTGAATTAGGAAAAGAAGTGTAGACAAGGACCACAAGTGTAGTTAAAATAAAACTTTTCCTCTGAAAACATAAACATGTGGCCAGTTGCGATATTCCAGAGACATATACAGGGCTTTATGTATTTCCCACTAGGGGTTCCTACTTCAGGCCACATCAGAGCCTGCTATTTGGAAAGATCCCAAACATTGCAAATTGGTGAGATCCCTGTGAACCCATCATTACCTTATAGATCAGGACCAGCAAAGTCATACTGAAATACAATGAAAATTTGTTGTACAAACAGAAATGTAAACCGTAGACTGTTTTTGTCTCTGTCTACTAATGAAAGCTGGACCACAGTAAGACTAGGTTATAGCGGGGCCCTGAGTCATCATTACATTACCTTATTACTACATGTAGCAAAACTGTAGCATTGTCAATACCTACACTTACGTTGGTTGGCTTTGTTATTGCAACTGTGTACTTTTAGTATAGAACTGAATATTTCTTATCTTAATTTTCCTGATTTTATATTCATTGAATATTTTTATTTCAGGTCTTCTTGCCGGGATTTCTCTCCAGCAATCTGTATTATAAGTACTTGAACGATCTGATCCACTCAGTACGAGGGGACGACTACAGTTGGACTGGAGCAGGGAATCCCAGCCAAGGGAATCAAGGCACTCCCAACCATGAGCCCTATGCCAGCACATCGGAGAACTCTGCCTCTCAGGTACCGCTTCACAGTAAAGCTGGATCATGACAAGATGTGTAGATGTTCACAGGTTTCAGTGTAAAACAGATTATTTAAGTGCTGATGAAATTAAAAAAAAAATCAAAAAAAAAATCAAGTCAACTCTTCAATTTAAGATAGGTCCACGTGTTTTCTGTACTTTTACATGCAAGAGTGAAGTAGTTTTGCTTTTATTTGTTATTTAACTTTCCTTATTCATTGCTTGCCAGATGTTTCACAGGCAGGCGGCAAGCAGGTAATGTTCCCAAGCTTAGCGATATGGACATGAGAGTTTAATGCTTAACGCTGCACTGCCACTTAGGTAGGTAGCAGAGCTTCATAGCTCTGGAGGTGTGTGATGATACCAGATTTACTGTAACACTCTACGCGGCACAGCTGGCCTACCTGATACCCATCCAAGGTTCAGAATCACCCAGGCAAATATCCAGAATAAAATAAAGAAGTTTATTTAGCAAAATGGTACCACCAAACAGCAATAAACATCTTTAAGTAATAACCTGCAGCAAATAACACTACAGTCTGGGCAGAGACAACATACCGGGTATAATGAAAACACCTCACCAGTATCCTAGCTACTCTCAGGGACTGCTGTCTATCCATTCAAACTTTTCCCCCTCTCTCCTATAAGGGTACCAGCAAGGCAGTGGTCCTGAGTCACTGTCACTCCGCTTTTGGTAGACACACAGATCCCCAAGACCTGGAGAGGTAGATTAGGACAAAGTCAGTCCTTCAGGGACCAATTGGCCCTTTCCTGTCAGGAGCTCTCAATGCCAGCCTGACTTCAGCTATGACTCTGTAGTTACCGGTAATGCCCATTTGCTGTTCTCTGGAATTGGTATTTAAAGGCAAAAATGACCTCCTTAGGAGTTTGAGGACCTGCCTGATTGGTCCTTTTCTGTGTTTATCTTTTCACAGGTAAACATGCAGACAAAGGGAAAGCAGATGAGCCACTCTTGATTTACTTAGGGACAGGTATTGTTCTGTGGCTATACAGCAGAAGTTGTTTAAACAAGTGAGGTCACAATCCAGACACATTACATTTAAATACACAATGCAGTTCTCTGTAATTAAACATCGAGATCTATCTGTGGACAATAATCCTTTTGCCTAGGCTGAAACAATAGACTAGTCTGCAAGATAAGCTGGCTTATAAATAGAACATATACAAGTTTAAATTTGATTAACAAATATGGGGAACCAGAGGGCTAGAAAAAGTATGTTTTTACAGTCCACAGTTTGTGAGAAACGAGGTGCAGACTGTCTGAGGTGATATTAATACCTAATTTCTTCACAAGGTGCATAAGCTGCTCTGTGCGGTCATTTTACTCTGGGCTCTGTGTGTTCACAGTTCCAGCTGAAACTGGGGCTGTGTCCATTCGGATGGAGGAGGACTCCTGCTTACACCCTTATTTTGCAGCCATTTTAAAGTGGTGAACAAAAATGTTCATCACTTTTGTTGATAATGCAGATTTAATTTGAAAGCTCCCATGAGAACCTGGCTGAGAACATAAAGTTCGATGCGACTCACTGAGTCATCTGCAGTAGAAGTCAAGCGCTGTTCACTTTGACCACGGAATAGCTAATCCGCATGTAAAAATGATGGTGTTCCGCCTCTATGTTCAACTCCCAGCATTCCCATCTAGATGACAGTGTATACAGCAGTCTTACAAACACACTTAGAAAAGGATTGCTGCAGTTTAGAAGATTACCTTTACTATCATTCTGATTGATATTGGTTGCCAACGTTTAGCTCAAGTAGCAATTTGTAATGAAATCCTTATACCATAAACTATCAGCCAGAGAGCAAAGCAGATATTCACTTGATTCAGAATGTATAAAAATATAACTTTCAGATTATGTTGCTCTAGCAGGTTAATGGTTGTCATGAGAAGTCCTGCTTTCTAAGAGGAAGCATAAGGGTTATTTACACATAGCAATGCAAAAAATACTCGGGTTTAATGCATTACTTATTTTCTGATATAAATTTGTTTACTGTAGATTATATCTCAATGAGATGGCTGGCAGAAGATTAAATAGCTATTGATATTGATTGAGCGGTTTAAGTCAGTGATGTCACTGGTTCCTGGCTCGGCCAATGACCGTCGCATTTTCCTCCACTCTCATCACCACTTCCCACTCCAGAATTCAAAACTTCTCCCATGCGGCCCCCCTTCACTGGAACGACCTCCATCGCTCCATCCGTCTCTCTCCTAACCTGTGCTCTTTCAAACGAGAACTCAAAACTCACCTGTTCCTCAAAGCCTACCAACCATCCACTTAACCCCCTCATCTTCTCTACTCAGTCTCCCCTCTCTCCTCCCGGCCCCCCCTTTCCGCCCCCAGACTTCAACTCCCTCCCCTTGTGCCTGTTTGTTTACCCTCCTTTAGGATGTAAGCTCATATGAGTAGGGCCCTCTTCCCTCTGGTCTCCACACCTGTTCTTTTGCTCCGCCTCTACTGCATTAGCCTGACAGAGTTTCTGAAGTATTGGTATTTTTTGTTTATTGTTCTGTACTGTCTCTCCCTGTATAGTCTACTGTTTGTTCTGTGTAGGGCGCTGCGGAAATCTTGTGGCACCTAACAAACGATGATAATAATTTGATAGGCTGTTTTTCCAGTATGTTGGTTCTTGCCCACAAATTGCCGCTTCCGCTGCATATAGCTAATAGTTGGCCTCTGCAGTTTGCCCATTAAATTATTAAAACTATTTGGATAGTTCTGCTCAAAGCAAGCCTTAAAACTTTTCTTCATTTTGAATCTGTTTATATATTCTTATGAAGTTAGTGTCATCCTGAAAGTACTGTTTTCCCATTATAAACAGACTTGTGTATACATTTTCCTTTTGTTTCAGCTTAATGTCAAAAAGGGCAATGTAAAAATTCTGAAAAATTTTGATGAAGCAATAATTGTTGATGCTGCGAGCCTGGATCCTGAATCACTTTATCAACGGACATATGCTGGGTAATAACACATTATTCTATACCACTGTGTATTTAAATTAAAAGCTGTTCAATATAATTGCAAGCTATTTGGTTCTTGTTTATAATGCATACAGTAGTTTGCATGTGAGTACATTTTAATATTATGTTTGTGCTTTATTGTTTTTTACAGTGTTGAAACTAGCTTTGCTACATGTCTCTCTTTAATTACTAGTTACAAAATTAAATTACCATTGTGTTTCTCATAATTTATTCACAGAAAAATGACTTTTGGGACAGTTAGTGATCTGGGTCAATTCATCCGTGAGTCTGAGCCTGAGCCAGATGTGAAGAAATCCAAAGGTAATTGTCTGTTCTGCACTTGCATTCCTGTCTATAAGGGTAGAAGTGTGTGACTGCATTAGCCTTGCAGTGGTTGTATGCGTAGCCAGACACCCTTTCTTTTATTTGCATTTAGGTTCAATGTTCTCACAAGCTATGAAAAAGTGGGTCCAAGGAAGCACAGATGAGGTAACTATGGCCGTGCAGACGGATCGTAATGTAAAGTGTATCAGTCCTCCAGACGCGGGCTGCATTGTCCTGAACACTGGTTCATACCACATATTGGCTGCTACCACTATAGATTCACTAGGAAGCCGTGACATCATCCACGTTCTTAGTGAAAGTGATAGTCTGCCTCCAATGTGTGTAGATGACAGGCCACAGCCAAGTTCTCTTTCATTTCTTTTAAAAAAAATAATTTCGGCCTCACTATGTACATTGCTTTACAAAACATTACTCTTACCCCCACAATGGAAGACATTCTGTTTTCTTATTCAGAAAAATATCATTTATTATATTTCTATCTTCACACATCTAAAGAATAGTTGCATAGTCATTCCCTATGTGAAGTAGTTATGTATGATGCTCTTTGGACTGATGGGGAATACACCAGCACTCACTGGTAGACTGATGTGCAGGATGCATGCAAATACTAGGCAACCTATCTGGCACACAGCTCCTCATTGTCTCATAGTCCTACATATGGCTGAGCAGTCCTCATTATTATGGATTTGTTGGCTTTTAAAATACAGTACAGAACTTAAAATGTGATGATTTAGATGTGTTAAGGTGTTCCTGTAGAAATATAAGTGGCAGACAATATTTTGCTGAGTGTATGCGACTAGATTTGTCTTTTATATTGTGCATTAAAAGAGCCCAAATGTGGGAGAGAGACCTGTTATGTCTGGCATCTAATATAGGAGTTTTTATCTCCAACGTTCTATGTACTTTACCTATGTAAAATTATTACACATTAGAGTAGCTTCTAAAGTGACATCATGGTTCCATGTAGAAACTTGTGATATAGCAAATGGCAGCTCTGCATATCACTCAAACTGCTAACGTGAATACAGATTATTTGCTGATTTTTAAAAAAATAAAACTAAAAAAGTCATGACTCTCGGTGAGCATCTACACGCTTGCTCAGTGGCATCTGTATAGTTCACGTTGCTGGCTGTTTGAAGACATGTGCTGCCTGGATGTGACCTGTTCCTCTCTCTTTATTTTTAGGCTCAAGAAGAAATGGCTTGGAAGATAGCAAAGATGATTGTTAATGATGTAATGCAACAGGCACAGTGGATGCAGCCGCCGGATAAATATACTAAGGTTAGTGTGTGTCAAGTCTATTGGAACCTTCCACATCACAGGATCTTACAGCTGCACATCCAGCAATTGTTGTGTATCTGAGAAAATATAACGAATGCAGCAAAGGTTACAAAGCGGAGTTACTGCTTTTCTGTTGGAAATCACATTGCGAAATAATGGTTCTGAAACAGCATTAAATAAGACCCAACAGACATTTAAAGTAAAAAAATAAAATTACAATGGATTTATAAGATATCTTTGTTAATACAAACATTCTATTTCTTTGTTTGAAAAGATTTTTTTTTTTCACACATCATACTTTCCCAACACAACCTAATTATATATTCTCTGATATATACCAGAGACCATTAATTTCTCTTCCGCCACGTGACTGTATTTATCTGCTTGAACCGTATTTTTTAATGCTTACTCCTTTAACACTCACCTAAGTCTGATGGTTATGTAGCTCTATACAGTATGGGTATATTTAGCCTGAGGAGGGGAGCAGAACTCAATATGTTTTTGAAGGAATCATGATCGTTAAAAAACCCCAAACCCACAGACCTCCCACATCCATTTGACAGGAACTGTACATTGCTACTTTAGGGTGTCTTGCTCCTTTTACTATCATACTATGTATGTTCCTCTATTCCTCTCCTTATACTGGTAGGTTAATTAGCTGCTAACAAATTGACCCTAGTCTGCATGTGTGTCTGTCTGCGCGTGTGTGTGTTAGGGAATTTAGACTCTAAGCACCCAATGGGGCAGGGACTGATGTGAATGAGTTCTCTGTACAGCGCTGCGGAATTAGTGGCGCTATATAAATAAATGATTATACCACTCCTGTCACATGCAACCTTGTCCTCGGTACCATACTAACACAAGTCCTTGTCTCCCACATGACCAGTACACTTATCCCCTGCAATCAGCAACTGACAATCTGATTGGCTACAGGTTTCTGTCCTCACCCATTTTAAAACTGGGGACATCCGGAAGAGCAGGAAATTGATAAAAAAAAAAAAAAAAAAAAAGTGCTCCGAACATAGTCAAACTTTCTAAATTTGTAGAAATATTTAGCGAATTATGTTTAGTAATCTGTTGTGGGATATGTTTACCATCCGTTTGCTGTAGTTTATTTATTGCTCAATTATCTAAATGTTTATTGTGCTTCTTCCTTCTTTAGTAATTATTTGCAAGTATTATTTTATGTTTATTTAATTTCTTTTTGTTTGTTTTTTGTTCCCCACTAGATATGAGATCAGTGATTCTTGGCTGCCACACTGATTTCTGTGTGCAGTGACACTGAATATTCTCCTACACTTACGGATGCTGTGTTCAAGTAGCCGTGCTGAAACAAAGCAATGACACTTGTAGTGGCCGAATGACAGCCTTCCGGAACTAGGCAAAAATAAGATGTAAAGCAAACTGATTTTTTTTTTTTTTTTTTTTAAATACCCTGTCCTAGTATAATATCTCTTGTTCTTTACATATGTGTTCAAAGCACTTATTAATATGAAGGTGACAAATATATGAAGAGACAGACCACCTGGTTTGTGAGAGGAGCAGCACATACCCGAGGGAGGATGCATGTGTTCTTAATCAGGAAGTGATACATGGATACTCATCTACTGTTACCAATAACTAATGTTTGAAGATCATGGCTGCACCAAATGCCTATGTTGCTTCTACACTGCAAACACTTTGGTTCCAAGGTGACGAGTGCATTGCTGCAAAGTTTAGGTCACATGGAGGACAGGTGACTTGACATTTTAGGTTTACAGTAAGCAAACTCTAATGTGTTAAGCCTATATTTATTTATGGGGACCTTTTATAGGTAACATTTTCTTTCCTCTGATAACTACCTAAATGAATCAATGCTTTATCCACCAAATCTCTAATGGTAGACTAGGCCATTGCCGTGTGTGCTTTTCCTCTGTCTGCATGTGTGCTCATTCTATGGTTTTTCAGAGATGCTATCACATGACACCGCAATGCAAGTTTCCATCTTCTCCGGCTTGTTGTTTAGTGCTTACTGTCAGATCATGTACATGAGCACATAAACTGCAATTGACAGGTTTCATTGGTGGAATACCTAGATTTTGTATATTTACTCTGTAAAGCAGGTCATTCACCTTTCCTAAGATCCACATTCATACTTGGAATTGTTTATTTTTTTTTGTGCCTCAAACACCTATTCTTGACCTGGCAATGTCCACCTATGTAGACCTTTTAATTTGTTAGTTTGTGCTTGTTCCCCTGCTACTTTTATGAAATACTAGTGATGCCAGCGCTCCAGGTTTGCTAATAATGGACGATGACTAACATTCTGCTCTAGATTGCTTCAGGAACCCCTGCTACAGATAAACTTCACACTGCTGCTCCAGTTTCACAATCTCCTTCCCCAGATCTAGTAGAATAATTTTTTTTTTTTTTAGTTTAGTGTCCACTCTAGGTAAATGTGGTATATTCGATATATTGTCTAACCAATATTAATTTATATATACAAACTAGCCTCATTTTCAATCTAATTTTAAAATGTTAAGTTACCAGAAAGAGGAGCAGCTCCGGACCCATGATTAAACAGCCCCCTATTAAATAACTAAGTTGGAGAGGGAAGCTGAAGTAGTGAGTATACTCTTAAGTTCAGATCAAGGACAAAATACTACTAAAGCGCAGGCAAAGGGCTGATTGTATTCAAAACTCACCAAGAAAATCATGGCACCTTACGCGTAAGCGTAAGGACAGACATCCTACCGTACTCGCTGACGCGTTGTGCCAACTACTGTGGCTCAGTGAGGGCTTAATATTTATATTATTTAAGTGCCTATATACAAATACTTCTAGTAGGCACAACATAGTTTTCACTCCCTTCTGCTGTTGCGGTTTATGTATGTGAACACTTGGGGTGGGGATTTGGGCCCCACTTCTGTTGACTGACTGTTCTGATTTTTATATTTGGATATTATACAATATTGGTCAGCCCACCAGTACATGGACTGCTATGAATACATGGCTGAAAAGCATAGAAGGAAGCAATAAAAACAGAGTAATTTATTTAGTAAACATTGCTGGAGTCATGTATAAACTATCAGATTAAAGGTGTCTAATGGTGGAAAAGATCTATCAGTGGGGCAATAGTTTGTGCTGAACGCTAGAACCATCATAAAATGTATGGACCTGTTTGGTCTCCAGCTCTATTAAGTTACAAACCTCGGTGTGTCTGTTATACAACATTTCTCTCTTATGTCTGACAAGTCTCTGAAGGAATTAACCTGGCATTTAAACGCAGTTGCTTTGAAAGTATTGTCTGGACTGGAGTTGTGACCACTGCACAACTAACACCCTACATACATCCGCTATGGAAATATGTTACTTGTGGATTCAAACAAATATTAACGGACAGGCACTTTTTTTTTATATTTACGCTGCAATTCCATTTTGGGAAACAAATCAAAGTCCGTCGTCTTGAGAAACCCATCATTCTTCTGGTGCATTGCTGCATATTATTGATGACTGCTGTAGAACAAGAACAGTTTGGTAACATTGGACATTTGAGTACTGTAAATGGATTATTCAGAAGTACTGGGAGCATATGGCACTGCATTGGACTTCATGTTTCAGGGCATAAGCAATTCTTAATGCGACACTCCGTTACACTGCTGTAGTTTTAGTAGTGAGAATGCAACTCGGGGAGCTTATTCCTTGTTTGTATGTTTTTATAGGCTTTCTTTTTTCCTTCTCCCCCACCCCAAAAAAATCACTTTAATGTTATGAAATGTTTCCAGAGATGGGGACAGCATTGATTATCTAGATAACATATCCAGCTGCAATTGTGACAAAAACACCCTATGTATTGTCTGGTGATATACAAAAGGAGGCTATGTATAGCTGTTTTTGGTACTATGTACCTACTCCAAGACCTTCTCATGCCCAAGTATTCCTGTACCTAATCACTCATCTATTTAAATGTGTTAAATTGAGAATATATAAGAGAAAATATTAAAAGTGTTGTCTATCCTTTTCATCGTGTGTGATTTCTGAGTGATTTTCTAACATGTAAAATAATAAAATGGGATGTATGTATTAGTAGATCTGGCAACTATTCTAGTATAAAAATGGACCTGGTCCCAAAAAGAATGAAACGGTGTAGGAAATTAATATAAAGATATAAGGATTAAACGTTTTTAAGAAAAAAAGACAAGGCTCAGTTGTCACAAACACCCAGCCTGTCTCAGCTACAGCAATCTGAATAGCTGGCCGTGACTGGCGCCACCTTAGTCACTTAGCAATGAATACACCTTTTCTGCCACCACAAAGGATTTATTATGGTGACCTTATGTTCACCAGAACCACTTATTAATGTTTCACACTTAAATCACATACACATGTTCCCTGGGCTTTGTAACTTCACAAACAATCGCAGAGAACACTCTAGATTAAATTTATTTAATCTGAAAAATGGTTCCAAGGTTTAGTTACAAAAAATAATAACAAGACATACAATATGTTTGCACAAATGAGTTTCAGAAAATAAAATAGGAAATAAAATCAGAGTCACTACTTACTAGTTAATCCTGGTGTGTGAGGGAACACAATTGAGAAATATGGGACATTTCAGTGTTGATAGACCCCCTCATGAAAATGCACACGTTATTGTCTAAAGCAGAAGATTTTAAACCTTTTTTCACATAGCTCTCACCTCCCACTTTTGGAGTTTAGCTGTCAATAAGGACAAATTGATCTCCCAAATGTCAGAGCTTTCGAAGTAAGCTAGGGATGTCGTAAGATCTTAATGTTCACAAGGCCGTGATTTCTCACCTCCGCTCCTTCTGCTTGGCTAGATGGTCTACAACTTTGGGGCTTCAAATTCCTCAGAGATAACTATCTTTTCCTGGTATGGCTAATTTCAACAGATTGACACTTGCATGGGTTTAAACTCATGTCAGTTAGCAAAGCACACGTTGAAATTACATTACAAGGTTACATACAATATACATTGTTTTTTTTCTGTTGAATTCATGTATGACAATCAGTCACACTCAGGAATGGAGTATTTTTCAGAAAAAAATAAAATTAAATTATAAGAAACTGGTAGGTGGAGGATTAAGAGTGCTATAGAAAAATATTAGTAAAGAGTAGTAGATTGTTGGAATAAACAAATATCTATCATGAAGATTAGACATGAATTGAATATTCAATGTTGAACCCGTTATTGTTACCATCATCTTTTATTTCTAATAAAATGAACATACAATGAAACAGTGAGTGGACCCTGCTCATTAGAACATACATTCCAAAGGACTACAAAAATCCACCAGCATTTTATATGGAACATATCTCTGCTACTTTGTGTTGCTCTAAGAAAAATGAATAATAGTTTTATTGACTAGTTTCTTGTGTAACACAACTTGTGAGTCCCATATTTTGACTAACGTAGATATGCACTAGAATAGGACATTTGACATCTGCTGGTTCTTTGGGGGGTATTCAATTGTTCCTCCGGGCGCCGCCGGAACGAGCGCGTTAAAACTATTACTGTTTATACGGTAATTACTCGCTGAATTTCATCTCTCAGCTCCCTGAGCTGCGAGATGAAATTCAGCGAGTAAACTACCGTATTAAGGGTTTTTACGCGCAAGTTTACCGTATAAACGGTAATAGTTTTAACGCGCTCGTTCCGGCAGCGCCCGGAGGAACAATTGAATACCCCCCTATATTTGTCTGCAGAACTCCTCTGTGACTTATGTCTATCACACTATCCTTGTTTACACCATGGGTGGGTAGGCAAAATTGCCAGCGAGTGAGAGCTGGTGCGTTTCACTATATTGGATGGGTGTTGTGACCTCTGGCACTGTGTCCTATGGTCAACGTTTGTCTATATGAACAGTTAATGTTTCTATTTCTCTTACCAGTGTTTATTTTTTTTCAAATAAGCTATTATATATATTTTTTTTTATGATCCATTGTGTTATAGCAAAATGTGTCCTTAATTGGATCGTCATCTATAGGAAAAGTGGGCTTGGTGATTGCAAGGATTGAAACAAATATCAGTGTTCTTGTGTTTTATCTTTTCAGACTTGGTAATTTCAATATCAACAACAAGAACACTGTAAGGGTTCACTGCTGTAAAATTCTGTGTTTGATGCTCTCAAATGCAAGTGCAGTGCATGGTAACTACATATCAGAGTTTCTGCGTGGATTTAACTCTGTTACATTCTATGCGTCTAACATGAACACAACTGAATACTTACATTCAATGGCAGCGTTTTGCAAACACCACAATGTACTATTGAGATGTGTTCCTTCTTTGAAACAAACATATATGTTAAATAAAATGAAGATTGAACACCTTTTTAAACACATACATTTGTGCTTGTTTTCACTTGCTAAAAAAAATGCATTGCAGATTGTGTGTGTGTATGTATGTATGTATGTATGTGTGTGTATGTATGTGTGTGTGTGTGTATATATATATATATATATCTCTTTAGGCCAGGATTGTAATAAGCAATTACTTGGAATTTTGGAGGAGTGGGGCATCAATGCGTGTTCTCTTACCACACTGAAAGCCCCAGCTCTTTTATCCGCATACTCAGCAGCTCCATTTGGGCTTTTCTTTCCATTATGATAATTATTTTAATTCCAATAAGCCCCCTTCCACCTTCATCACCTGCACATCCCCAGAAAAGCAGAATGGGGCCTTTGGAGTGGATGGGCTTGAACTGCCAGGAACCCCTCACTATGAGAAGCTAAACTGCACTAGCATTAGAACAGATTGTATGGGTGAAATGCAGAACTATTAAAGAGTATGGAAAACTGTTAGACATTTTCAGATGATTTTACCATTTTTGCGGTGCATATGTGTGGGTAAGTTTTTGACTGTTTTGAGGCACTACAGCACAACTGAAGTTAAATGTAAAAATGTAAATATTTACGGTCTCATTGGTACAATGATTTTTATTATCACAGCTGTTTACATGCACTTACCTTCCATCAGAAACGCATCTTAAGGATAGACTTAATGCCAGCGTGTTTTGTGGCCGAAGTCAGTTTCTTAGACATCTTAAGTACATAGAAGGAAGAAGGCAACAACGTGGTTTGGATGACTGCTAGGAAGAGTTTATATTTTAATAGGTGTCCAAAACATAAGGAAAGCTGAAGCAGAAATGTTCTTTCAACACATTTATCAAAAACGCTGCCTGTTAAAATAGCACTTCTGTTATAACCAGACTAGTGAGGAAAAATGTAATAATACTTTTAAAGTGGTGCAATATACACTTTGATATTCCTGCTGGTTAGTGTTCACAGATGCTGAATAGTCCCTTGGTGTCAACAGAGCAAATGAACCTAGCTCATAGTTCAGTAAATACCCTTGTAGATTCATAGTAGAACAATGTAGCAACAATAACTTGCAAGCATGAAAAATGGTGTAAATTGAAGGGTTGTGCAGGCCATAGTAGTCAGCCTGTCGGTTATCTAGTGCAGCTAAACATCTAATTGGTGGCTATGGACAACACCACTTTTTCACTTTATCGGTTTTTCTTGAATATGAAAGTGTATCCATTGTAGTAGGGCCATAAGCCTTATAAATAGACATATGATATATACTTACAAACAATATTTTTTACACACAAGCTATGGGCAGCACGGTGGCTTTAATGGTTCTACCTCTTAGCACTGGGGTCATCAGTTCAATTTCCAACCATGGCCTTATCTGTGTGGCGTTTGTATGTTCTCTCCTTGTTTATGTGGGTTTCTTCCCACAATCCAAAAACATACTAGTACAGGGTTTCCCAAACCCAGTCCTCAGGGCTCCCCAACAGTGCAGGTTTTCTGGATCACATGTGACATAATTAGTACCACCTGTGGATCTGTTACAATGTGTCAGTCAGTAATGAATACACCTGTGCTCCAGGAAGGCGATATGGAAAACATGCACTGTTGGGGGAGCCCTGCGGACTGGGTTTGGGAAACCCTGTACTAGTAGGTTAATTGGCTGCTATCAAATTGACCCTTGTATGTGTGTTTAGGGAAGTTTAAGTTTAGTATGGTAGAGAAGTTAGACTGTAAGCTTTATTGGGGCAGGGACTGATGTGAGTAAGTTATCTGTACAAGGCTGCGGAATTAGAGGCACTATATAAATAAATGACGATGATGACAGGTTCTAATTTGCTGATCCCATTAGCTTGCAGACTGGTACATGTTTTATTTGATTTGTAAGAATATTGCACAACACACAAAAAGAAAGACAAATCTTTGAAAATGGTGCCCAAATAATACAAAAAAAGAAATAGATTGTGAATAAATGGAAATACAAAAGTAAAGCAGCTTTAAAGAGAGCCTGCAATCCTCCCCAATTAAATACACAGAAAAATACATAACATTACAGTGCTAAAAACCAATGTACAATTTTATAGTCAAACTCACTAATAATTTAACAATAAAAGCTCTAAGATCAGTCTGAATGTCAACAATTAATGCATATCAAAACAATACATATAAACAAATATAATAAAACCATTAAATACAACTAATTTTGTCACAAACAAACACAGCCATTGCTGCTGAATTATACTTGAATGACTTTTGCACAAGAACGTTTTTGTTCGCATATCAATAAAGTGTTTACAAAAAAAAAAAGGATTGCGGACATACTGTGTTTCCCTAGACATGATTCTAATTCTGCTCTTGATCCCTGCGCCACCTGGTGGTTGGATGTGGCTGTCACTTACCCCCCTCATCCAACGTGTTTGTCTTGAAGGATCCTCGGGCCCCATTAATCTGCAGCAGACAGGCATGGGCAGGATCACATGACTCTCCCGGAACCTGCTATAACACAGGTAATACACTGAGACGTAGCATCTTCCTCGGCTTTCTGCTGTATAATCAGCAATAGCTGTCAGCGACATGGATACAAACTTACTCTACGTCATGAGTCACTAGAACAGAATTATGCATAGTGCGTATATACTTATATTTGGGCATTGCTTGTTGTGAGAGCTGTGCAGGACCTCATTTACTTAAATGTCATAATAAGGGAAATTGCATTATTTCAGCACTGACCTGGGTATGATTAGAGGCTGCTGGCAGTGAAGAGGTTAAGTTGTTGACAGGACGGGGGGGGGGCGGGGATAATGAGGGCCCTCCCTGACAGCACAAGGGTTATCATTCATAAAATCATTCTGGTTTGTACATAGAACAATATGATGTATCTAATAATCTTTCAGTTTATTCTTCTGCTGGAGGGGAACTTTTATTTTACCTGTCCATGCTCATTATTCCCGGCCTTACAATACGAATATATGAGAAAAAGCATATGTATTGTACCTGCACTAAGATCATAACATGATATGTTTGAAATCAACCTATATAAA
The DNA here is from genome assembly GCF_038048845.1 of Mixophyes fleayi. Taxonomy (NCBI): domain Eukaryota; kingdom Metazoa; phylum Chordata; class Amphibia; order Anura; family Limnodynastidae; genus Mixophyes; species Mixophyes fleayi. The sequence continues at coordinate 334,459,147 of NC_134403.1, forward strand.
AAGTAGAGATGCTCAGGCTCGGTTCCTGGAGAACCGAACATACCCGAACTTAGGGGATCCGAGTACCGAGCCGGCTCGGTACTGTTGCTCGCCCTCGGAATAGAAAACGAGGCAAAGCGACATTATGACGTCGTCGGATCTCGCGAGTTTTGAATTCCTTTTTAAGATCCAATATAGCGAGGGAGGGCGGACCTCAACTTTTCTTTTCTGCCACTGCTGTGTGCCAATGTGTTCTAGATGTGCTAGGAAATGCCGTGTGTTTGTGTCATTGCTCTGTTGCTTAGCATCCAGCCAGGTCGCTGCAGTATTTGTCCGAAAGTGTATGAAAATAATGTTGTGACCTGTGAGGTGGTCAAAATTTACTGCAAATGACTTGAAATTAGTGTTATTGAGGTTAATAATAATGTAGGAACAAAAAAAAGAGCAAAATTATGTGATTATAGCATATTTTAGGATTTATTCTAAAAAATCCAAAACCAAAACACAAAGCTAATCCAGATCCAAAACCAGTTCACGAGGGTCAGTGAACATCTCTAATAAAAAGTGAACTGAAGAAGTTTTTCTTTTGGACTTATGAAAAACAACCATCAATGAGCTGACGTTATTTGTGAATCAGAATAACTAGAGATCTAGCCGGGCTTTGAGATATCAAGAATATAGTGAAAGGTGCGCCATAGGACTAGAACATTGACATTGAGGAATACTAGCCAGCATAAATAGTGCGGAATCCGTATTAGTATAAGTAAATTCTATCTATTAAAACATCAGTTGACAAAAATGCAGACAATAGATAACATATATCAAAAAGTATTTTTTTATCTCTCAGATGCTTATAATAACAATATTGTTCATGTCATGATTATCCCAATGTTGCAGGTCTCCCAAAAGAGCAGGTGGATCTTGTATTAAATAGTATAAAAACTCAGTACTTCAGACACACAATATCAAATAATTGTGCGGGATCAGATCTCTTATATAGCGCTGTCATAAAATTGAGGTATATACTCCAAAGTGAATGGCCAGTTCACCTTTTGGATAAAATCTGTATAGAAAATCTGTATGTGCTTACTAACAGTCCCTTTATTCAAATATGCAGTATTTTAATTTGCACAAATAAAGATTAACAAGTGCCTGCTCATTGTACCTGGCCACAGGTACAGGATATACAGGACTGACGTGTTTCGTCAATAAAATTATGACTTTCTCAAAGAATCTTCTTTCTCAAAGAAGTTTATTTGAGAAAGTCATATCTTTATTGATGAAACGCATATATATATATATATATATATATATATATATATATATATATACGATTTTATGACAGCGCTATATAAGAGATCTGATACTGTGCAATTATGTGATATTGTGTGTCTGAAGTACTGAGTTTTTCTACTATATAATACAAGATCTGCCTGCTCTTTTTGGGAGACCTGCAACATTGCAATAATCATGACATGAACAATATTGTTGTTATAATCATCTCAGAGGAAAAAAAAATATTTTTTGATATCAGTTATTTGTTGTCTGCATTTTTGTCAATTGATGTTTTAATAAATAGATTTGACTTTTAGTAATACGGATTCCGCACTATTAATGCTGGCTAGTATTCCTCAAGCTCAATTTTCTAGACCTATGGTGCACCTTTCACTATATTTTTGATATTGGCTAATTTTTTAGACAAGGATGTGTGGATAATTTACCCTTGGAGTATAAGCGCATGAGAGTTAATTCCAGGCTTTGAGATATACTAGTAAGCTTGCGAGCAGGCCCCTGTTACATCTCTGTCTATATTAACCATTATTGTTTAATTACTCTGTTTGTTCCCAATTGTAAAGTGCTACGGAATTTGCAGGCACTATATAAATAAATGTTGATGGTGATAAACCTAAAGTCCTGTGTCTTATATTTGGGTTCCAAATGTCAGTAAATTTACTAGAAGGTTAAGAAAAAAGTTTCTGATTGTTAATAGGAAAAAAAAATAGTATATATCTATGTGTGAGTGTGAGGTTGCATTTTGTGGTCATATTAGGGCTGTATGTGGCACAGCACTGTTTTGTGTTGGCATGGGACTACATGTGGTAGACTAGGAATGTTGCTGTTACGCCGTAGCATAGACTGTTAGGTGGTAACGTGTCTATACGTAGTGAACACCATGGGAGTATGTGTATTTAACATATGATATATATACTTGACACAGTCATTGTGATGGGCACGGCCATGAAACTTTTATTATTATCGCTGCTTGCAGTGGCATCAGACAGTGGGCTTACATTTTAATGGAAAAAGGTCATAACGGAAATCAAAGTGGAGATTGGGCTGTTTTTCAGTGTGACTAAGTGGGAGTAGTATTGGTGGGTGTAGTGTAAGCTCTAATAAAGAGATGGGTTTTAAGTGTTTATCGATTTGGTCTGATTGGCTATGGTAAAGAATTCCAAAAGTGGGCAGCGACAAAGGGGGTCTTGTAGGTAGGATAGAGAGGTAGCTATTAGAGGTGAGGTGCAGGCCAGAGGTAGATCTAAGAGTGTGTGAAGAAGAGTATTTTGAGATATATCAACGGGTGGTGTTGAAGGTAAGTGAATCAGATGCTGGAGGACACACGGAGCCAGTGTAGGGATATGTAGAGTGTTGTGGCACATCTGGAGTGGTGGGAATGGAAGATCAGCCTTGCAGCAGCATGTAGGATGGATTAAAGTGAGGATAGATGGGTGAGCAGAGTGCCAGATAGCAGGAGGTTACAGTAGATGAGGCAGGAGATGATGAGAGAATGGATAAGCATTTTGGTAGCATCTTGGGTAACAAGAGGGCGTATTCTAGCATTATTTCGTAGGTGGAGGAGACAGAACTGTATAAGTCGATGATCTTCCCAAATGATAGAACCTAGGTTTTTAGATGCAGTCCAGAGGGCTGTTTTATGCATATAATTGAGGCACGGATAGTTGATTGTTCTGGGACGGTCTTTGAAGTTCTCTCTCGGTGGACCGAATCTGTGCGTTCTTTCAATATCTGTTGTGGGTATCTCTTTGGGGACTCCTAGAATTCAAGGTAGATCTTTAGAAAGAAAGGATAACAAGGCTGGCGCCCTTTAACAGTTTTGGGTATTCCTACCAGGCGGAGATTATTCCTCTTGGATCTGTTTTCCAAGTCATCTAGCTCGTCTAACATTTGTTTCTGGGTTTTAACTATATAGTCAGTGAGAGTCTTTTGACATTCAGTTTCATGGATATTTTCTCCAATATGGAGTTTATTTATCTGGACTTGTCTAGTAGTTTGTGAGATCTGGTATTTAAGTTCTTGTATTGCCGCAGTGAACTTGTCCATTTGTTGTTGCATCAATGGTTCCATTGTCTCTTTGGTGGCTCGTACAACAGCGTCATATGAGAGAGGAGGAGAATGTGTCACCGACGGCCCTGAGGTGAATTGGGGAAGGATGTCATAGTTAGTGTCTGTAGGCAATGGATCATCACCTGTCGCGGGCACTAGGAGTCTTTACCCAGGGATCACCAGGTGATAGGCTTACCAGAGCAGTATAGGTGGTAATATGGTACTCTGGTAGCAGGGTGATCACGGAACAGGAAATAGCAGATGATGAGATGCTCAGGAAAGTCTATGACTAGCAGCACTGGCAATATGGAGGTAGTAATACACGAGGAACTGTATGGACAAAGGACACGTGAAGGTAGTCAGTGGTCTGCGGTAGCAAGTTGTACCACTGCTATAGTGAGGAGGAATGTCCAACAGAAACGAGGAGGTGATGAGAGTCAGCGGTCTGCGGATAGCAAGTTGTACCGCTGTCTGAGTGAAGGAATGGAATCCAAGTGGAGGTATCCGGGGAGTCAGTGGTCTGCGTTAGCAAGTAGTACCACTGCTATGTGAGAGGATACTGGAACAGGTGAAACTGTAAACAGGAGTCAGTGGTCTGCCACTAGCAAGTTGTACTACTGAATATATATGTGAGGAGGTGCACGGGGAGAGACTGCAACACAATATATACACGGGCACCTTGACTTTGATCCACAGTAATATGCACAATATAAATGTATAAATGACTGAACAACACTGCCAATATAGAAAGTCTCTTGAAGTAATCCGGCATGAGATAACACAGTCAATGATGGCAGTAGAGTCAGCAGATAGTACACTCCAGAGGAGAACCAACACAGTCAATGATGGCAATAGACTCAGCGGATAGTACACTCCAGAGGAGAACCAACACAGTCCAGCAAGGTATGCAATACACAGCACAGTCAATGGGAAGTATGCATACCGTGGTTCAGGAGAAGGCAGTCAGACAGGAGTGCAGAGATACCTGAAGGGCAGGAGGCCAGCAGGATACAAGTCCCTGGATGGGTGAAGCAGGGGTCTAGCAGGTGCAGCGCACAGGTAGGTAGACCAGCAGGGAACACAGGAAGGCGTGGAGAGCGGATCAGCAGTAGATGGATGAGTAGCGCTGAGAAGTAACAGCAGCGGGTCTCTGCGGGAACACGGAGGTAACCAATAGCAACCAGCAGGTGCAGTAACGATGGGACACCGGAGCAGAGTTGAACTGGAACAGATGATCACGGAGAGTAGCGGGTAGCAATAGTGGCAGCAGACTCAAGGAAACACGGTAGAGTAGACAAGGACTGAAGACTGAAGCGCACAGAGGCAGCGGATAGGAATCAGCTAAACAGTCACGATGAAACACAGACGGGTTGCAGGTTGAAGACTGTAGTGCACGGAGGCAGCGGATAGGAATCAGCTAGCAGTCACGATGATGAAACACAGACGAGTTGCAGGTTGAAGCCTGTAGTGCACGGAGGCAGCGGATAGGAATCAGCTGGCAGTCACAATCATGAACAGGTGAGTGGATGTGGTTGAAGCCTGTAATGCACGGAGGCAGCGGATAGGCATCAGCTAACAGTCCCAATGATACATGGTAGAGTTGAAGTGATTAGAAGACTGTAGTGCACGGAGGCAGCGGATAGGAATCAGCTCACAGTCACGATGATATAGTAGATGGTAGAAGTGGTATGGGAACCACAGTAGCAGAAGTGGTTTGGAAACCACAGAGGTAGAAGTGGTTTGGAAACCACAGGAATCAGCTGGGCTGAATAAACGAGGAAACACAGGAACACCTTCAGAGACTCATGGGGAATGAGACTCCAAGATCAGGCAACGTGGTGTTGACCACAGGTGCTTAATATAGGGAGGTTGCCTAATCTGCCAATTAAGTTAAAGGAACATACACTGAAGGTTTGGAAAGGGCTGCGCATGCGCAGTCCCTCAGGATAGAGGACGTCCACGGTTCCTAATAGTCCGGGAAGAAGCACTCACAGTCCGGTGAGTGACAGTACCCCCCCTTTTAAAGGTGGGCACAGAACGCCTGGAACCGGGCTTGTCCGGATTTTTGGAATAAAACTTCTTCAGAAGGGCAGGAGCATTAAGATCTTCAGCTTTGATCCATGAACGCTCTTCAGGACCAAAGCCCTTCCAATGAACGAGGAAACGGAGGACTCCTCGCGAAATTTTTGCATCCAATACCTCAGTAATCTCGAAATCCTCCTCCTGATGAACTTGAACTGGCTGCGGTGCTGAGGGAGGAGTCGAGAAACGATTGATAATAAGAGGTTTGAGTAAGGACACATGGAAGGCATTGGAAATCCGAAGATTCTTAGGAAGAAGAAGTTTAACACATACTGGATTGATAACTTGAATGATCCTATATGGACCAATAAAACGAGGGGCGAATTTCATAGATGGAACCTTCAAACGAATATTTTTGGTAGATAACCAGACACGATCTCCAATTTTTAGTGGTGGAATAGCCCGCCTCTTCTTATCTGCGAAAGACTTATATTTGTTAGATGTCTTCTTTAAACAGGTTTTGACCTGAGACCAGATATTTTTGAAGGTCTGACAAGCAGTCTCCACAGCAGGAACTTGGGTGGGCGGGAGGGCAGGAAATTCCGGAAAAGACGGATGGTGACCGTAGACCACAAAGAATGGAGTTTTGGATGATGACTCATGGTACATGTTGTTATGGGCGAATTCAGCCCAAGGGAGCAATTCTACCCAGTTGTCTTGGTTGGCTGAAGAGAACATCCTAATAAAAGTCTCAAGATCTTGATTGACTCGTTCCGTTTGTCCGTTAGATTGCGGATGGTAAGACGATGAGAGTGCTAATCGTATGCCCAAGGTTTTACAAAGGGCCCGCCAGAATCTGGAAACGAATTGTACTCCTCTATCTGACACAATCTCAGACGGACATCCATGGATGCGGAAGATTTCTTTAATGAAATGTTCAGCCAGAGTAGACGAGGAAGGTAAACCGGACAGAGGGACGAAATGAGCCATCTTCGAAAATCTGTCTACCACTACCCAAATAGTATTGTGATTCTTACTTGGTGGCAAATCAGTAACGAAATCCATACTAATATGGGTCCAAGGCTTGGACGGAATGGGTAGTGGTCGCAGCAACCCTGCTGGAGTTCTGCGGGAGGATTTGAACTGAGAACATAAATCACAGGAAGCAATAAACTCTTTGACGTCTCTCCTCATTGAAGGCCACCAGTAACTACGAGAGAGAATCTCAAAGGTCTTATGTTCACCGGCGTGTCCAGAAAAACGAGAGGCATGGAACCACGAAAGGATTTTCCTCCTCAGAGTAGGAGGCACGAGGGTCTTCCCAAATGGTAGCATTTTGGTGGATGACGCAGCCAGAGAAATACATTTGGGGTCTAGAATAGCATGGTTGGGAACCTCTTCTACATCAGAGGACGTCACAAAAGCTCGAGATAGAGCGTCAGCTTTCTTGTTCTTAGCAGCTGGTTTGAAGGTTATAATTAATTCAAAACGGGAAAAGAAAAGAGACCATCTTGCTTGACGAGGGTTCAAGCATTGAGCAGATTGCAAATATGACAAGTTCTTATGATCCGTGAAGATCGTCACAGGATGGCGAGCTCCTTCCAACAAGTATCTCCATTCCTCTAATGCAGCTTTGATGGCCAGCAACTCCTTGTCCCCGATAGTATAGTTTTTCTCTGCGGGCAGAAGACCCCGAGAGTAGAAGGCACAAGGATGTAATTTTTGTTGCTCCGAGCGTTGGGAGAGAATAGCTCCTAAGCCCACATTAGAGGCATCTACTTCTAGGAAGAAGGGGAGTGTCACATCAGGTTGTCGCAGAATGGGAGCAGACGAGAAGGACTCTTTGAGGATTTGAAAGGCTTGGAGAGCCTCAGATGACCATTGCTTAGTATTAGCCCCTTTCCGAGTTAAGGCCACAATGGGAGATGCAATGGATGAGAAGTCTTGAATGAAGCGTCTATAGTAATTGGCAAAACCTAAAAAACGCTGGATGGCACGAAGAGTAGTTGGCTGAGGCCAATGTAGTACAGCATTTACTTTGTCTGGATCCATCTTCAGGCCAACTCCGGAAACTATATACCCCAAGAATGGAATCTGGGGTAACTCGAATGAACATTTTTCCAATTTACAGAACAATGAGTTTTTCCGTAGTCTGGAGAGGACCTCTGCCACATGTTGGTGATGAGAAGGCAGGTCCTGTGAGAAGATCAATATGTCGTCCAGGTAGACAACGACACATACATATAATAAGTCCCGAAAGATCTCATTGATGAAACCCTGGAAAACCGCGGGGGCATTACACAGCCCGAAGGGCATTACTAAATATTCGTAATGCCCATCTCTGGTGTTAAACGCGGTCTTCCATTCGTCACCGGAACGGATTCTAATTAAATTGTAGGCACCACGAAGATCCAACTTAGTAAATATCCGAGCTCCCTTGATGCGATCAAATAGCTCAGTGATCAGCGGAATGGGATACCGATTCTTGATAGTAATGGCGTTGAGTCCACGAAAATCTATACAAGGGCGTAATGATCCATCCTTCTTTTTGACGAAGAAGAACCCAGCTCCAGCGGGAGAGGTGGAAGGTCGAATGAACCCACGCTGGAGATTCTCCTGTATGTACTCAGATGTGGCTTGAGTTTCAGGTAACGAGAGAGGATAGACCCGACCCCTGGGAGGAGTCTTGCCAGGTAGAAGGTCGATCGGACAATCCCAAGAACGATGAGGAGGAAGACGTTCAGACTGAGCTTTATCAAACACATCGGCAAATGAAGCATACTGAGGAGGGAGTCCCGGGGAGGACGATGAGATGGAAGATTGCTGTACTTTAAGAGGAATAACTTGAGAGAGACAACGATGGTGACATTCAGGCCCCCAAGACGTAACTTGAGGGGTGCGCCAGTCAATCTGGGGAGAGTGACATTGAAGCCATGGAAGGCCTAAGACAATCGGACTTGTCGTAACAGGAAGAATTAAAAACGAAATTTCTTCATGGTGTAGTACACCAATCTGAAGGGTTACTGGAGACGTACTCTGGGTGATGAGACCATTGATGAGACGTGATCCATCTATAGCCGTCACAGTAATGGGTGTTTTTAAAGTGATCACTGGTAGGGACCATTGATTCACTAGTGATTTAGAAATGAAATTTCCTGCTGCTCCGGAATCAATCAATGCCTGTGACTCAAAGGATTTGGTAGCAAAGGAAATCGTAACATCGAAAGCGCAGACTTTAGATTTCATAGACAATGGAGAGGACTCCAGGGACCCTAACTTCACCTCTCCAGAACTAGTTAGGGCCTGGCATTTCCCGATTTCTTAGGGCAAGAACTGAGCATATGTGTGGAATCAGCACAATAGATACAGAGTCTATTCTTTACTCTTCGTTTCCTCTCTTCTAAAGATAATTTGGAACGTCCTATCTCCATGGGAATCACAGAAGGTGAAACTGGACGAAATTGAGGGTTTAAACGAAGAGGTGCTTTAGCAGAAGTTGTTTTCTCAGATTCTCTTTCACGAAATCTCATGTCTACACGATGGCAAAGAGAGATCAAATCTTCTAGTGACGAAGGAAGCTCTTGGGTAGTCAGTGCATCTTTAATTTTATCGGAGAGCCCCTGCCAGAAGGCGGCAACTAATGCTTCAGTGTTCCACTGAAGTTCAGAGGCTAAGATCCTAAATTGAATGACATACTGTCCTACTGTATGGGAGCCTTGTCGCAAACGAAGAATGCTGGAAGCAGCGGAGGTCACACGACCTGGTTCATCGAACACACTTCGGAACGTGGAAATGAATTTGGCACTATCTTGTAGAATTGGATCGTTTCTTTCCCACAGAGGGGAGGCCCAAGCCAGGGCTTGTCCAGAAAACAATGAGATAAGATAGGCCACTCTGGAATGATGGGTAGAAAAATTTTGAGGTTGGAGTTCAAAATGGACTGAACATTGGTTAAGGAAACCTCTACAAGTTTTGGGGTCCCCGTCATATTTTGACGGAGTAGGCAGGTGAAGCGTAGGAGCTGTAGACACCTGGGATGGCACTGGGGAAACGGAGGAAAGCACAGGGGCTTCAATACTAGCTGTAACAGTCTGTCCAGATGTTCCTTGGGAGGTTAACGATTGGTAACATTGAAGTAACAGCTGTTGGCGAGCATCCTGTTGCTCCACACGGCTGACCAGATGCTGCAGCATCTCTTTAGCAGTAGGTTCCGTATCTGGGTCTGTCATGGCCTGATCTTACTGTCGCGGGCACTAGGAGTCTTTACCCAGGGATCACCAGGTGATAGGCTTACCAGAGCAGTATAGGTGGTAATATGGTACTCTGGTAGCAGGGTGATCACGGAACAGGAAATAGCAGATGATGAGATGCTCAGGAAAGTCTATGACTAGCAGCACTGGCAATATGGAGGTAGTAATACACGAGGAACTGTATGGACAAAGGACACGTGAAGGTAGTCAGTGGTCTGCGGTAGCAAGTTGTACCACTGCTATAGTGAGGAGGAATGTCCAACAGAAACGAGGAGGTGATGAGAGTCAGCGGTCTGCGGATAGCAAGTTGTACCGCTGTCTGAGTGAAGGAATGGAATCCAAGTGGAGGTATCCGGGGAGTCAGTGGTCTGCGTTAGCAAGTAGTACCACTGCTATGTGAGAGGATACTGGAACAGGTGAAACTGTAAACAGGAGTCAGTGGTCTGCCACTAGCAAGTTGTACTACTGAATATATATGTGAGGAGGTGCACGGGGAGAGACTGCAACACAATATATACACGGGCACCTTGACTTTGATCCACAGTAATATGCACAATATAAATGTATAAATGACTGAACAACACTGCCAATATAGAAAGTCTCTTGAAGTAATCCGGCATGAGATAACACAGTCAATGATGGCAGTAGAGTCAGCAGATAGTACACTCCAGAGGAGAACCAACACAGTCAATGATGGCAATAGACTCAGCGGATAGTACACTCCAGAGGAGAACCAACACAGTCCAGCAAGGTATGCAATACACAGCACAGTCAATGGGAAGTATGCATACCGTGGTTCAGGAGAAGGCAGTCAGACAGGAGTGCAGAGATACCTGAAGGGCAGGAGGCCAGCAGGATACAAGTCCCTGGATGGGTGAAGCAGGGGTCTAGCAGGTGCAGCGCACAGGTAGGTAGACCAGCAGGGAACACAGGAAGGCGTGGAGAGCGGATCAGCAGTAGATGGATGAGTAGCGCTGAGAAGTAACAGCAGCGGGTCTCTGCGGGAACACGGAGGTAACCAATAGCAACCAGCAGGTGCAGTAACGATGGGACACCGGAGCAGAGTTGAACTGGAACAGATGATCACGGAGAGTAGCGGGTAGCAATAGTGGCAGCAGACTCAAGGAAACACGGTAGAGTAGACAAGGACTGAAGACTGAAGCGCACAGAGGCAGCGGATAGGAATCAGCTAAACAGTCACGATGAAACACAGACGGGTTGCAGGTTGAAGACTGTAGTGCACGGAGGCAGCGGATAGGAATCAGCTAGCAGTCACGATGATGAAACACAGACGAGTTGCAGGTTGAAGCCTGTAGTGCACGGAGGCAGCGGATAGGAATCAGCTGGCAGTCACAATCATGAACAGGTGAGTGGATGTGGTTGAAGCCTGTAATGCACGGAGGCAGCGGATAGGCATCAGCTAACAGTCCCAATGATACATGGTAGAGTTGAAGTGATTAGAAGACTGTAGTGCACGGAGGCAGCGGATAGGAATCAGCTCACAGTCACGATGATATAGTAGATGGTAGAAGTGGTATGGGAACCACAGTAGCAGAAGTGGTTTGGAAACCACAGAGGTAGAAGTGGTTTGGAAACCACAGGAATCAGCTGGGCTGAATAAACGAGGAAACACAGGAACACCTTCAGAGACTCATGGGGAATGAGACTCCAAGATCAGGCAACGTGGTGTTGACCACAGGTGCTTAATATAGGGAGGTTGCCTGATCTGCCAATTAAGTTAAAGGAACATACACTGAAGGTTTGGAAAGGGCTGCGCATGCGCAGTCCCTCAGGATAGAGGACGTCCACGGTTCCTAATAGTCCGGGAAGAAGCACTCACAGTCCGGTGAGTGACATCACCTAGGTCTTTATCATGTACCTTGCTCGGACAATAGTGCATCTACCTTTTTTCCTTTCATTACGTCGCGGTTTGTCATACATAGAAGCAATAATAAATTTATCCATTATAGGCGAAAGAAGAGATTAGCTAGCGTTTTAAACAATTCAGGCCAATCCCATCAAAAGCAAAAGATCGTAAGACGGATCCTAAGGCGGTGATATCGATACAGTGGAAGGCAATTGATTATTTTTGAAGTTCACAGTCTTAGAACTAGAGAGTAAGGGGTATATTTACTAAACTGCGGGTTTGAAAAAGTGTTGATGTTGCCTATAGCAACCAATCAGATTCTAGCTGTCATTTTGTAGAATGATAATTAGAATCTGATTGGTTGCTATAGGCAATATCTACACTTTTTCAAACCCGCAGTTTAATAAATATACCCTTAAGTGTCTCTAAAGGGTGAAAGCCCTGTCACTGATTATTCTTTTAAGTATTGTCTTCATGTGGTGCATATATTTTACCAAACTCATTTCACTTGTAAGCCAATATCTCTACACATAAGTGCCTTTGGAAACATTTTGTGTGCCCTGTTGATCATCTCTACTTTGCTACACTATGTTGCGGTTTTCTATTTGTTTTCTATGTCATCATCTTACTGGAGATATATGCTAAATTATCGTTGAATGCTTAAAGGATCTTGGGATGCATAAGAAAAAGACGTTCACCACATGAATTATGTTCTTTTTTTGAACTTATAGCCGACAATTCAATAAACTGTGCAGTTGGCTAAAGAAGGATTCTTTCACTACATATTAAGAAGTGATGGTTGGAATTAGAGTTTAAAGATGTGTGTATGAAATGTTTTCATTGTTGCTCTATATGACAACAGTAATTCTCCAGCTATAGGTGGTAGGCGCCTATCGTTGTACATATTTTCCATCGATTATTTAAAGAGAGTATTGTGGTGCTCATTGTTTCAACACGGCATCAGTCCATAGGGAGAAGTCTGACATTTATTAGGTAAATTCCAACTAGCTCCAGACGGAGAAAGTGTGAATCATCAAAAATGTCATTATAGAGATTGTCTCATGTAACTTTAAATATATTATTTACAATGTGTATTTTCTGCATCTACATAAGCAAAGAGCAAAGTCTGCATCTGTCAACTGGATATTTACACAGCACGCATCTGTGCACTATAAGGTTGTATACCATACTTGCCAACTTGCTGAAGTTGGCTTCCGGGAGCCTGCCGGGGGAGGTGGGCGTGATGGGGACGGGGCTCCAAAATACGCGTCATTTTGGCCCTGCCTCGTGATGTAATGACGCGTCATTTGACAGTAGGGGGCGGGGTTTTGGACCTAATTCTGCCCACTTCACTGGGAAGTTCCGGGAGAGTTGGCAAGTATGTTGTATACATCATAAGATGCATTTTTACCCAATGTGCAGACACACATCTACGTATACACAGAAAAAGGCATTTTATGTCGAGCTCTAAATTGCCCTCTAATATGTAATTGCAAAGGTAGAAGCATGAAGAATACAGGGTACAGAGGTCTCACCACAGTACATACAAAGATGATAGAAATTTTGTGAACCCTTTAACATTCATTTTATCCAACACTCATTGGTGAAATCTTTAATCCTCTGGGATAGACAGCTTTATTAAGACAGATGTTCAATGAGATGACTATCCATTGTGAGTTCAAGCATCCACTCACTGTTCACAGTACACTTGTGGAAGAAAAGTAGGCCTCTGGGAATCTAGTTACAGCAACAATCTGGTCCTAGACCAGTGGATCCCAAACTTTCTCTATTCGAGGCACCCTTAGGGTCTCCATAATTTTTTTAAGGCACCCCTAAGCCAAAATAATTACCAAGTCGTCCCCCTTGCTTACCACCAGCCCTGCCGCGGCACCCATATGAGAATGCTACGGCACCCCAGGGGGCGTGGGACACACATTGGGAATCACTGTCCTGGACTAACATTACAACATGCAGATTCTCACCCCAGCTAGAAATCACGAAAGGGGCGACGGCCCCAAGTGCAGTACATCATGGTCAGTCTTTATTGACCCCTTTGTGTATATGTATCACTGACATATCAGGGTGTGAGTAGCCCAAATGTTTATGACCCAGTGTTTCTACTAACTGAAGACTGAGGCTGTTGCAGATTAAGAGCTCACGGATGAATGTTGGAAGTTTGGGTGACTTTTAGGACTTATACACACAGACGCTTTCCCTTTGCCCATAGTACATTCGCTCTGAGCTGTTTTTACCACTTGGTGAATGACATTTACCAACACAGCAGGTAGGGCTCATTGAACTCCATGAATAAAGCGCTGGTACTATAAAGGAACACAAGAAAGTAGGCCATGCTGCAGTCATGTCGGTCCAGCATGCTCTCTGAATACTTGTGTATAGTGTGAGTATTTCCTCATATGATTCAGTGAACCCTGTATGCATTGTTAGTTTAACTAAATTCCCAAAATGGTGAGAGCAGCTCAGTCAAAATATTCCATGTGCACAGGTTTGCCGGCTTAGCTGCAGGAAGTTACTAAACAGTGAATGAAGAAATAGAAAATAGAAAAGTTTTTTTTGTCATTTGTTTTATCACATTTTCTTTATTACTAAGACTTGGATAAAAACCAGATCACATTTTCTCTATTACGAAGACTTCGATAAAGACCAGATCACATTTTAGGTCACATTAATTAGAGAATTAGGGTTTCAGTTCTCTATCCAGCTTACAAAGACCTGTTTTGTGGCGTCTTACAAATAAATGATGATGATAATTTATATCATACTTGCCGACTTCCTGAAGTCGGCGCCCAGGAGCTGCCTGGGGGAGGTGAGTGTTTCGGAGGGTGGGGCTATGCAAATTTTGGCATTTGCAACAATTCCCTGAGAATCGCTGCATTTTGGATCTAATTCTGCCTACTTCACTAGGAAATGGGTAGATGTGGGAGGCTGCCATACTCTCCTGGGAGTGCGGGAGACCTACCTGGAATCCGGGAGTCTCCCAGACATTCCAGGAGAGTTGGCAAGAATGATTTATACAGTGGTCACCAGAATATGTGCTGCCTTTGTTGTTTTGTTTTTAAAGAACATATCTATACCCTCATTATGGCAGGTGGTTAAATAATGCATTAACTATCACTTATAGGTACACTATGCAGCCTGCAGTTAAGAGCATGAAGCACATGCACATAGCACACACCTATGCAGTCTTACTTCAGATTTCTGTAACAATTTCACCAACGATTGAAAGTCCGATGAGCATCTGCTGAAAAGATTGTAACACTTCCACATGAGCCCTACATCATTTCATCATTGATCGTGATTTTTAGGAAGTTTAGAAACCCAAATAACTCGATGCAGTGTGTTTTGGTACAATGAGTCATGATCGTGGGAGCGTACACACTCTTGCAATATCTGAGCAAACAGTCGTGAATCGTGTGATCTTTACAATAATTACATAGGTGTGTACCCAGCTTAACTGTAGCTGTAGCCCCTCATGCGACTACTGTAGGGCCAGCAGCTGAGGGGGCTCAATTTTTGATTTATTGAGGCAGTGAATGGGTTTGGTGGCTACTGTGCATACAAGTGTAATATATATGTAGTAGTTCAGAGAACTGTAACTGGATGACTGGTATAACTATAATTAGAGAGTTGTAATGCTGGATGTGTTTGGAGATAGAGCTGATCTTTATGCACGGAGCCAGGGCCAGGCAGTTGTGGCAGCTGCTGGAGGCTGCTAGGTGCATTCCATTACCCTGAATGAGAAAGCCTGAGTGCACCTGTTGCTACAAGACTATGCGACTATTGGCTGATTGCTCATCCAGGGAATTCCAACTGCAGAGCTCAATGCAAGACAAGAATCTAAATGATATGCACTGAACTTTTGATTGTCTGATGGATTTCAGTAGTGAGAAAACAGGGCTGTTGTCGACCGAAAATTATAGACTGGTAGTAACTCAGAGGCCTGGCAGGAGCATAGGGTGAGGTGAGTACATACTAGCCACCAGGGAATGGGCTCCATATTGTACACTCGCCACAAAGGAATGGGCTCCATATTGTACACTAGCCACAAAGGAATAGGCTCTGTATTGTACATTCACCATCAAGAAGTGGGCTTCACACTCTACATTGAAAACCAGAGAATGTTTTCTAAATTGTGTACTAGTCACCAGTCAATCTACACTGACTATCAGACAGTGGTCTCTGTAATGTGCAGTAGCCTTAAGGCACTAAGCTCTGTATATTGTGGCCTTTGGGAATGGACATAGAGATTGACCACCATCATCTGGGTCTTAAATTATGTACTCAGCACCTAGGAGTGGGCTATGTTTTTTACACTGGCCCAAGGTAATGGGCTCCATACTGTACACTGGCCATGAAGGCATACACATTATATTATAGACCACCGGGGAATGGGTACGGTATTGTAAACTGCCCATCACGTAATGGGCTTAATACTGTACACTGACAATCAGGGTATGGATTCTATGCTCCACACCAGGGAATTGGCTCTGTGTTGTCTCTCTATCAGTCAATGGACTTTGTAAATTGTGTACTATACGCCTGGGACTGGGCTCTGTTTCTTACATTGCCACCAGGAAATGGGATCCATATTATAGACTGGCCCCTAGGGAATAGGTTTTGTCTTGTACACTGGCCACCAAAAAATGGGATTAATACTGTACACTGGTAGCCATGCAAAAGCCAGGGAGTGTGCCGTATATTGTACACTGACCATGAGACAATGGTCTTTATGGATTTTATATGGTATTCCTGTTAATGCATTCTTTCTTTATTGCATACTAGTATCAAATAACGGGGTCTGTATTTTATACCAGACGCTAGAGTGGTATTGACCCACGGCTATTAAAAAAACAAAAGGTAATTCCATAAAGTATTAGCTTAGGGGTGTGCACACTTTTGCTACCAATGCATTGTAGTTTTTTTATTTTCACTTTGCCCCAAAAGTGTGTGTTTCATTTGAATTTTAAATTTTGTTGGTTGCAAGGTCACATTAAAGGTAGAAAAAGGTCTGACATGATTTATCTTGATTCCAGGCTTTATCACAAACACCTACAAATTCAATAAAATGTATAGACTTATATCCACTTTAAGTCATAAGGTAAGACTGAGGAGATATGTGACAAGAGGAGGGTGGGTGGGAGGTACGAAAACTATTATTGTCATTCTAATTTTAATTTGTACTGGCAGTGCTACGATTAATGTGCATTTCCAATTGGAGTTTTACAGCTGCATTACCATGTAGGAAAGAGTTCACCCCAGCCAGAGCCCCAGTGGCTGCTTCATGCAGTCGTATTTTCCTGCCCGTTCTGTAATACAGAACTGGAAAATTAATAAAAATGGCTGCTCAGTGTAGCCTCCGAGCCTCTGGCTAAGGGGAGGGGCCACCTTTTAGTGTGTGATGCAATGCTTGCTTTACCCACTGAGTTTAACATGACCCAAATGCACTGAAATAGACAAAAACCTTAAAAATAACACACAACAGAAGGTTAGCACATGTCATGATGCAAATATGCGTTGTCTGGTTTGGTGCAATGATTTTTATTTTCAGTACAGCACTTGTGATGCATGATAAATGCCAGCGCGTATTAGCCTTAATGTGCAACACTTATCTCAATGTGTAATAGTAATGCTCGTTTTGGTAGGTTGTAGCAATGCTTGTTTCAGTGTCAATGTTTGCTCAATGTATCAATGTTTTATAAGCTTCTTGGCCTTTTGGCTAAGATGTGGTGTAGATGGTTATGTACGCAGTGGGGCTTAAAGGCGCCCCCTGTATTCATAGGCTGTCACCTGGTCCTCTGGTCAAGAGGCCGGTTGCCTGAAGCCCAAGGTGCTACGTACCCCTGTTGTTTGCTGAGCTGGGGGTGTCCGAAAATGCACAGTGGAGAGAAAGGCACCTGTGCACAGAATAAGGCACTTTGCACTATGCACCTCTAATTTTCAGGCAGCACCATTTTTCCTTTGCCCTAGTCTTTTGGCTTGGTGCAAGCATAATTTTTTATATTTCTGGCCAAAAGGCTGGGGCCTTATGCTACTTATTTATTTATTTATTACACTTAGCATTATGGCTTTTTTTAAAAAAAAAAAATTGATTGCTATCTTTGTTTTGGTCACGTTTTTGTAGGGGTTTGGGTGTAGACCCCTATGGGAGACCCTCTCTCCCCAAGTGATCTGAGGCTCCCTCCTTCTGAAGAAATAGTCCCCTGGGGAAGCTTCGGCCAACCTCGGAGTAAAGGGGATCACCCGAGCCTTGCAGCGGAGGTGGCCTTGAAGACACGTGCCTCCTAAGGGTCCTTTTGACTCCGGAGGTCGGGGGTGTAAAGGGGCCCTCCCTAGCTTTGGCGAAGGAATGCCTGAAGACCTCCTCTTTTCCCTCTCTGGGGCCTTTTGGCTCCTAGGGGATGGGGAGGCACGGGGCTCATTCCCTTCTGGGAAGTCCCAAGCCCCCAGCACAGTATAGCACTGCACTGGATGATTTGGAGTCACCAGCTCTCGGAAATATAAAAATATATATATACATAGAAAAAAAATCAATGTTTTAATGGGGGGGTTTAATGCTTGTCATGTTCTGACTGTTTGTTCTTTGTTTCACATATTAGCTGTTTTAGAGGGTGCTGTTTTG
This sequence comes from Mixophyes fleayi, assembly GCF_038048845.1. Classification (NCBI taxonomy): domain Eukaryota; kingdom Metazoa; phylum Chordata; class Amphibia; order Anura; family Limnodynastidae; genus Mixophyes; species Mixophyes fleayi. Next base: position 334,477,244 of record NC_134403.1, read on the forward strand.
GGGGTGGGGGTAGGGGTTGTTGGGAGAGAACCCCATGAAAGAACTGCTCTCCACCCTTAATCTGACCCTGGTCCTGTCCCTTTAAAAAACAAAAGAATAAAGGAATCGTAACTAGAAGACCGTCTGCATCAGCAGAATGTGAAACAGCCTAAAGTGTTTTTGCTGTACAAGTAGTGACAGTTTAATACATAATGTGGCTGACAGGTACTGTCCCTTAAACATCACATGCCAACGGCTGCATGTAGATGAGGAAACCACTCTGTTATTTATGTGACTGAAATTCAGATTTAATTGAAGTATCAGCTAGAAATCTTGGAAGGTTGTGTATTGCTTTAATTTGCCAACAAGAACATTAATTTATGTATGTATTACAGCAAAAATGATTGACAAATATCTTTGATGACTCCGTTATGACATAACTTGGAGTCATGTAGATTTGCAAACTGTTGCCTGTGCAGTTATGCACTGAAGCAGCTTAAATGTGTTCAACAGTATTTAGACGTTACAACTAAGTGCCTCTCCACTATATACAGATGTAGCCAATGTGCAGTACATGAATGGCAAGCAGAGAACTTGCACCTACTTACGCAAACAATACAAAACAGACATCAACTCTAACTTAACTGTAAATACAGTTGCGCAACTCAGGGGTATATAATCATCAGCAGCTATTTATATAGCGTCACTAATTCTGCAGCGTTGTACAGAGAACTCACTCACATCAGCCCCTGCCCCCATTGGAGCTTACAGTCTAATTTCCCTAGCATACACCTACAAACAAAGAGAGAGAGACTAGGGTCAATTTGATAGCAGCCAATTATTCTACTAGAATGTTTTTGGAGTGTGGGAGGAAACCGGAGCACCCGGAGGAAAGTCACGCAAACATGGGGAGAACACACAAACTCAATTTGGAATTGAACTCATGACTCCAGTGCTGTGATATAGAAGTGCTAACCACTACCTCGCCCTGCTGCCTTAACATGTCTCCACGCCCTTACTGTACTGCTTTTGCACGTGATTGCTCCTGATCCAACTCTCAAAGAACATGGGACCACAAGACTAAGATGCGGGCAGCTCAAATACTGACACATTTCCTACTCATGTACAGTGCGACACATTTCACGTAAAAATTACCATGCACAAATGAACTTCTGCCCAACTCTAAATCATACCCGAAATGTTTTGTGATTGATGTACCTTGGCTTGACTTTGTTACAAAAGCTTTATATTAGACATAGCAACTTTTCATTTATTAATATAAAACATGGAGCTACAAATAGCTTTGACTTGGTGGGAACAAAAGGTACTGTACTGGGACAACTGGGACAATTGGGATAGAGCATCATTTCTCTACATCTCATCAGGAGATACATTGGAGAACTACATAAGCTACAAATGGAATTCAATCTTGTAGTAGAGAGCACAGATATGTCTGGAAGGAATATAGTCCTTATAGAGACCTATATTTTAAAGCATGAAAACTAAATGTGCCTAAACTTTAGGCTCCATTAACTAATTTTTTAAGTAAGTGTTCTTTTCGGTTGGGTACGTAATTCAGACAATGGAAATGTCGGCAGGCTAAATATAAACACTCCCATTGTTGTAACAATCTAGAAATGTCCACAGTGTGATTGTCAACGTTCACAATGCCGACATTAAAAGAGCACCGGCGGTGGGTCCGGTTGTGGCACCGGCGGTGGGTCCGGTTGTGGAACCGCCGGCATTGCTCTTATGATGACGACAATCACACTGTGGACAATTCACCAGGCATTTAGCCTGCCGACATTTTCAGTGTCTGAAATATGACCACATCCCGTTCTTTTAAAATGCTTTTCAAATCCTTTTGGAAAAACATACCTTTGTTACTTTTCAGTGACGAAATTAACTATCTAATGTTCGGAAGAAACGTTGTGAAATATATTGCGTGCGGACAAAGGTAAATTCGCTTCTGAGCACTCTGGGGGGACAGGTAAAGACCAATGTTTGTAGGAAAAGTAAGAAAAAAAAATAGTTTCCATCTATGTCGTTTGTACTAGCTGCAGGTCTGCTACCTTTAAAGTGACAGAACAAAGCATTTTCAATATCTCAGCTATCTGAGGAATAAACGTATCCTAATTGTGGGGCATTGACTTCTTTGATGTTGGATTCTGTGGGTAATGTTCCAGTTTTGCCATAACAATAGCAATTTTGGTTGTAGCAATAGAAAAAGTCCAAATAACATTAAAATAACATATTGCGTGGAAAGTAAATTTCACAGCATAGAGGCAAATTCATTTTGGATCTTCAAATCACAGTTAAGTTGAGCAGAAGGTGAATTGTGTTTTATGTTAATTCTAAGACTGGGACTTACTGCAGTTATTAATGCTTTAGTATAAAAATGTTCTTTTTCTTTAAGTGTATTTGTTACTTTTCAGAACTCTGTTTCAGCGTTTCTACACTGTACGTAGAGAACCAATGAAGTACATACTGGTGACTGGCGGTGTCATATCTGGCATTGGAAAAGGAATCATTGCAAGCAGCATTGGTACAATCCTGAAGTCCTGTGGGCTGCGAGTGACCGCCATTAAAATCGATCCATACATTAACATTGATGCTGGGACCTTTTCACCTTATGAGCATGGTACATTACACCTTATGCTGTACTGATGAGTGTCTGTATACTTAGTAATCACATTTTCATTGAAAAGGAAAGTATGAAATAATTTGCATACCTGCCAACGATTGATGTGGTCTGCTAGAAAAAGGGAATGGTCTTACCCAAAATGGATGTGACTTAGATATCTGGGTGTGGCCTGGGTCTAGGCATGGCTTGAGTGGTATGGGGTGTGGTCTATTTGAGGCTGAATTTCCAATGTGTGCAGGTATGAATTTGATATTCAAGCAGGGCCGTAACTAGGGCTGTGCGATAGGGGCAACCGCCCAGGGCGCAACACTGAAGGGGGGCGCAATTTAGGAATATTTTAGGCTAATTTGGTTAAAATTGAGGGCTAGGGGGGCGCAATTTGTCTTTCTCGCCCAGGGCGCTAGAATTCTAAGTTACGGCTCTGTATTCAAGTACCGTGGGGCACTATTGTTATGTAGAGGTTAACAGTCCCAGGACCAGCGGACTCAGACAGACCATGGCAGTTTACAGATTATCCTTTAAGGCTCCAAAAGCTTAGTGAGCCCCTATAGCGTGTTTTATACATGGGGTACTCTTTATTGCTCTCTGATATCACAAAATTATGAAACAAATATGTCTGATTTAATACCTACCCTGAATTTCCTGAACAGTTCCAGGCTCTAGTATCCAAAAGGCATGACTAATCGACTGAAATATGCATGACCTATCCAAAAACGGGGGTGGCTTGCACACGTTGTGGTGTTAGTCTAACTTCCATTAGGGAATGCAGGCAGGTATGTAGATTATTGTATATTTATTGACTAATATAAATATAAAATTACATTTGCCCTTGTAACTGGATATTGTGGTGGGCTCAGTATACCCACCCTTATGTTGTGGACCGCCATATGCTGACTGCATTTATATTTATATTGCATGAGCAGGAAGCACTGGTAATTTGTAATATGATTACCATGTATTAAGGTAAAATTATAGCTACAGCTAAGTGCAAGAGGATAATTCCAGTACGGCGCTGCGGAGCACTTTGGGGCCTTACAAATCTACGATAATAATAGTAGGCGCTGCATAGATCAGTATACCACCAACATACCCTGCACTACACATAAGTAATTGGTTCCACAAAGTAGTCTGGTTCTGTAATAGGTAAGATATCTTATTCCCTTGGGTTCTTCTTTTTCCACAACTTAATATGCCTGTATAGAAAACATTCTAAAATTCTATATGATTATTCATGAACAAGGCAGGACATAATATAACCCCCCAAACACCAACTTTATGTACTTGTGGGGATTTAGAAAACTTACACACAAATGAAGATACAACATAATATATCTAGCACAACAAAAGAAAAAAAGATGACTAACTAAACACAACAAGCAGAGTGCATGAACTTTTTTCCTATAAAGAGGTACATTGACACTACATTCATCTTCATATGGCTACTTTCGATCCATCCAGTATCTAACTCTCAGTCTGTAGTCTCCTGCTGCCTCCATTCCTCTCCTCGCATCATGATGCTACCCCTGTCACATTAAGCCCTGTCCTCAGTAACATAAGCACACTACCTCTCTCAGCACATTCATTGCCTGAGATACTCTTGCTGCTGTGAGCATTCTGATGATTGGCTACAAGTTGTATTTTCCCCGTCAACTTCCAAACATCGCAAACACGGGTAAGGAAAATTGATAGTTCAAGCTAATGCTAAAAATCCAGTTTTGAATGGAATATCTTAAGTACAAAGTGGTCACAAAAGAACTACTTACCTGGGGCACGGCATTCAGGCCATCCGGAGTGTCCCTTGACGTCTTCTATGTGCCAATTGCTGCTCCTCTCTCTCCTGATGACAGTGTGTTTATGAAGAAGGCAGGATCCTATGATTAAGTCACTCAAATACTGCGGCCTGCACCAAGACCGAGTCTATAGAGTGTGCATGTATTAATCTGATCTTTTTGTCTCCCCAATACTTATCTTCATCTAAGACTTCTTCTAAGACTGTTTTGCTATCAATAATCCCATTCTAAATGTATGTTAAATTCTTCATTCACCATGTTTTAAACATAACACCACATCGGGTGGATGAAAAAACACAAGTGTGCTCATACCGTAACATGACGGAACATTAATAAACTCAGCAGATGCCAATAGCTTTATTGGATAGGTTACATATAGATCATCTACCATGGGATATTATATAATAGTAAATCTTTCTCTCTGTGCACATGATAACTGATAATACACTGTCTAATTGTTCCTGATTTGCAGGAGAGGTGTTTGTGCTGGACGATGGAGGTGAGGTTGACTTGGATTTGGGAAATTATGAGAGATTCCTGGATATCAGCCTTTACAAGGACAATAACATCACCACCGGGAAGATTTATCAGCATGTGATTAACAAGGAGAGAAAAGGAGACTATCTGGGGAAGACTGTGCAAGGTTTGCCATATTACTGCTCTGAATTGTGATACAATGAGCATAACTGATGGCAGAAAGCCAAACACTGTGTATTGTTCTCTGTTACCAGTTTTCTTTAATTTCCACATATTGTTGTATAAATGGGGGTTTAAGTGATATGTATAAAGTTCTTAGAGTGCAACAACATGTCGTTCCCTGTTCATTGGTTGCGGCAGTAATGGTAGTGCCATTACTTGTGGAGTAATCATTACACCATTATTGATGAATCTGTAAACATTCAGCAAATTCATATTAAACATATGAAATCAGACCAACTCAATTATCAGCATTTTATGTTACTGGCTTATTATATAAACAGCACAAAAGGAGTTAAGTTTATGAACTTTGTTATAAATAAAGGTGCTTATGACACCACTATCTTATTGCATCACTTTGTCAGGTGCTTCCCTTACTACCTCACTTGTTGGGCTATATTTTTAGTCTGTAGTTTTTTCTCTCAGAACCCTACAGTCTACATTAGTAAATTATCACATAAGTAGACAGGTCATGGTCTCCTACAATATCATCACACTCATCTCCTGAAATATTATGTGCTGAGGGGGTGGTCTTATTTCTCTCACTATCTAATTCTCAGTCTGTGGTTCCATTCTCTCGCAATATCATCACACTCATCTCCTGAAATACTATGTGCTGTAGGTGGCCCCTGCTTCTCTCACTATCTAATTCTCAGTCTGTGGTTCCATTCTCTCACAATATCATCACACTCATCTCCTGAAATACTATGTGCTGTAGGTGGCCCCTGCTTCTCTCACTATCTAATTCTCAGTCTGTGGTTCCATTCTCTCACAATATCATCACACTCATCTCCTGAAATACTATGTGCTGTAGGGGGGGCTCCTATTTCTCTCACTATCTAATTCTCAGTATGTGGTTCCATTCATCATCATCATCAGCAACAGCATCATCAACATTTATTTATATAGCACCAGTAATTTATGTAGCGCTTTTGGAACAAACACAGTGATAAAACAATACTGGGTAATACAGACAGAGAGATGGCCCTGTTCGTAAGATTACAATCTATGAGACAAGTGAGCTGTATGATCCATGTTGGTCGATGGGTTGTTGTCTTGTGTTAACTATGTAAAGGGTGGTAATAGGGTAACTTAGTGAGGTTAAGAGGGTGGTTGAGGAATATTATAAGCTTGCCTGAGAAGGCTTGAAGGTTTGAAGACCAGAAGAAAGTCTTATTGTTCAAGGAAGGGAATTACACAAAGTGGGTGCAGCCTGACAAAAGTCCTGTAATGGAATGGGAGGATGTGATGAGAGTGGAAGAGAGCCTCAGATGTTGTGCAGAACAGAGGTGTTGAGTTGGGGGATATTTTGAGACAAGTGAGGAGATGTATGTTGGTGCAGCTCTGTTGATGGCCTTGTATGTCAGTAGCATTTAAGTAAGTTTTTTATATTGGATATGGTGAAAAACAGGCAACCAATGTAGAGACTGACAGAGTGGATCAGCAGTGGGCGAATGATTTGCAAAGAAAATCTATCTAACAGCTGCATGCAAAATAAATTGTAGCAGTGAGAATCTGATTTGGAGAAGACCAGCAAGGAGGAAATTGCAATAGACGATGTCGGAGATGATGTGTGCATGAATTAAGGTTTTTGCAGTGTCTTATTTAAGATATGTGTGTATTCTGGAAATGTTTTTTAGATGTATGTAACATGATTTAGATATACATTTGCTGTAGTGAACAAGGATAGTTCTTAGTCAAAGATCACACTAGGCATCGAGCTTGTGGGGTGGGATTTATTGTCATGTCAACAGAAATAGTAAAGTCAGGTAGGTAACTTCTGTTGGTGGGTGGGAATATTATTAACTAGGTTTTTGAAACATTAAGTTCGAGTTGGCGAGAGGACATCCAAGATGAAATGGCATAAAGACAGTGATGTGGGCCAGAATAGATGTCGAGAGATCAGGAGAGCCAAGATAAATTTGTGTATCATCCATATAGAGATGATACTGAAATCCAAATGAGCATATTAGTTTTCTAAAAGAAGTGGTGTAGATAGAGAACAGCAGAGGACCTAGCAGAGGGCGTTGTGGTACTCAAACTGATAAAGGAAGTGGAGCAGAGGTGGATCCAGAGATACTAACACTGAAAGAGCGATTTCATAGGTAGGATGAGAGCCAGGATAAGACAGTGTTTTGAAGGGAAGAAAGTGATCAGCAATGTCAATTGCAGCAGAGATATCCAGGAGAATTAGAAGTGAGTAATGCCCTTTAAATTTAGCAGTGATCAAATCATTGACAACCTTGGTCAACACATTCCCTGAAGCCTGACTGAAGAGGATCCAACAGGTTGTGTGAGTAAAGGAAGAGTGTGAGGCGAGTGTGGGCAATTCTCTTGAGAAGTTTGGAGGCCATGGGAGCTGAGAGATGGGACAGTAATTTGAGAGAGATTGGATCAGAATTTATTTTTTTTTAGAAAAGGAGTAATCACTGCGTGCTTGAATAATGATGGAAAGATACCAGTAAAGAGAGAGATTACAGATTTAAGTTAGTGGTGAGACGAGCACAGGAGACAGGAATCTACCTATTTGTGAGGGAATAAGGGACAAGAGTACAGGAGGGATAGTAGTAAGATAAGAGAGTAGATGCTTCATCTTCATTTGTGGGATCAAATGAAGAGAGGGTGTCAGAGGGTATTGGGAAGGAACTGAGCTAGTTGTTTTGTCGAGGGATATGAAACCATTTTAATTCATTGACAATATCAGCACACTCATCTCTTGAAATTCTATGAGTTGTAGGGGAACCTGTTTCTTTCACTACCTCTCTGTCTTTGGGAATGTTTCTGCGTATGCAGAATAACAGATAGATATCTGCAAGTTACTTCTCAAAATCCCATTTACATTCTTTTTATGTATTTTTTTTAAACTTGGATACATGTCAAATATGAAAATACATAGTCATTTAATACAATTGTTGGGGAATATTTTAATCAGAACACCCAAGTTTAAATTGCCAGAGAGCCAAACTGGTAAACAATTGATACACAGGTATATATCAGTCTAAATTCGTTTACATGATGTGTGTTGCCCATGTTGTTGTCTAGTGTTGTCAGGACAATGTATTTTAATGTGCGTAATGATGTACATGGGGCAGGGCAGTTCCTGTAAGAATCACTGATTCCTTTGAATTCCAATCAAGTAAGCATTCAGTCTACACCCAATTGCAGTGATTCTAACAAGATATAACATAGTAACAGTTACAATGCGTGCTGCTCCAATATCCATACACCTTGTATATATTGATGTTCATTGCTTGGCTCTTCCAGTCCTTCATTACAGTATATCCATGTAGCCTAAGCTGTAGCCATAATCATTTTAAAGCCTAATAATATTAAATCCTCAGGGCTGTTAAAAAGCTGTGGTTGCTGCTTTATAACCTAGTTGTCATAATGACCATAAAGTCTGCTGTAAGTAATACACGTTGTTCTCTTTGTTTCAGTGGTCCCACATATCACGGATGCCATTCAGGAATGGGTGATGAATCAGGCTAAGGTTCCTGTGGACAAAGGCCGCCAGGAGCCACAAATATGTGTGATTGAGGCAAGTACAGATGACAAGTTGAGCTGGTCTGAGCCACACTTAGTATTAGATTTATATTTATAGTCAAGCCTTGTACATCGTGACACCCGCAGCAGCTCTATCCTATCACTCCAGCAGTTTCTAATTAAGCGCTTGAGGAACTTTATTTCTCTCAACATATAGATAGGACAGGTCTGGTCATTTTTTACTGCTAGTTTAAGATACGCTTGAAAACACACACTTTCTAAATCCTCACGGGTGACACTTAATTATGATATTATTTAAGGTGAACAGTTTTTCTCTACAGATCTCCTGTGCAGCAGGGTTCCTGTATAGTAGACTCACCCACTGTATTCTGTCTTTGGCAGAGAAGCGATAGAGGCACCGATACAGATCTGTCACGTCTATTGATAAGTGCTGTTGCAGTGCACAAACCCTGTCTTACCAATGCCAATGATGAATCAGGGATGGGGAAAAGTAGAGCAGGGTCTCTATTCTTCCCAGCTCACCTGTCAGAAACAGAATGGAGGAGAACTGCATTTATATAATGCCTGTGTGCAGATAGCCTTGGACTGTACAATTTATGTCAATTTCGTCTATAAAAAAGCTTTTCCTAGTATTGCTGCAATCTTGTATATTATCTTTATAAACGTAATTCAGCAAAATAGCTGTTAGCGTCCACATATTGATGCAATTGCCCTTAGTTAGTGGCTTATGGGCTTCTGATGTTTGTTCTTTTGATGTCTGTTCTCAATAAAAGCTCTTTGGTAATGTATCACTCCTGAACAATTGCTTCAAGGCAGTATTATACATATCAGCTAACAGCTGCGTCTGTATAACTGCAGCCTGTAACTCCTATTCTAAGCCACACACAGCTCAAACACAGCTATTTAAGCTTCCTTCAAAGCACTGCACTCAGGGCTGGATTAAAACATTGTAGGCCTGTGGGCTACGGGCACCGTGAGGCCCCCAGTGATATTGGATTTTGCATAAGTTGCTTGTCAAATGTTAATTTTAATATACCTACTACGTCTTTATATATTCTCATTTCTCTGTCATGCCCCCCCCCCCCCCCCCATCAAAATAAATACGGTAAACCATTTATGGTGTTCGTACACCGTAAATGTTTAAATGTCCTCAATAAATTGATATTTAAAGCAAAAATACGCTAAATAATAGATTATAGTAAAATAAAAATTTGAAATAATAAATGTAATAATAGTAATATAAAGTGTGCAATATCAGATATAACAAATTATTTAAATCTGTAACCTACACACATAATATAATTCAAAAGATCAGGAATATACTTTACTAGAAACAACACCCCAAGAACAACGTCCAGGAGTCACCCCGAAATCAGTATCTTGTCTACAATGATGTCAGATTACCTGGCAGTCGGTGTGTAATATTGCTATTATCGTTGAAGTATTAATATGTATTAATCTGCAGTCTAACATATTACTAAAATGTACGCATGTGTATATCTTAGTCATGCAACCTTTGTTTCTTCAGCTGTTGTAGGACTGCAAGCTCCTCTATGCTGGGACTTGTAGTTCTCCAGCATCTGGAGAGGAACAGGCTGCCTACCTCTCATTATCTGCTATATCATTACACACAAGGAGAGGGGGAGGGGTAACAAGGTCAATACAGGTCATCCAAATAAAAAGGGCTTTGTGTCGCTGTTGAGATGACCTTTCCCCCTTTGACAGAAGGAACACTCAGGGTCTATTACTTTTCCTCTGTGCTGGAGACAGAGGGACATGAAGGATATTAATATTTAAATTACCTGGCAGAGACTTATCCGGAGTGGGTTTGTCTTGTCTTGCTTAGCTCATTACAGAACTGTCATGCTGACATTTAGTGAAGGGGTGATGAGGTAATTGTCTGAAAATCAATCAGAAGCTGACACCAAAAGTGAGCACTATGAGGCAGGGGCTGAGAAAGAATCAGGAGAGAGACAAAAGAAAGCGACCAGCCAGGATCAGGTAATTATCAACTTTCCTCACTGTTTGTATTTGGCCAGGTGACTTTAGAAGTTTGGAATTCCCTGGATTAGAAGGAAGAGTTTGTGGGGTCTACACAACAAATAGCCCCTTACCCACCTCTACGGATCAAAGATGTGTTAGCCCATGGCCAGTTAAATCAAGTATTAGACCACGGAGCTTACCATCTATTTCACTACTACCGTTAGTGACCGTCAAAAGCCACCTCCCACAACCCTGCACCAGGGCTACTCACTTTGTTCCACCGCCCCAATGTATCACTGCCTCCTCTTTCCCATATAGACAAACAGCACTTACCTTGCTGACAGTCTATGTTTTGAAAAGTGGAGATGTTGCCTATAGCAACCAATCAGATTCTAGCTGTCATTTATTTAGTGCATTCTACAAAATGACAGCTAAAATCTGATTGGTTGCTATAGGCAACATCTTCACTTTTTCAAACCCGCAGTTTAGTAAATGTAGCCCCATATCTTTGACACTCCAAAAACATACTGGTAGGTTAATTGACTGCTATCAAAATTGACCCTAGTCTTTCCCTCTCTGTCTGTCTGTCTCCCTCTCTGTCTGTCTGTCTGTGAGTGAGTGTGTGTGCCTATATTAGGGCATTTAGACTGTAAGTTCCAATGGGGCAGGGACTGATTTGAATAAGTTCTCTGTACAGCGCTGCGGAATTAGTGGCGCTATATAAATAAATGATGATGATGATGATATGATGTAGAATTTTTTTAGTACATAGAATAAACCATTTTTTTCTCCCCTATTTTGCTTGCTGTACTTAAACTAATCACAAGATGGCACAGTTGCCTAACTTAATGTGTACTTTGACAAGTTTTTGTACATTCTCTTTGGGTTTCCTTCCAACCAACTGAATATATTAATATTTCTATTCATAACAGCCTAACTTGTTCTAAATGGCCAAAGTGTAAAGAACTATCACTTGTTTCTGGTTCATTACACACAGTTCCGAATCTACAGGAAAATATTATCATACCACGAGGGTCATACCACGAGGGAAGGATCTATTTAAATAGATTAAGGCACTAGCTTGGCAATGAATAACAATTTTGATGAAAGCTTTCTCATCCTCTGCTATGTATTACTTGTAGATCTTAAATCTGAATCTTACAGGTTTTAAGATGTCAGCTCCAGTATCTAAAAGTCTGTTTATCCATTCCAGAAAAGTATTTTACCACATCTTAGCATAGGGTTTGCTTCAATGCATCGAGTGTCTCAAATTCTAATAATGAGTTACACTCAGGAAAGTGCTGAAGAAATAGACTAATAATAGTGGTCAAATGTAACAAAAATAAGTGAAGATTTTAGTACCACATTAAGTGGAAGAGCGCACAATTCAATCTCCCCTCTAGTGTCAGCTCTTTGAAACCTCATCTACCTGTTTCCTAGACACCAGGAACTGATCGTAAGCTTAGTGGGTTGAAACAGTCTGTGTAGAGCTGTGTAGAATGATTTGCTATATAACACTAATGCAAAGTTTGTATGACCTTTTTCCTCTGGAGCAGCACGGTGGCACAGTGGTTAGCATTGCATTCCTTGCCACTGGGGCCCAATTATTGCATGCAATAATGTGGCATGGTCCCAAAATATTACGTTACTACATAGTTACAGCAAAGCATACAAATAACAATATGTATGCCATTGATATAACAATGAAGTATGGGCAGCACGGTGGCGTAGTGGTTAGCACTTCTGCCTTACAGCACTTGGGTCATGAGTTCAATTCCCAAACATGGCCTTATCTGTGAGGAGTTTGTATGTTGTCCCCATGTTTGCGTGGGTTTCCTCCGGGTGCTCCGGTTTCCTCCCACACTCCAAAAACATACTGGTAGGTTAATTGGCTGCTAACAAATTGACCCTAGTCTGTGTGTGTGTTAGGGAATTTAGACTGTAAGCCCCAAGGGGGCAGGGACTGATGTGGATGAGTTCTCTGTACAGCGCTGCGGAATTAGTGGCGCTATATAAATAAATGGTGATGATGATGATGAAGTAGCATAATTTGAAATTAGTAAAACATTACAGCAGACATGAAATATTTAATGCACTGTGTCTAGCACTATGGCAGAAAAAAATATACTTATTGCAGTACAAAAGCAGAGCCTTTGGCATCTCTCACAAAGCACTTTATACAGGACAGCGCATTTCAAGGCACATTTCCATTAATTTAAAAATCTTTCAAACTGACTAAAGTGACAAATATAATAAAAATATTACTACTACAACTGCTAGTAATAAGAAAAATAAAGGAGGGTAAAAGAGAAGTATTTTAGGAGAAAATGTCAAAGTCGAAATAAATATATTGTGCTTCAGGGAAGAATATAATGCTCTGATTGGCTACAGATTTTTCTAGCCTCACCCTTATTATCTCCAGCTCATCCATGTGTCGCCTTATTTTTAAGAATTAATACAATAGGTGTTCTGACCCTTATAAAACTCACCTATAAAATGCTACAATGGGCAACATATATATTTATTTAAAACTAATTTAAAAAAAACATTTGAATTATTAGGCGATTAGAGCTCTGCTGTGTTTTATGGAAAATGCACCGAGTCATGAGACATTAGCAAGGTCACATCTAGTCTAAGGATTGCTGTACTCTTTCTCTCTTGATGTTATTATATCTTACATTTTGCCATCATTGTGTAGCAGTGTCCTATTATTCCTTTGTGATGTCTGTCAACACTTATTCTGTTTGTTTGTTACAGAATCTATGTATCTATCCACATTGTGCTTACTTAAGTAATAGTCTTCTGAGACTTCATTCAATGTGCGTTCTCTTGAACTGCTAACAATGATTTCTGTATACTGTTCGTGTTTGTTTAGTATGGAAAGATCATTTTACTGGTTTATAGAGTTTCTGTTATGTACAACAGTGGATTTACAGACTTTTTGTGGAATAATAGATACTTAGGCTGGGTACACACTACAGACAATTTCTCCCAATGCGATATCATTAATGATTTTTCCAATGACTGAAAAAAAAAGAAGGCTAGATCAGCATGCCGATTCATGTGTACACACTAAACAATTTTTCATCTGTCATAACCATTGGTTGAAAAGATTGTGACGTTGCACACTCCATAGAGATCTATAGACACTGCCAGTCGTGAGTGCATACATCATCATCACCATTTATTTATATAGCGCCACTAATTCCGCAGCGCTGTACAGAGAACTCACTCACATCAGTCCCTGCCCCATTGGAGCTTACAGTCTAAATTCCCTAACACACACACAGACAGACTAGGGTCAATTTGTTAGCCAATTAACCTACCATTATGTTTTTGGAATGTGGGAGGAAACCGGAGCACCCGGAGGAAATCCACGCAAACACGGGGAGAACATACAAACTCCACACAGATAAGGCCATGGTCGGGAATTGAACTCATGACCCCAGTGCTGTAAGGCAGAAGTGCTAACCACTACGCCACCGTGCTGCCCATAACACACTGCAGGATTGGAACAACTTCAAACCAGATTTTTAGTTCAGTTTAAAAATCAAATGAAACGATACAATAATCGTTTATCGTTGGAGTGTACACGCTGATGCCATATCGGGCTGAATGGTCGTTTATTGTGTGAATGGCCCGATACTCGGCTGCAAACTCTGTAGCGCGTACCCAGCCTTAGCTTCTAATCAGGTCAGACGTGTTTACTCTGCTGCAGAACAAAGAGTCCATAGGCATAGTCTTATAAGAAATTCTGGAGCTTGTCATTTTCATAGCAGCGGAAGAGCTAACGGTTGCCTACCGCTACCTCTACTCTAAAGAATGTTACAGATTCTTGTATAACTGATATCTTGAAGGATTTGCTAAGCATAACGCAGTACTCAGTGCTCTTCTAAATACTGTACTTATGTGTTATATTTAACACCAGCTGCCTGCACTTGAAAATGCAAAAACAAATGACAACATCTGTGCTAATTATGTTTATTGGTTTAGGAATACTCTTTAGTTTATCTGCATGCGGAACATTTATCACAAGGTGGAAAACTTAAAAGCTTGTTCTGTGTTTTTAGCTGGGTGGAACAATTGGGGACATTGAAGGAATGGCTTTCATCGAGGCTTTCAGACAGTTCCAATTCAAGGCGAAAAGAGAGAACTTTTGTAACATACATGTCAGTCTTGTGCCTCAGGTATGTCAAAGAAGTTAGCTTTGTTTTATGATAACTGCAAAATTACATTTCTAAGCAGACTACAACCATGTTTAAATATAAAATTTACTTTAATGATAGGTTCTCAGAAAACTACGTCTAATAGAAAATCATGTTTGATGTCACTAGATGCTAGTGAATTGATAGGCTCAATATTGGTGTGTTCAACATAAAAAGCTTCCTTCATTGTGTGTAAGCTACAGGTACTATTTAAACACGATGGATGCTACACATCGTGGTGAAGACAGGTATTTTGAGGGTTGAACCAATATTTGTGAGAAGGCAGCCAATCATTTCACAAGAAACTAGTGACATCACCGATGCCTGCAGTACAGGAATACAACAAAGTCAGCTCTTGGCTAGGTATGAGATCACTAAGTTCTGCTTTTGCAAGTCACTTTTCTTAGGGAGGTTAGGGAATAAAACAAATTAAGTTCCTTACTTGTATACTTTGTAAATAACAATATTTAATATTACATGTTTATTGAATGGAAGAACATGCATTTTTTTTTTTTGCTAACTGCTAAATTACATTCTAAGCAGACTTTACAGCTATTTTTAAATAAAAAATTTACTTTAAAGATAGGTTCTCAGAAAAACTATGTCTAATAGAAAATCACAAGCTGACAGCACATTTTAAAAGAATTTAGACTTCAGTAGCAAAGGACAGCTAAAACCAAAAGATAAAGGTAGAATTCAGTGTTCAATGTAAAAGAGGCCAATGGCTGAAAAGGCTAAGGGCTACATTTACTAAGCTGCGGGTTTGAAAAAGGTGGGGATGTTGCCTATAGCAACCAATCAGATTCTAGCTTTCATTTATTTAGTACCTTCTACAAAATGACAGCTAGAATCTGATTGGTTGCTATAGGCAACATCCCCACTTTTTCAAACCCGCAGCTTAGTAAATCTAGCCCTAAAAGTTGAAATGGGTTTAAAAGCTCAAGTAACAAATCACTTCATGCCAGACTTGCAGTGGTGTCACTAGTCATGGCTATATGTGTGAGTCCCGGTGGTAGTCATTATTGCGACTACTAAAATTGCGACAAGAACTACAGTGACCTTAAAATGACGAATTTTGTCAAATCCCGACATGTAAAAAATAGAGACTTACTGAAATAGTTACAGAGAACATTTCGGGCAGGGTTGCTATAAACGCAGACAGCAGAACAAGTCGGCACTGCGATGGTCATCACTTAAAATGGCGACGGTTACATTGCTGGTATTAAGGGGGCAATTTGAGAACCTGGCGCCTGTATAATGTTTTTTTTTTTTTATTAAGGCTTACACATTATACAGGCGCCAGGGCCTCGTATTGCCCCCTTAATACCAGCAATGTATCTGTCGCCACTTAAAGTGCTGAACCATCTCAGTGCCGGCTTGTTCTCTGTTGGCGTTTATAGCAACCTTGTCGGAAACGTTCTCTGTAACTATTTCAGTAAGTCTCTTTTTTTTCACATGTCGGGATTACAAAATTCGGCATTTTAATGTCGCTGTAATTCTTGTCGCAATTTTTTAGTATTCGCACTTTCGTATCCCACCATGTATGAAGCCACAGGTCTCTGTATACAGTCCGTCCTCTCCTCATCCACGCTGATTAGAGATAGTGAACGTTATTAATCATGTCATATTGTGGTGTATGGATTGTATAATTATACCAAGCAGAGCAGTAAGATTCGCAGTACATAGGTTTTTATTCACATTAAAGTCCAGTTAAGACTGTGCTTGCTCTTTAGAGCTGTTCAGGTTTATAGTAGCACAGTAACACAGTAGCAAAAATGAATAATGTGTTAAGAGATACAAATATTTTATTACCATATCTATCTTTTATGAACGAGTTGTATTTGTTGTGTATCTTCCAGAAGATCACAGTTCCTAATGCAGTGATGAAAATAGCCTGCAGGCAAATAGTATGAATCCTGGAGGAAATATTAGCTTTTTAGAGGTATATTCACCCCCTATAGTGACTGCATCTGTCTGATTACATCGGAATTGGCATAAAGGACCAGCAGGAGAGAAAATGTTGCATTTTTAGCAGGGCTACATTATGGGCCCCCAGTATATATATATATCTCTATCTATCTATCTATATATATATCTATATATATATATATATATATATATATATATATATATATATATATATATCACTTTTTTTTTTTAAATGTACTCGCTCAGTCACCCTTGAAGTACGACAACAAAAAAATCAAATTCCCCCTTTCACTTACCTTTCAATCACCCTGTTCTCCGATTGCACCCCCTTCTTCTCTTCTTTTTTCTTATTCTGTGTCTTCTGCTTCTTTGAATCCTTGCTTTCGCTTGGTTTTCCGTTGCTTCTTGCGTCGTGGCTCCTCCGTGGTGCGCTCCTCACTGAAAATGTCGGGTGTGATGAAGTCACGCCCGACATTCAGTGTGGGCGCAGCACGCAGGAGGGGAGCAGGGAAGGAGTCGATCGCCACCTGACCTGCTCGTGGGGCCCCTGGGCACCTGTCCATCGTACACAGTGGAAAAGACAACCCTGATTTTTAGTGTGTTGGTCTTAATGTCAATTTAGATATAATCAGGTAGGCAGTGAGGTCATAGGGATTAATGATCCTGAGACCACATTAATTTTAATATTTGAATGCACGCTCTGCAGGATAAGTGTGACGGTACATTAAATACGTATAAAACAGATACTATTAATGGTCCACATAATTTACGTTTACTGGAGTAAACAGACATCTTAAAGGAGAACTGGAGTATATACATTATTTTCTTACTGAATGTGTATGAAGGTGAAGTGTAACATTTACCTGTAACTTTTGTTTAGCCGACAGCTACAGGGGAACAAAAGACAAAACCAACACAGAACAGTGTTCGTGCACTCAGAGGGCTTGGCCTATCTCCAGACTTGGTAGGTCCAATGAATCTCTTAATATGAACTAACTGTTTCAGGATAATGTCTGGCTGTATGAGGATGTACAGGATTCGTCCCAAAATTATATCACAGGTTGTTCCAAATAGCTCTACATTGGTAATCTATTCCTAGGTGTACTTATAGTAATATGGTTGAAGAAGACATGAATGTCTTTGACGATGATGGTGACCATATCTGCGCATTTAGTTCTTTTTGTGTTTGGGATGTCGTTGCTACATATTTCTCCTGAATTTTTTTTTTTGGGGTTTCTGTGGTGTAAGTGCACAAGGTCAGATGTCAGCGCTGTTCAGTAATTATCAGCTATGCATGATGAGGTTGTAATTGAAGCGTATGAAGGTGGACGATGATCGTATGATCGTACACACTGTGCAGTGATGAACTTGTACAAAGTCACGACTCTGATAATCACCTTGTTACAGATTGCATGCAGGAGTACCAAACCCATTGAGATGGCTGTAAAACAGAAGATTTCTATGTTCTGCCATGTGGAACCAGAACAGGTTAGTTGTATGATGGCATTTGCTTACTGTAACCTATGTGTCTCTCTGTCTGTACTATTAATCTACTGTACATACCATATCTGTCATCTGTTGTCATTATATCATCACCTAATATGGCTTGTCTTCCTTTGCTGTCCCCTCACCAGGGGAACCGGGCACTGAGAATGTGGGCAGGGAGATAGACAGCCATAACCAGCTATCATATGTAAAGAGCTATACAATTAATATATAAATAAAACGTACATGTTATTAAAACAGGTCAGAAAATATAGAAAGCTGGGTTGCTAAGAATTAAAAGTTAAATTTTTTTTACTTTGGTGATAGTGTCCCTTTAAGGATTAGTGAACCTGGTCTTTTTGTTTGCTTAAACACAGCTAAATAAGACTCATGCATCTTTTTATCAGTACTACTAGCAGTTATAGAGACAGTTGTTGTTTTGATCACCCTGTTATCATCCACATCCACCCTTTCCTCCCCAAACCATTTTCCTTCATCTACACCTTGGTAATAACGTACCTAGAGGCACGGTTCACCAGTTTTTCTGTATTGCAATAATGACAATGTTCAGATAGTATGAATAATGGTTTTATTTTATGAGAAAAATAAAAATAAATCAAATAAAAAACCCTTTTTAAGTTTATTATTCTTTAATATTTTTGTTAATATGTATTTATAGCCTGGAATTGCTAATCTATTAATGAAGACACTTAGTGCTTGATATAGATTTGGACATAAGTCATCTTGCACCATGTAAATATGTGTTAATTTTTTTAAAAAATTTGCGCCCGTATTTTGAGTTGAATGTATCTTTTACTTCGGTCATGTGTAAGTTCAGTATAGTGGGACATGTAGATGCAAGTAAACCACAATGCATCAGATTTTTACTCGCACATACCTATGAAATATGCATTTAGGAGACGTTCCATAGGCCTGAGGCAAGTTTCTGGTCTGGTTGCTAGATTTGCCTTTAATTCAAAGTAGTTGCCTTCAGACAGGCAAAAGTAGTTGTCTGTGCCCCCTCCTTAGCTTGATTGCGTCCTGCACAAAATCCTGGCTGAGCAGAGAAACTTAAAGTACCGGAGGAAAGTGTGCTGGGACAGGTTGTTCTTTGAATAAGAGCAGTTCATGATGGGAAAAAGTTAAAAAGCTGTGTCCTAGAAAGCTAGACCATAGTTGTCCTTGCTAGGTCAAGTGTGAAATTTTTCTTCCTTCTCGTTTTGAGGATTCCTATATATGGTAGGTAACACAATTTTCTGATTGATGTGGAAATCAAAGATGACCTTTTGAAGAAAGGAAGGTTTAGTCCTAAGGGGGGACCACCCTGTTTTGCACATAAGGCCTGGAGCTCCCCAGCTCTTCTTGCTAATGTACTGGCCACAAGTTATACAAATTTGAGAGTCAGATTGGTAACGCTTGCTTCATAAAGGGACTCAAACTGGGATACTATAAAGGCATGGACCACCAAATTAAGGTCCCAAGTCGCGACAAGTGGTCCAACCCACAACTTAATCTTTCTAACTACCTGGAAGAATTGGATCACTAGATCTTCTGAAGCCAATTTCCTACCCAGCAGAATACTTAGGGATGTAACCTGACCTGCCGTTGACCATCTGGTGCACTGGAAATGTCCTAGTTTGTCTTGACCTATCCTCAAACAGAGGATCCTGAGTTGCCTCAGCCGGAGGATCGTCCTTTTAATTAATATTTTTATATATACTCTTTAATAGCAGATCCACTTGATCACATTTAAGCAGAGCTGACTTCTCAGAAACCTCACTAGACATTGAACGTTCATACTCCTGTACTTCATCCAGGGACTCTTCCTCAGAGACTGTGGAGGCTAAGTCTGCATCAAGGCTCTTCTGGGACCTATTCCATTTAACTTCTTGCAAATCAAGCAAGTCTTTTTTTTTGTAACAAAAGCCTTCCTCATCAGGCTGACAAGGTCTGCAAATTGAGCAAGAAGCTGGACTTCTTTAGTCATAGAGGCCATATAATCTGCACAATAGGAATAACATTATCACAAGCTCCACAAATCGAAATTTTCTTCTTGCTTCAAACTTTCCTTCTGGAAGATCCAGAGGACACACTATATGTATATGTATGTTGCCATATCAGGACACCTATACTCACTCTGTTAAACTGTGCCCAGGATATAAGGAATTACCTCAACTGGGTGCTGTTTGGGATTAGGGTCAGATTCCATCCTTTTCCAATGTTGCTTCAAGGCTCTGCAAATCAGTATCCAGCTAATAAACCACCAGTGCTGTTTTAGACCACAGAAAACACAAAGCAGCCATGAAAACCTCAGGGGGCTGCCATTTTATGGACCCCTTCCCGCAGCAGACATGTGATATGTGCTAGAAACACTGAAAATGCATTCCAAAGCTGCATTTGTCAAGCTGAAACCAATGACAACTAACAGCATATCAGATAGCCAGCCTGACAACAGTACTCTGCCAGGGGAGCATCACTGACCGAGTAAATAGCTAAACTAACTGCCTCCACCTATAGAGACAGGATAAAGACAAAGCTAAGGAGGTGCAGCTGGGCTAATTAGAAGAGGGGATGGTTCTTTTTGCTGTCTCTATATAAGTGAAGAGGGACTTAGCTCATTGCAGACTGCCATGGATTGAGGAAGGAGAAACATATATTACATTGTCTTTTCCTAATATGATAAATGTAATTTTTAATTGCAGGCTTCACACTTGAGAATATTCAT
Source organism: Mixophyes fleayi (assembly GCF_038048845.1). Classification (NCBI taxonomy): domain Eukaryota; kingdom Metazoa; phylum Chordata; class Amphibia; order Anura; family Limnodynastidae; genus Mixophyes; species Mixophyes fleayi. The sequence goes on from NC_134403.1 coordinate 334,498,184, forward strand.
CTTGCAAAGTATTTATTACAGTGTTGTACATACTGAAATTGTCAATGAATGTCTCATCAAATACTTGATTTAATCTCTAGGTAATTTTCGTACATGACGTCTCATCTACGTACCGTGTGCCCATTTTGTTGGAGGAACAAGGGATAATCAAGTATTTTAAACACAGACTGGACCTTCCTATTGAAGATCAGCCAAGTGCACAGCTGCTGAAGTGGAAACGAATGGCAGACAGGTACGTTAGGTCTCATCAACTTTGTCTTTTGTTATGCCACTTTGTGTAGACACTGTTTAAAGACAAATTTGCAACATAAATTAGCCTGATATGTAAGTGTAGAGCTATAGAAATCGTGTACATAGAATTACTCTACGTGCCATGAATATATCTGTTACCTTAAACATTCTTGATAAACAGGGAAGGGCTGGGCTGAGGGGCAGGGGACATCTGCCCGCCCGCAGGGCCAGTCCCATAGTGGTTTTCCTTGGGCTGGGTCACTGAGCCACCAAATTATAGCATTGGGTTGGTTGCTATGTGCAGAGGTTTCTATACATGTCCTTGTTTTGTGTTATTGTTGGTAATCAGCAGTATTACATTTATTGAGTCTTGGAACTTTCTTTTCTTTTCTTTTTGTTTGTATAATATATGGTTACTGTTCTGGGAGAACATATCCTAAAAATGTGTCAGAAATATTGATGACGCATATATATCAATACTCAGAAAATAGTGGACTTAGTGCGGCTATCTGTTTTGGTAAACGTGTCAAACTCTGCTTCACTGATCAGAAGCCTAACACAGGTTATAACAATAGATAGCTAACTCCTGTTACCTACTATTGAATGCACAGTTTACACAGATGTGAAGCACAAATTACAATGAGATGAGGTTCAGGTTAGCAGAGGATGAGAGTAGTAATGCCCTTTACTCACTGCACCTGGATATATTTGCGCTTATTTTCTTTTGAAACAAAAAGATTTCCACCAAACAAAAAGAAAACCCAACAAGTATATAGTATCCAAAGTGTTACCATAGCTAATATTTTTATAGTTTTACAGTATCTAGAAACTAGAGTTAGAGCATGGTTTATCTGGAAAAAGAGATTGGAATGAACCACTCGCACTTAGTCCTGCCTCTGACCTATGATGTAGATGGAGTGAACAACAAAATCATACAGCATATACATCTTTACACTCTCTCCATAAATCCAAATATAAACTCCATTTATACCCTATACCTGGATTATCTAACCACCTAGGGCCTGATTCATTAAGGATCTTAACGTGCCTTGACAAAGCCACGGAGCAAAACGCGCGTTGGCGTTTAACTCTCACTCATCCTCTAGCTCTCTAGCACCTACCAAGAATCGCTCCCCAGTTTTATTTTAGGCAGGGTATTTTCACATAATCACGCGATTCTTGTAGATTAGTTTTATCGGTCTTTGGTGCCTTTGCTACAGGGTCTTACAATCTTTTGTTTATTACGTATTGTAACTTTCATCTAGACTCTATGGCTGTCAATTAGGGACATACTAAATTAATGTTTCCATTTATCAATGAGACCTTATAAATTGTATTATGCTGCATTCTATTGATCCAATTTCGGAATATTACGATATTAGTATCCTTGCAGTATATCCCTCTAGAGGATCAAATGCATGAACCATCAGCATTTGTGGACTTTCCTTTATTGACATTAGTCAATGTCTGCCTTATACTACTTAGGATGGCTATGTAATACACCAACCTAATACCTTGCAGATGCAATTCATGACTATTTAGGATGGCTATATAATACACCACCTAATACTTTAGAGACGCAATTCTATAGCGCTAATTTAGTGTATATCTATATAATTAGGAGGATTTAAGTGGGACCTTGCAAAATTTTTCTTTTTTGCATTTTAACCACATATCACGAGTTTTTATCTTTTTCTTTTAATTATTTCGCTCAATACTTTCCTTTTTAATCAGTCTCAATAAAGGTTACTTTTTATCGAGCACTCTTGGAGTGCCTCAACTTACACTGTCTTTTCCAATCTCCCTCTTCCCCCTTTGAGTGTATATCACATTCTAGATTTGTGTAGGATAAATGCAAGACACTTTCGCATGGAATCAGTTTAATCCATTCTCCAAGCCATAGTTCTTACTTCTATAAATTTACAGGACAGGTATCTTCACATTCTAATAATGCTTCAACATCACCGTTTCCTAAGAAACCAATCACGCCTTCCATTCGGCCTGTCTGCATCTCCAAGGACTTTCAACATGGTGCTTGTAGTTCTCATGGCCATTCTCAGAAAGCAGTGTATCACAGTCTGGCCTTATCTAGAGAACATGCTTGTGATGGGAAGATCGAAACACATCGCCTGAAACAGTAAATACTCACCTGAGGTCATGTCATTTCTACCAAAGCACGATGGATCATCAATACTGCAAAAAGTCGTTTTGTGCCTTCTCAAAAGCTGCAGTTCTTTTGAGTAAAGATAGATGCAGCAAGAGATGTGGTGGACTGTTCAAGATTCAACAATTGGCATACCAGATTCAGTCGCAGAAACTAGTCTTCATATGAGATTATCTCCATCCCCTGGTAATGTTATTCTCCACCATAGGAATTCTTCCATGAGCAAGATGGCATATGGTGAGACCTTCAACTAGATCTATTGACGCAGTGGACTACAGTCAGGCTTCTCTAGGCCATGGCATCAAACAGTACTCCCTCTAACACCCACCCCTCCATATGTAAGAAAAGAGCTGTATGCTGTCTAATGTAAAGACTGAATACCACTATCACTTTTTCACCAATTAGTATGTTTTACACTGGTTGTTCAGAGAAGCTATTACACTTCCTCTGCAGAACATGCAGACCTGGAATCTAGGACCAATAGGCAGAAGAGTGATAGTTTGGGGGATGTCTACATTGTGGTAGCCACCAGAAATCTAGGGTCTTTACTGTTGTAGCCAGAGGTCTGGGGTCTGCACTGTGAAAGCCATTTGGGATTTGTGGTATGTATTGTGGTAGCCATCAGAGCTTTGGTGTCTGTGTTGTAGTAGTCAACAGAGATTTAGGGTCTGCATTGTACAGTGGACACTAGATGGCATTGTATAGCAGTCTCTAAAATGCTCTTTTGATTGTATATCTGTAACTAGAATGGGATGTGCATTAAATATTCGTCAGATGGGACTACATTGTATTTCATTTACAGCTGAAATTAAATCAAATACTTTTCTTTGGCTGGAAATAAAACTCCCACATCATACAAATCTATTTATTTGGTCATGCCCATTTTTTGGCAGAGTGGGCTGTGCAGGTTGATGCATCATTGTCCAACATAATTTAACACGGCTACTATAAACAGCCCAAGCCTTGTGTTTGGCTTATTGATGGGAAGTCCTTAAGGGGTCAAAAGTTCTGCACCTTCAGGCTCGGATAAATAAAGCTAGCCCTGCTAGTTTTAATAATGCCATCAGGTACAGGTGATGAAAAGCAAAACATTGTTACTTGAACAAGTGGAAGAATATGCAAGGCTGCAGACACCTCCTTGTCAGACCTTAAAGTTCCTCATCCAGAACTGAAAGCTAAGTAATGCCATCATCAGAGACTTGTAAATGAATTACTACTCTTCTCCTTAGGAGCAAACTCAAGGTGCTCCAAAATACTACTGTAGGGTCAGTATGGTACAGCATGGAGTGGATGTTCACCAGAATAAAAATGTACTAAAAATCAAATGAGAGGAACTGGCAGACACAGTTTACTAAGTAGAACATTGTAAACTTGCGTCCAGTAAGGTAGCTTTGAGGAATGACAGAAGGTAAAGACACACACTGACTGACAATTCTGTTGATTGGGAAAAACGGAATGGCGGGTCCCTTTGGCAGAAAAAAACATTTGCTTATCTCTTGAGCCTCTCTTTGGATGAACAACTCTGGTCTGTGGCTGGACCTCAGGCAGCCTGGAAGACCACAGCAAATGTGTCCTCAGGAGGCCCTGCATGCCACAGCAAATGGTTCTACATGTAGACCAGGGCAAGTGGGCCCTCAGGTAATCCTCTCAGCCAGGTAAAATGAGTCCTCAGGTGGCGCAGAGGCCAGGGCAAATGGGTTTACAGGCAGTCATTGCAAATGGGTCCTCATGCTTCCCTGGAGGCCAACGGAAATGGGTTCTTAGGTATCCTTGGAAGCCAGGGCAAATGGGTCCTCAGACATTTCACATGCCAGTGCAAATGGGTACTCAGGTAGCCTAGAGGTCAGGATTAATGGGTCCTTAGGGCAGAAGCTGATGCCTCTGGGTTCAGGGTCTCATGAGGAGCCTCTGTGTGCAGGGCCATCATAGGATCCTCTTTGCACAGGGTTGTGACTGACTACAAGGATTCCGAAGGATTAATTGGAAGAAAAATGTTTCTTTGTTCACAATCTTTAAGCTCCCCTTCAAATACATAAACAGTTCTACCCAGATTAGAAAACAATGCGATTTGGGTCAAATAGAATCCAGTGAGAAATACGGGCAAAAAAATCAAACATAAAAACAGTCCCAGTGTAACAATGGACCGTATCACTCATTCCTGTGGCCTCAATATTTTGTAAAGATTCCTACACTAAAATAGTTTTAGGAGTTGGAAAGGCACGTTAGGTTTCAGTGTACGTTGCCCAATGCCAGCACTGAAAAAGTCAATAGATAAGATAAGGTATGTAAACAGATTAAGGAAAATAAATACATAAAGTAAGGGAAGAATGAGAAACTACTACATTTTAGGGTGTCAAGCAATAAATTCTAACTATAATAAAGAAAATATAACACATATTAAGTGTAATAAACAAACAACAATAAGAATGAGCCAAAGTCATGGTATTATGGAAAAAAGGTGAGCGGAGCAGGAAGGATCTGGTTAAACCATAAATCACTTTTTAGCTGATTTCTGTAGTCCAGTAAATTTAGAGCGGACACACTGTATGGCACTTGAATTTTGCACCAACTGGCAAAGATTCAAGTCTTGTCCTATACTTTTAATAATTTAGCACATTCTTATCACACTTTGGTCAATGTAAAAAGAAAAAAAGAAAATAAGCCTCAAACACACGAACATTTCACATGTAACAAAGGCAATCTCCCAATGTCATATTACAATCTATGATAATAATAATGTTCACTCACTCATGGTTAATTTAAACATTAAATAGGGCTAAGCCAAGCAGTATTTTAGGAGAAAGTTTCATTTTATGAATGGGTTGTTTCTAAAGTGGAAGGAGTCTGGACACTGATGTGTAGTTTATACTTTCAGTATTGGTAGATTCAACATAATCTGGTTCTAACAATCACTGTAACATGCAGACCTCCCTCCATTCTAAGTATGGGGCTTCATGCTGTAGTGTGCGGCTATTATATTAAACCAATGTTTATATTATCATCTGATTAGTCTTCCTGCTGCTTACAAATATACAGTGCTTGGATAGGAATTAGAGATGTACCATGACCCCCTTGTTTCGATTTTGGTTTTGGATTGGGATTAAGTTTGTGTTTTGGTTTTTGTTTTGGCAAAACCGCCCTTGCGTGTTATTGTTTTGGTCTTGGATCTGTATTTTTTAGAAAAATAGCTAAAATATGCTAAAATCACATAATGTTGCTCTTTTTTTGTTCCTACATTATTATATGGTCAATAACACTAATTTCCAGCCATTTGCATTCAATTTTGACCACCTCACAGGTCACAATATTATTTTCATACACTTTTGGACAAAGACTGCAGCGAGCTGGCTGGATGGTAAGCGACAGAGCAACGACACAAACACACTGCAGTTCATAGCACATCTAGGAAAGATTGCTACACAGCAGTGGCCGAACAAAAGAAAAGTGGTGCAAGATGGAATTGTCCTCAAGCTGCTTTTCTAAAAGTCTAATTAAGGGAATCACATGGCTCAAGCAAGCAGTGTCTGAACTCCCTTCACAGGTAACTACTTAACTGAATGGTTTCAGCACCTTGAACATGGAAAGTATTCTCCACTGCACTTGAGTAAAACACATTCGCCCTCCTTTCCCAATGTCATGGCTTGTGCAGTAAGCGTGGATGGCTTTTCGCTGTTCCTCCATCCTCAGAATCATATACAGGGTGGAATTCCACCTTGTTACCACCTCTTGCTTCAGTTGCAAATTAAATTGTTCTTGTAGCTGCTGCAATCTCCTACATGCAGTTGCAAAGTGCCGGAAATGTCCAGACATTTCAAGGGCCTCAGACAGCATCTCCTGCTCGTCCATGTCATTTTTCAAAAAGCTCTGTACCAAGTTGATTATGTGAACAAAACAGGGAATGTGATGGGATTCACCCAGCTGTAATGCACTCACAATATTGGTGGCGTTATCAGAAATGACAGATGCTAAGGAGATTCTGAGCGGTATAAGCCATGTTGCAATGACATCCCTTAGCTTTTGTAACAGATTGACAGATGTATGCCTCTTAGTGAAGCGATGATACACAGAATAGCCTGCCTCGGAAAAATGTGACGTGGTTGGGTACATGCTGCTGCTGTTCTTGCTGCTGAAGGCGAATCACCAACCCAGTGAGCTGTCACAGTCATATGATCTTTAGTTTTCCCAGTTCCGCTTGTTCACATATCTGTGGTTAAGTGTACAGTAGGTAGAATGGCATTTTGTAGCCCAATAATTAAATTTTTACGGACACTCTTGTGCAGGTGAGGAATAGCTTTTCTAGTAAAATGACGTTGTTATGGAATTTGGTAACGGGGACAAAAGACCTCAATTAACTGTCTTAAACCAGCTGCATTAATAATGGATATTGGACGTAGATCTAATACTAGCATAGTCCCCATGTCGTCTGTGATCCCCTTTGCGACTGGGTGACAGCTTTCATACTTCCTTCCTTTTGCAAAAGATTGTTTAACAGTCAGTTGTTGTAAACTACTAGTAGTCTTCTTCTTGGTCTGCTTCTGGGATGAAGATCCACCTCCAGCAGCAGTGGGACTAATACTCAAGAATTCTTCTGAGGAATCCTGGATAGTGGAGGAGTCATCTAGCCTTAGCAACTTGGATGCAGGACTAATTCTTATCGCTACTGAAGATATTGATGAGGATGGTGTTGTGGGTGTAGATTGCAGGTGCCGGGATCTAGCTGAGGGAAAGGACCTAGCTGACTGGACTGCTTGTTGTTACTTTTTTAGCATACGTTTCAGATTTTCCCAACAGCTTCCCATGAACTCACTTCAAATGGCGTAACATGGATGAGGTTCCTAGATGGTTATGGTCCCTACCTCTACTGATTGTTGCTTTACAAACGCTCCAAATGGCTAGACAACTGTTGTCAAGATTTAGGTAAAAATAATTCCACACATAAGAGGTTGATTTTTTGGTCTTATGCCCATGCATGACAATGGCCTTCTTCTTGTCACGTGGAAGAACTGCTTCCACTGGTGTAGGACTTACACAAGCAACATCATCCTCATCAACATCCTCATTAGTGCCGTCGTCAGCTACACAAATATCCCCCTCATCCTGTTGCAATTCCAAAGTGACATCCTCAATTTGTGTATCACCGGCTACACTTGGGCTGCTCATCCACACATCTGCAGTAATGCTGAAAGTAGGCTTCTTTATGGGTACACTATCAGACAGGTCAGGATTACACATAGCACTCGTGGATGGACTTTCCTCAGGGATTTGTGTCATTTCTGAATCTGAACATACTCTTTCTTCTAATAACTTACTGTTTTCTTCCAGAATGACAAGGTCTTGCATCGTCATGACTGACCTTACAAGAAGATGCCTCACTGACAGTTGCAGAACTAGCACTCATAGAGAAAGGCAAAAGCCTGATTCTTTCCTTGCCACTGCGTATGTAGAATGGCATGTTGGCAATTTTTTTTTTTTGGGCACTTAACTTTGCCTTGATTAAAGATGTTTTTTTCTTGACCAAGGTAAATGGTGTTTTTTACATTTTTGTTTCCCTGACTTAAAAACTTAGGCTTTAGCAGATGATGTGGAGCGATTACTAGCATTATGACTGGTGCCAGCAGCTGCTTGGTGCTCCTGGTCTTCTGTGGACTGATGTGAATTAATTTTGATGACACAGTAAAATGTCACGGTAGACTTTTAAAAACACTGTCAGCCCTTTTATTTGAATTTCTGTTTCAGCACTGAGCAATGCCACCTCTCCTTTTTCTGAGTGAGCTATGGCACAGTAAAATGTCACGGTAGACTTTTAAAAACACTGCCAGCCCTATTATTTGATTTTCTGTTACAGCACTAAACACTTCCACCTCTCCTGTTTCTGTGTGAGCTATGTCTCTGTAGAATGTCACTGGAGCCTTTGAAGAACACTGCCAGCCCTATAATTTGTCTTTCAGCATTGAAAACTGCCACCTCCCCTGTCTCTGTAGAATGTCACTGGATACTTTGAAATACACTGCCACACCTCCTCTTTCTGTTTAAGTTATGACACTGCCCAACTATACTGGAGACTGCCAACAACCTTCTGTGTCTCTATGTGAAATGGTGCAGGATCTCCGTGGAGGCCGGTACTTATAGAATCCAAAACTTGCAACATCCGACAATGCAACAATAATGTATTGCCTCGTTTTCAGTTCTGAGCAAGCGCCAAAGTAATGAGCTGGCTCGGTACTCGGAATGGCTAAGTTCGGGTGGGCTCGGTTTTCCGAAAACCGAGCCCGAGCACCTCTAATAGGAATTGGTTAAATAACCGGAGTTACACAGCCCAAAATAGACTTGTAACTGGGATAATATGTGACATATAGTTTATTTAGGCAACTGCACCATTTTGCACATGCAGAGGTACATGCCTATTTCCAGTTGTGGAAATGCCCCTTTCGCTTTGTGTGACCATTTGCAGGATTGTTGTACCCAGTGAAAATGCACATGATGGAAAAAATAAAAACATCACTTCAAACTCCTGCCTGCTATCACTTTTAGACCTAAAATTCTGCTTGAGGAAGTCTCATTCATGTGTTCAATAAGTGTGAGACTGAGGGTACATTACTGCTGACTTTATTAAATGTGCCAAATCTCCAAGTACGTGTAAAAACCAAGTTCTTATGCGAGGGAAAAGGTCTATATGGCCCGTACGGCCATCTTAACACTAACCCATGCTTTTGCTATATTGTGCAATAATTTATTAGTCATTACAAAACAAACATTTGTATTGTGCCCATGTTTTTGAAGCTTTATTAATGACTTTTATTGTATCGTATGAATGATTGGAGCAGGAGTACATCTGTGGCACTTGTGAACACATGGGAAGCTCACATTAGATCTGGAGGAACACAGTACAGCTCTAAGGCATACTGACAAACTTGAAAGGAGACCAGAAATATAGTGGGAGCTAAAACACTAGAAACATAGCAGGAACTTGAGGAACTAAATGCATGGCCAAAGTCTTAGGGGTATACTTACTAAACTGCGGGTTTGAAAAAGTGGAGATGTTGCCTATAGCAACCAATCAAATTCTAGCTGTTATTTTGTAGAATGTACTAAATAAATAGTAACTAGAAGCTGATTGGTTGCTACAGGCAACATCTCCACTTTTTCAAACCCGCAGTTTAGTAAATCTAGCCCTTAGTATTGAAAGGATAATAGGTCAACTTTATCATTTTTACTGAGAAATTCCCATTAATCTGTAAAACTGTCAGTTATGTGAAATAATACTAATAAATAAGCTTTGAGTGATCAACTTTAATACAGGTGTAAATTAACCTTCTGTGCACATACAGTAATTGTGATAAATTATCCGAATTCATAAACAAGGAGCCCACACTTCACTGCCGCAGTATGTAAAAGTATTTGACGATTCCAAGTAATGTTCAGGGCAATTTTGTGTGTTAAATGTATTATTTTTGCAGGTACTTTGTTTGGGGGGGGGTTTAGTAACTCGTATAACAATTTGAAAAGATGGGGGACGCTTGAAAAACTCAAGTGCGTGTTTTCAGTACGGATAAAGCTAAATTATGAAGGAAATTAGCCACAAGTACTTTATAATTATGAACGTGGCGTATAAAATAGAATGTTGCAGCCTTGTTTCTGGGAGATGATTGATAACGTGACTTGGTTATCTGAAAAGCTATTTTATTTTATGTTGACAGTTCAGACATGCTGCATCTAACTTCTCCACTTTTCACAATTGGATTTTTGTTTTTTGTCTGGAATTCTGTGAGGTACCAAGCTGTGTAAGTGGAGGTGTGATGGGGGTCTCCTCGACAATGATGTGCTCTCCTTTCTGAATTAATTAAATGTTTTTGTAACTGATACTAGGTTACTGATGCACAGGAAATAGATGTTTTAACACATAGTAACCAAACACCATCTTAATGTTATTTTTCCAATTCAGTTTAGAAAATTAAAGCAAACATCTGTTCGGCTGCTTGTGAAGTCCAATATTGTGTTTTACTTTAAAATTGCTTCCTTGCTTGTAACAGCCTTAAACATGTGTGTCAGTTGCTCAAAACACACCATCAAGTGTATTGATTTTTACGCTGCTAGACTAATTCTCCTGGCAGGGAATTCATCTACTTCCAGCTGTTCCAAATAATATTTTGAAAAGAGACATGTGGGCTAGAATGTTAAACACTACACTGAAATGTTTACCAAGAAGAAGAATGGCAGTGTGTAGCAGTGACATCTTACCAAAGTGGTGGTGTTTCCTGTGTAGCCATCACATCGATACGGTCATCAATCACAAGCCTGCATTTGCCAGCATGAAGACATCTAAACTTTTATCAGCAGGAACCATAAGCATTGCTATATTTTCTTTTCTCCTCTCTTGTTTTTGTTTTGCCGCTTAATTGTCTATTAAATAAATTGGCAACATCTATTGGTAAACACTAGCCTTGGGAACTCTCGCAAATTAATCTTCCTGTGCACATTTACTTCCCTCTTCTGTGACTTTTAATCTTGTCTTATTTGGGGAAATATATGAGAACGGGCAACTGTGAATGTAGCCGATAGCAACCAGATTGTGTGTTTAACAAAGACCATAACGGCTTGTTATGGACAACAAGGGGCACTCTGAGCCTTCACCTGTGGCCACCGACTCTTTTCACTTTAACCTATCAGAGTATTAACATGTTAACAGCTGTGCAATGTATTTCAGCTCGGGAAACTGTTGAGGTGGGCAGTGCTAATCCCACATGTCCCAATGTAATGTAACACCCCTTTCTGTATTATGCATTGTGAGGGTGTATATATATTGAATGATGCAGATGCTTCTTACCTCGGTACTTGGTTTTCAGTGCCTCCACCCGAATCGCTGCTTTCTCTTCTGGGGGTGTTCTAAAGATACACCAGGGGGAGATTCGGGAAACCCCCTGCCCAGTATTAACACTCTGTGACAAACTGTGTGCTGCAAAAGCCAGCCAGGCACATTTATTGAAATGGAAGCACTAAATGCAGCTTTGTGATTTTATAGAAAAATATACTTTGGTATAATTTGAAATAATAGTGCGAACAATACAATACAGTAATAAGACAGTGTGGATAAAAGTGGAGCACCACTTCTTACTATGAACACCAAGTTAACACAATAACTCACAATAAATCAATAACGTTAACAGCATACAATATAAACATTCATTGTCACAGCCTTATACACTGGAAAAATATATCAGATAGGTTACTTGCTCCTGATACTGGGAATATCTTGCGGGGTGAATGTATATATATTTTCCTTATAGCTCTGTACTGCCAAACACACACATCAGTAGTATTCAAACATGCCACATAAATGGAGCAGTGCACTGCAAATTGGGGCCCTTCTGTACGGATGCAGCATGGCATGGAAGCAGCATATGTCGTTTGCAGCTTTTAGAGGTCTTTAAATCACTTGTAGTGAGGTACAGCAGTCACAGTATGCAAACCCTACTGTAGCAACAACTGTAAAATCCTCAACTTTTATCCTTTCTTATTTGTATTCTCGGACTTGTAATTCCACAAATGCTGATTAGACAAACACTTGGTGCACTTTTTTCTGCCCACCCATCTATCCCTAACTCTTCAGCCCTTGTGGCCAGATATAGTCCAAACCCCACTTGAATAATAACAAATAGGTAAAATAACCAGTAACTTATCTGCACCAGTGTGTGTCACAGGTCTGAACTTGATTATCTCCAAAATGGCTGACTTGTAAAATGTCCTTCTTCAGAGGTGCATGCAAACCTCCTTCTACAGCTTCAAACTGTGACTACCAGCAGGTTCTGTTCAGGACTGCACTGAGCTCTGATAGCTCTATAGACTGTCTGTTCTCTCTGCTCAGACCACCCATCCAGTGCCCTTCTGCCTAGGGTCACCTATCTGGGCTGGTCACACAGCTCAGACTCTCCCAGGATGCGCCTCTCTCCCTCACCACCCTCTGGTTTCTCAGTCTTCTTAGGCTCCGCCCCCTTTTCATAATAGCCTTGTGGGAGATATAGTTTCTCTTCCTGGACTGGTAAATAGCTATATCCATCTATTTTCTTACTGATGCAATTGTGATTATTAGCCCCTGGGGGCTTAAGTCCAATTGCAGCATCCCCAGGGGTTACAGTGACCATTGACAGAGAGCAGTGATGTAAGGCTCCAATCAAACTGGTTTGTGAAAATTGTGGTGTCAAACACTCCACTGCATGAGATAGTGTCCATTGATCCATCTTGTTATACCTACAGTTTTATTTAATATCTACCAGTGTATATGCAATTGTTAACAATTTATTCTACTGATATATTTGAGCATAATATTATACAATTAAACAAATATTGTACAATTATGTACATTTATACAATTATTATACAAAGCTCCACTTGTGTTTTTGCCCCAAACACTCATGATTGACTATCCTAAGCTTGGAATTAGGATGCTTCTTTGTTTCCTGACATTTGGTGACATTTGTTGTTAGAAATGCCTTTATGGCAGTAGACATTCACAGATCTGTAAGTATGATAGATTAAATAGAAAGTAGTTATTCATCTTTAGTGTGGGAGTCTGAGTGACATCTGGTTAAAATAAACTTATGCCAGAGCCAAATATGGTTCCCATTAATTTCTCTCTCCCTAAGTGCCGTCACCTGAAGCCTTCTAGCAGTGCTTACTATTATGTCCAAACGAACTAAGAAGATTGATGGAAGAGCATAATTCTCCATCATGTCAGATGTAGGAAGCTGCCTGTGTATCAGAAAGAGAACATATATTGCCATTCTGAGCCTATGGTGACTGCATGCAAGTGTACTGTGAAGTGTTAGACTGAACAGACAAACTGATTAATCTGGGGTACATGTTAAAAACATACATGTGTACTCTCTCAAACTGTCCAGGAGGGTGCCGGATTGGGGTGAGACCTGCTGTCCAGCAGCTATTTTGTGAAGATCCCCGATATCAAGCCTATCCAGTTTTTTAAGCACTAGTGACATCACTGAGGTATGAGCCACAGGCCAGTGATGTCACTAGTGAAATGATGACCTGCTGTCTCAGGAATATTAGTGTTGTCCGCAAAATAGTTGTCACCACTGTGAGCAGGCGCTGCTGCTCTTTATTATTATTTTCATATATTGATATAGCTCCTCCACGTTATGCAGCACTGTACAAGGAATTGTATTGTATTGTGTATTCTTCAAAAGTACCAAGTATCTAATAAACACACCAGAGTAAGTCACAGGCCAGCTATTTATATATTTCTAACATTTCCAAAGATATATGTAAGCCATTTTGATTTGTCATTCACATCAGTCCCTGACCCTGGATCATAAATTCCCTAAAACAGACATAGTAGGGTACATTTTAGTCAGCAGCCAATTAACATACCATATATGTTTTTTGGCGTGTGGGAGGGAACTGGAGCAAACACGGGGAGAACATGCAAACTCTACACAAATAGGGCCCTGGTTCAGGAAACAAATTAATAACTACAGTGCTGTGAGGCAGCAATGCTAACCACGGTGCCACTCTCTTTAAAGTCTTCGTGAACCGGAAACTAGTGTGAAATCTTGCAAGTTTTCACTATTTCCTTATAACATTAAGCATAGAATATTTCAAATCAAAATAACCTATTTTATAAAAATGTTTTTTACTATTATGCATTTCTTTATGATCTGTGTTTTCTATTCCAGAGATATAGATTCAGTGTAGGTGCCATTAATACAGTGAACCGGTGAGCATTCCCCAAATTGAAAAAACCCAAAATGAAAATAACTATAGACTAAGAGGGTAGGTTTAGTAATAGTGTTTGGCAGGGATTATCTTTATTTTTAAACTAACAGAATACCTGCTCAGTCTCTGTCCTGCCGCTCATATTCTTGTCAGTGCCACAGTGATAGAAGAAGCAATTATTTCTGGGAAAAATGGCTACCATTTTATATATACTGCAGTTTGTTTTTCTTGTTGTATTGATTTATAAAATGGTGATTCATTATAGAAAGACCTATGGGAGGGTGGAAAGGGCGTATTGTGTATTCTTCAAAAGTACCAAGTATCTAATAAACACACCAGAGTAAGTCACTGGCCAGCTATTTATATATTTCTAACATTTCCAAAGATATATGTAAGCCATTCTGATCGAATTGATCACCTTTGTAGATAATTGTTGATCTTTTCCATGGATGTAATAAACCAGATTCTATTTCTAACTGCATTTAAGAGAGGTATAGAGGGTTGCTTCCAAAATGTTACCATACTTTTAGCTGCTGTGCAACATGTAATGCTATTTTATTAGAGTTCAGTATAACTGTCCAAGGGCTCAATGTTAGTCTTGTGTGAGACATGTCTTCAAGTCATTTCTGGATATCTAACCAAAACATGACGATCATAGAGCACATCCACCATAGATTGCAGCCATAATGAGGTTGTAAATATCATATCTAATCTAGTTGGAGCTAAATACATTGTAGGGATTTTATATCCATTTTTTGGATCATTGTAGAAATGGATGAATTTACTATCCCTTGTCTTATTTTCAGCCATGAGTCCTCGGGAGGAGGTCCTAGATCTTTTTCCCAGTTGATTTCATGTTTCATTAGTGAATCTAATTTAAAAGAATATTGAAATCTATAGAGAATGGGCACTGCACTATTTCTCTTTAGGATATAATAACAGATTGCTTCAATATTAGAGAGGGGTCTAAACAGTTTTTTTTGGAGTAGAGATCATGTATTTCTCAGACACTAAAGAGCTCCATAAACCGTCATCTACAAAAATCAAATGCCAATCTGGGTCATTGTTACAGATCTTTCCATGACTGGGAATAATAATCTGAGAAACACTAAGGGCAATCCAGGGTCAAATAAGATGGTTATAAAGTGTGATCAAAATGTTTAATATAAATTATCTAAAATTTATCCAAATTGAGCTAGAGAATTTGGTGGCTGGGAAATTGAGTTATTCTTGTTTGTCTACAATGAAGTAGAAAATTCTAATGATTAACGATTTACCAACGACAGGCAAAAAAAACCCCTCCTGATCTGCCGATTCATGTGTACACACTATACTCGATTACCTTCAGATCTGTCATAACCATCGGCTGAAAAGGCCATGACACCTGTCACTGTGCTGTCACCAAATGCCCACACCATGTTATGATCTGATAAGTGGCATAACACTACTTATTTATGTTGGGGAGACCTATACCTACATCATTGGGGATAGTTTTCTATATTTGTCTTAATACCTCACTTGGATATTGTACTAGGATTGTGTGGAAAACATTTGCAAAATTCTCAGTATAATACTCATCTTGACCACTACCCTCCTTCCAAAACATGAGATTATCTGCTGTTTCCATGCTTGAAGATCTGCTTTGATATTGGCAAAGATAAAGGGACATGTTCCTTATACTGTATGTTGTAATTGCTTGCAATGTTTATATCTAAATATAACTTTTTTTGGACTTATGGTTAAATTCATAGTTTAGGGCTAGATGTTGTTTCTCAGAATCCGGTATAAGGATGGGTATAGCCTCTGTGTTAGTGTAATTCATTTTATAGCTTCATAATAGCAGATATGAATCTAAAGCGTTAAACAGATTTGGGAAAGAAGTTTGGCAATCTGAACTTCTTTTAAGTTTTTAGCAGGGCTTACCCTGCAGAATACAATAGGCTGGCATTTTTCCTATGCTGTTACTATTAAAATATCCCGTTGCTAGTACTGTTATATTTGAAATTAAAATACATTTTATTGCAATAAGGTAATTGTCACCATGTCCCTCAGATACGAAAGATTACTGCAGACCTGCTCAATCGCACTGGTTGGAAAATATACAAAACTGAGTGACTGTTACACATCGGTCTTCAAGGCTCTAGAACACTCTGCACTGGCCATTAATCATAAGCTGAATTTAATGGTAAGCTTTGACTTTCTGCGTTGAGGTCTTTCAGACAGGATTCTCTGCACATTCAGGGTTGTTGAACTATCACTTTCTAGGTCTTGTTAGGAATAACAACTATATGTACTAAAATTAACATCTTTGAAAGCATCAAGACTTGTTTTCAATTGAATAAATCTTTAAAATCATTGAACGGCACATATAACCTGTTAGATTTCTGAAAAAATATACATACACGATTGGTCGGTATACTAAGCTTTAGCCACAAACATTGACAAAAATAAAGAGACGTTTGTGAAGTCAGGGCAGTAGTAGGCAATCTGATACATTTTGGGGACCTCGTCTGCGAACCTTGACTTCTCCAAAATGTTGCGTATACAGGGACTTATTTTAGTGTTGGATGTACGCCTCTTTTATTTGCGTAAGATAAGCATTTTCACACTGTGCATGCTAACAACAAAGTATATATAGTCTGTATTAAGTTTTTGGGCATCTTTAACGTAGGAAAACAAGAAACTACACCTCGATGAAACTAGCAGTCACTCCAATATATAATACGTGAGAGAGATTGATGTATAAAAACATTTATTACTACACAGTGTCATAAGCAATTGCACATAGTATCATGTAATATGTCTGAAACTACACAGTAAAAAAATATATACATGTATTTTTTCTCCTATCATCAGTGCACTGATGTATCAAAGGAGAGACGCTAAAATCATCCACATGACCACGCAAGTGATTAATCAAATATCCAACAACTTCCTTCAAAATGCATGGATTAATGAGCAACCTCTATAATAAAAGGGTAATCATAAAAATAATCTACCCATAGAAACTTCAGCATAATTTATATGCACATCACAGCTGGAACAAAATGTCAATATATATAATTTGAGTCACTGCTCCTATCCAAAAACGGAGCCAAATAGAGACTGTGATTCCAAACTATTAGTCTCTATTTGGCTCCGTTTTTGGATAGGAGCAGTGACTCAAATTATATATATTGACATTTTGTTCCAGCTGTGATGTGCATATAAATTATGCTGAAGTTTCTATGGGTGAATTATTTTTATGATTACCCTTTTATTATAGAGGTTGATTATTAATCCATGCATTTTGAAGGAAATTGTTGGATATTTGATTAATCACTTGCGTGGTCATGTGGATGATTTTAGCGTCTCATTTGATACATCAGTGCACTGATGATAGGAGAAAAAATACATGTATATATTTTTTTACTGTGTAGTTTCAGACATATTACATGCTACTATGTGCAATTGCTTATGACACTGTGTAGTAATAAATGTTTTTATACATCAATCTCTCTGACGTATTATATATTGGAGTGACTGCTAGTTTCAGCGAGGTTAGTTTCTTCTGTTTTTCTGCACATATTTAGGGATCCAACCAATCCTTCACAGCTGCGATCTGGCTCTCACTCTAATTATTATTATTTTCTACATATCAATCGGCGCCAGTATTTTCTTTATCTTTAACTTGGACTCATTACCATGCAGGGGTGGTATGGAGGGGGGGAGATGTGGGCAAGTGTAGGCTGGGTAGTCATTGTGGGTACATGTACTTGCGACCCAATTGGGCGTGAACGCACGTCTGGTGCAAATAAAAGCATTGGCAATGTTGACTATCAAGAGTACTATCTAACCCCTTCTAATTGACTTTGTGGATAAATGCAACTACAGCTGATACGTCATTCATTAGCATCATGGCTATATTAGATAAATTGATTAAATTAATCAGCGTCATTTCCATATGGAATGCTGCAGGAAAGATGATTCACGTTTGTTTTTTTAAAGGGATAAAAATGGATGTAAAGATGTTGTATTGTATTAGATTTATTAATGATGAATGTGATTTTTATTAATTAATAAGACATTATTCTCTTGTGTATTTGACTGTATTACCGTATTTGCACACAACATAATAATGTGTTAAAATGTGTTTCTCACCCACACTAAAGCTCTACACAAGGGTGCTTGTAAAGTCTTAGATAGTACGGAGTATGCCAGCAGTACCAGTGATGCCCAGTAATATATACAGCAGTAATAGAACTATAAATGTTTAATAATGCTCATTAATATTACATCAGTAACAGTAATTTCCAGTAATAAGCTACCACTAATTATAGTAATGCTCAATAAAATTCTAGCAGTAATAGAGCCAGTTGTGTCCACTAATATACCAGCAATAACTGTGATACCCATTAATATACCATCTGTATTGGTATTGCCAAATAAAGGGCCAGCAGTAGTGATATGTCAGTACTAACAATATTGTAATTAATAAGTCACCAATATGCCAGTAGACAGCATTGTCCATTAATACCAACAGATGTAGTGATGCTGAATAAAATGCCAGCAGTGCCCATTACAAGTAGTAATAGGGCCATTACATTAGTATTTACTCGTGCCGCTATTTCCTTCTCATTCTCAATTAGCTAATTACCCTGATTGAAGAACTGTGGCCCCCAACGTTGCTCACTGGTCAGTTGTGTTGACAGCTTGAAGTGGGATACTTACCGCTGCTCAGGAAGCACTACCAAGGACGTTTACCACTTCACCTTATCCCTCTTGCCATAATGAGAAAAGGTTTCAAAAATTATTTGAAAACAAATCTCCCGACCGCCCTCATGTCTTGGCAGGAATAGCACAGAAAGACCATATACAGCCTGCCGGTTACCGGTTAGGCACCAGTTTTACAGGGTGACATGAAAATAATGAACTATTAAATAACATGCATAAAAGTATATTGTATGTACTGACATAAAAATAAATCCTCTGTTTTATTTAAAGTTAAAACAACATGAAAAGTACAAACAACAGAAGTAAACTATAAAATATTGATATACAGCGTGTTTCCTGTCATTTTTACGATTTATAAAGAGGGGGGAGGGGGGACAGGGAGATAGAGAAAGTTCAGAAATAGTAGGAGAGGATAGAAGAGGAAGAAAGGAGGTGGTCAGTCACAAGTAGCACAGAAATTAGTACTACTGGAAAATAGTCTTCTACTATTGGAATCAAACTTCAACATAAGCATTGTGCTTACCCAAGGTGCACCACACCCAGCCTGGAGGATCCGGAGACGGACCACGGTCTAATTCACGGGGACTGGGGGTGTAGCCGAGGTGGATAGGCAGCTTTGACTCTCTCGAACATACCATGGAGCCCATATCTTGTTAAACTTATGAAATTTATCATGGAGGTAGTACGTAATACTTTCCATGCTTGCGATATGCCAAACATATTTTCACAGAGCCTGGATGGAAGGGGGATTAGGGTTCTTCCAATGGTTGGCTCTCAGGAATTTAGCAGCCGCTAGTATATGGGAGATAAGTTTGTTAGAGGAGGAGCTCTCATCAGGTAGGGGGCAAAAGAAAAGGAATGACTTAGTCACCTGTTGTTCTGAGTCAGAGTTTATGAGTAAGAGGACCAGGGTCCAGAAGGCAGTGGCTATGCATGAGCAATTCCGCCAAACGTGGAGCACCGTACCCCTCTGACCGCATTCCCGCCAACAGCTCGAAGTAGACGTAGAAAACATTCTGAATAGCTTGTCAGGGGTATAGTACAATCTGTAGTACAGTTTATAGGCTGTTTGCTTGACTAGTATGGAGATAAAGCTCTTGGCAATCCCCTCTAAGACCTCCTCCAAGCAAGATTCATCCAGGGAAGGGGCTTTGCGCAACGCCCAGTGCAGGTTAATTTCGTAAGCAAAAAGAAAAATTCCTGGGACCTCATCTCCACACCCGTTATCGTAGCTGTCTGCTGGATCCTCGCTACCAGGGGATTTATAACTAGAACAAATATAAGGTGTGTTAGGGGGCAGCCCTGCCTCTTCCCATTGGAAAGGGTTAGAGGGTCAGATAAGGAGCCGTTAACCAAGACTGGCTGATGAGGAGTTGTACAGTGGAGACACACCCGTCAGGAATTCAGCCAAGAAGCCATATGCCTTCAATGCATGAATCATAAAGTCCCAAGAAATCTAGTCGAATGCCTTATTGGCATCTACAGAGAGCAGTATATCTGGGAGACGTCTATGATTAATAATTTGAAATTGGTCTATCGCCCTGGCTTGGCGGCCTGGAATAAATCCCATCTGATTCTAGTGAACAGTACGCTAGGAACTGTGTGGGGAAACATTGGTAATTTCTAAATGGAAT
This sequence comes from Mixophyes fleayi, assembly GCF_038048845.1. Lineage (NCBI taxonomy): Eukaryota > Metazoa > Chordata > Amphibia > Anura > Limnodynastidae > Mixophyes > Mixophyes fleayi. The sequence continues at coordinate 334,518,653 of NC_134403.1, forward strand.
TTGGTATATTTTAGGCATGGTGCAATATACAGGTAGTTATTTTGTTTTACCACGATTGCTGTGTACCCTTTGTTTATCAATGTACTGTAGCTTTCATATCTAGACAACTTGTGTTTAAGAAAGGTTAATAATACTAAATAACTTCAGACATAAGCACATCTAACAAAGGTCGGCAGCAGTGTAACAGAAATTGAAATTGCTTTCCAGTAACAATAGAATTTTACTAACTGTCATAGTGCATCTCATAATAACATGTCTTTTCTTTACCTTAGTACATAGATTCCACTGAGCTAGAACCTTCGACTAAAGCTGAAGATCCCGTAAAATTCCATAAGGCCTGGGAAAAGTTGTGCAAAGCTCAGTAAGTTTTATTTATTGATTAGTAGTATCCAATATTGTGATATGTTTGGATAAGACCTTTTAAGGAGGTCCTGTCTTGTGTGTGATAAAGTCCTTTTTCCATAGTGCCTTTAGCGCTGTTTATAACCAAAGGAATTAAGTCCCCCACTGCTCCCTCTGCGTGGAAGAGAGCGTGAATTGTCTCCCACCATGTATGCAAATGCAGACAGTCATCATACTACCGTGTGGCTTCATCCTACTGTTCCTCTGCGCTACAAGGGAAGGGAGCTATGACGTAAGAGGAAGTTGCCCTAGAGTGAGCATAAGTCTTCACAGCCCACCTTCAGCATTTGCATATCGTGCAGGAAGACATTTTGTCTCACGGGCAGAGGCAGTAATGGGGGATTTCGTTCACATAGTACACAAAGCAATATATAAAAAGGACTTTATTTCAGAAATGATAAAACCTTTATGACTTATTTTAGCACTTTTGTCATGTGTTTGTAAACAGACATTAATGTTGTTTGTTTGTTAGGGTACCAGAGTGAATTTTCTATTGTTTCTATAACAAATAGGATTCTCATTTAGTAGCATTTTTAATTATCAATACAACTTTCTAATACAGGAGGAGCAACCCTCTCTCTCATGTACAAGAAAAATATATAGGAAAAAATAAAATTAAAATTTGAGTTAGAACACCTTCCTCCCCATCCCACTTCTATAGGTGCAAGGGGACACAAGTGCCAGAATCACGCAAATCCACATAGCCACATCTGTGTGCCACCACTTTTCTGGGAACGTGTAGACCGATTTCATGTAACATAGGCAAAGCAAAGTGACATAGTACTCACTCTGCATCAGTGAGCATCTACTAAGCTTTTTCCTTGCCAACTAATAGTGCTGGAAATTGCCCACAAAATGCATCAAGATAGAATATCCCTGCATGTTAGACATTACTTAACTTTGGAACATGTTGTATTTGAAACATGGACTGATAGGACCCACCATACATACATAGCTCAGAAACAGACAACTGTAACGATTTGTGTTTGCTATTAATGAGAATTCTGAGGAAAAGGCAAAACCAAAAATTTAGAAGAAAACCCAACCCCTGCTGTCTGAAAGACGCTGAGTAACACTCATATAGCTGAAATCATGCTTTTCAACACAAGACGAGAAGGGGAAGCAGAAATATGTCTCTTGAAGACGTGCACAAATGGGAATAGAACAGCTGCAAGTGTGTATAAGAGCGGCTTCAAAAGGTACGGAGTGATTGCTCGACTAGGTTAGAAGTAAGAGTTGGCTTCGAAGGTGCCCGTGTTGCTTACTAAAATGTGTATACTTTATTGGAGATCCTTATCAAAACATGTGACAAAGTTGGTGTGCAAGAAGACAACCTCTACGTTTTTCCAAGGCTTGAAGCAACAACCCATGTCAGAGGGTCTGACCAACCATGGCCATTTCACCTCAGCTAAGCTTGAACATGTAGCCACGTGCAAATCTGCAAATATTGAGCTTAAAAATCAACAAGCTAGGTCAAGCTGCCAACTTCATAGGACATGACATCAGAGTACACAAACGGGGAAATTCAATACCCCCGGAATAACGCTTCGTTAAACCTATTACCGTTAATACCGTAAATTTAACCCAAATTTTTTCTCATGGCTCCCTGAACAAAAAACAGTGTTAAAGATTACCGTAGTAACGGTAATTATGCACACTATTACCGTAGTAACGGTAATAGTGCGCAAGCCGCGTTACTTTCGGCACTAACGCGGCCAATTAAATTCCCACCAAAGAGTATTACAGATTGACAGAAAACACTTTACACAGCAAGTTGCAATTTGCCATGGAAAAAGGAATTAATCAATATAAAGGAAAATCTCTCAAAGCGCCAGACATTCTGCAGAGACATTCTACAAAGGGTAATTTTCTTATGTTCTTTCCTTGGGTCTAGTGTGCTGTCAGGCTTTTCATGCAGTTTAATTGCACTACAAAGACATGGATTGTTTAACAATGACCTGTCTTTTTTTTCTTTTTGAAGAGGTAATGTCTAGCAAGGAAGTCTTTCCAAACTCAGATACAGACGCTGAAAACAGTTACCTTCGCAGTTGTGGAAGAACACATGACTGTTTTATATGAGCCCCGCACAAGTGAAAGGCAATGGCAGGCAAGTTTCATTGCTCAAAGTTGCACCAAGTGCCTTAAACTTTGTATATTTTAAGATCACACCCCTGTGGGGTATGATACTTATGTGTATTTTCCCCCAGCAAACTGTGATGATTGTCTGAGGAAAACTACCGACTGTGCTCACACCATTGACAAAGGTTGAGGACAAAGATAAACAAGCTGCTGTTACTAATGAAGTCTCTTGAAAGAGAAGACTGTGACGCATGCAAGCTGGCTGAAGTGGACACTCTGCACAACAGGAGTTGGAAGGACAGTTAGAATAATGTGTATCACTCAATACAGTCAGCAGAGGGAAAATTGTTAAATGAGGGAGAAATTATGGTGATGTACTGTATCATTAACTGTGTTGTGTTTGACCATAAAATCTGATAATTAGCAGACAGAAAAAGTAGTTTGGTTTAGGATTATATTGAAACTCCATCTATAATAAGAGATTGTTTTTTGCACAAATAGAGTTTGTTCTGAGCATACTGAAGGTATTTGGTGGATCATCAAAGATCCCACCCCCTCTTAATATGGTCATTTCAAAGCGCCAAAGGAACAGGCTTTGGGCAATGTGCTACATGAAATGTATTGAAAAGCCTGGAAGAATAGACAATATACTCTATTGTTACAAGCCGTTGGGCTAGCTATGACGGCTCGGGTACCCTTTTGCCTTTGCGTCCTGACTGTTGCCAAGGAAGCCAGGATGTCACTTCTGGTTCTCGCACCATGGCCGTTTCCTAAGTTACTTGGGACTTCTTGCTCGCTTCCGCCCTGGCTGTTGTAATTTTTTTGCACCTTAGTCTTGAAGGAGGTGCTTTATATATAGAGAGAACCAGCCAGAGGACAGCCAATGTGAATCCAACAAGAAGTTATAAAAGCCGGGTCCGAGCATGGCACCCACCAGCGGAGGAACTCCACGCTGCCAGGGAGAGAGAGAGACTGCCAAGAGGGGCAGATTGTTACTCCGAATGTGATTAACTGGTGCGGTGTGTGACAACCTGTGAGTGCATCTAACTCTACGGGAAAGGCAGCTGCTATAGGTGAAGACCTCCTATGTCTGTTCTTAAAGCTTATGACAGTACTGGAAAGCTGTAACACTTATATTGTCCTGAACTAGAAAGGGGGCATGAGCTGGACTTGAGGACATATTTCAGTAAGAAAACATGAAAGTTGGGATGACCTCAACTCAGGAAATGAAGCAGGAGTAATCAATATGCTAGAAATGTGTGGGTCCAGATGTCCCAATTAATCTTTTGTTAAGGTCTGTTCCATTTTCAATAGTCCCTCAAGCAGCCAGATATTCCTGAAGGAAGTGCTTTCAGTACATAGCATCCCAGAAGTGGTATCAGACCAAGGGATTCAGATCACACCCCAATTCTAGAAGGATGTTTATATTGTCCTAAATTTTGAATTCCTGGGTTTTAGTAGAAAGCCACACCTTTATAACTTGAAATACAACAGGCTGATTGTGTTTCTCATCAGCACGGCTGTATCATCGTCTCCTAAACTATGTCCTCCGTAGTGTTTATTGAGTACAATTGATAGTTCATACCATATTAGTGACTGTAGGAATTGAACATCCAGAGGTCAGAGTTGGGTATTCTTGTGGATGATAGCCATGATGGACGCAAAAAAAAGCTAAACTGTGTTGACTGATGCACTTAGATATAGTAGGCAAATTCAGTACAGGAGTTAAGCTAATTGGATTGCTGATAGCTCACAGAGAATCTATAGATTCTGTATCTGATTAACAGTTTCGGTCTGGCCATTCAATTGAGGGTGGTATGCAGTAGAAAGATGGACTTTGATATTTAGAAGCTTAGGCTGGGTACACGCTACAGAAAATGTATCACAATGCAACATCTTTAACGATTTTACCAACGACAGAAAAAAAAAAGTCCCCATCAGCCTGCTGATTCATGTGTACACACTATACACGTTTTGCACGCTTTACCTTCAGATCTGTGCTCATCTGTTATAGCCATCACTGAAAAGATCCTGACTCTGCACACTGCATAGAAATCTATGGAGACTGCCGGTCATGAGTGCATACACAATGCAGGATTGGAACGACATTGTTCCATCGTTGAACAACATTTTAGCCTGGTTTAAAGATCAAATGAAACCATACAATAAGCTTTTAAACAATAATTGTTCATCCTTGCAGTGTACACACTTTTTTCCCTCCCTTTCTCCATAGATAAGGAAGGAAAGGGCCGAATGGGATGAGGCCACGGTTTTTGGGACATGGTCAACATGGGGCGTGATTGCATCACTTTAAACTTGACATATTGGGGAGATTCAATCAGAAAGAAGTACACCAAATGTGTCTGCGGAGTGGTCATGGAGACATCTTTCATGTATATTTAGTGAAATATCTGTTGATTTTTGCTTGCGCCCCATAGAGGTGTGAGCAAAAATGAAAAAATGAGCGGATACTTTTACCGTACTACCAGTAAAAATACGCAGCCGCCATGTCTCTGCCACTATGTATTAAAACAGTGTTGCTCTCACCTCCCTGTTATAGCAGCTTTCACAACTACTGGATTCTTGTATGGATCCTGGAATGTTGGAACCTGTTTGGACAATGTATAGGTTAATAAAATAATGAAAACCGGGCAATAAGTGAACACAGTACATAACACAGATCACGCAGTATATAATACATACATTATAATAAAAAATTACATTTATCACGCCCCCCCTCCCCAAACATAATATTAACCCACCCCCAGGTACATCATTAACCCCCCCAGGTACATCACTAACCCCCCTCGCATACCTACCTAAGCCATGTTGGTCCAGCAGAGTGAGCAATGCAGCTGTAAATTTTTTAATAAATAAAGTTCCATTATTTGCTTTCTCTTCCTCACAATCCATTTATAACCTCCCAGAATTCTCCTGTCATACAGAGTAGAAAGCCCTCACAATATAATAATTTGGGTGTGTGGCCAAATGACAAGTTATATCTATGCCATAATTGGGGAAGGGATATGACTTGGGATGTAACCATGTCAAGTAAGGTCTGAAAATATGACAGATATGCCAAAGAAGTGGCAGACACTACTCCTATGTTTACTCAAAGACTGGATACAATAAAACTTTTTAAAGAATTTACATTCATCTGTTCTAAAGCATAATTAAGCACTAATAATTTGAGATGAGTGTCACTTTTAGAGATGAGTCGCTAAATCTGGCGTTCCATTGATTTAGAAATTCAGCAGAACTACTTTAATACAGTTTCTAGGCAACCAGATGTTGCATTCTGAACCTCGAAAAGTTTTTCAATGGAGGAGTGATTGTCATTTTCGCAGTCTAAACATAACATTGGTGCATTATGCTTGGAGGTTTATATCATTCTGTTACAACAATACTGGAGGTGCTGGCATGATGCAGATAATGAATTAATGGACTTGTTTTTGTATACAGACAAAGTGGATGCATGTTCAATATACCTTGGCAACATATCTGTTTTATTGTGTTCACCAGAAGGCCAGTAAGCCTCCTCATCTATTATGTGTAGGAGGTAGCAGTGCTGCCAGCCATGCAGGGAGAACATTCATTCATTTATGTGTCCATTTGTATTGCTCACAGCCAATTTCACATCCAGTGACTTGATGTTGTTGAATATGAGCTTTAAACTTGAAAATTTGTACTTTACTGTTTTATATATACATACAATGTTTACATGTATTATTACTGCAAAAACCTTTTAAGCTCTTGAGGATTTCATGCATGTCAACTATCATCAACATTTGTATTGTCAACAATATCATCAGCCAAACACTGTCAAACAGCACCAGTCACCTTGGCCCTTTGTGGCCACAGGGGAGATGGAAGCACTGTGACAAGATGGGAATGAGGGAATTCTGGGATTGAACCTCATCTAAAAGGAGAATGTGACCTTATTTGTAAGATTAGTGAAAAACACTTTGCCCATGTGCAAAACTGTGAGGTTTCATTTTGAAGAATGACATTATGTAATTGACATAAACCAGTTGCGATGGTGTATTTAGTGAGATATCGAATATTTGATTTTTGTCCAGGTCCCATCCTGTATTTTGAATCCAGGTGCACTTTTGCAAGAAAGCACATTCCTAGGTGCACTTGTAATAAACATATAAAATACAGTCCACTTGTCTCCTCACTCTCATGATTAATTTGAAGGGATTTGGGGAGTTTATTTGTATTAAAGGCAGCGTAATTATTGTGAAAATTCAGGGTTTTTTTCCTGCCAAATTTACATAAATCCAATTTTTTTTGCATGGACACAGAGGAGGCAATTTGCCAAGTGCAAAGTGACCAAGGCATGGCAGAAGATCCTCTTTGTTGATGTCATACACCTTGATTTGTGCTGGTGCAACTAGTTTTCCACCAAAGAATGTAGGTTTGCAGAGCAAGATGGCAGCATTAGCAAAGGAGCAGAAGTTAGTGACTGATGGGAGGAGTTGGATGAAGTCAGGGCATTGCTTGCTCAGCATATATTTAGATTGTACAGTTTAAAAATGACAATTCATTTTGCAGACTGTACATATGTTATTTCCTTGGTATTTTAACACATGTAGCAGTTTGCTATAAAAACATAAAGCTATTGAGTGACAGCTGGGGTCAGTGAGTAGTAAGACACTCCCTGTCTATTGAACCAGAGATACAAACTATCTATCTATTATATACTATTAAAGGAAAGGAGCAACTTGAACATAAAACTTTCTACCATTCTGTTGTATTGGGATATGGACTGTTTGTATGTTGGAGTCTGTTATGAGGGATAATTATTACCCATATACAATTTATTTAGCAGCGGCGTAGTATAGCAGGGTGTCTGCTATTTTAACAGAATTATTCAATTCCTAGGTTCATTCACTCAATCTTGTTTTCAATTATTTTGCTAATAAAACTTGAGTCATGAAGAAATTCCAATTCACCAATTTATTAAAGTTTGTTTTTGTAATGCATACCATTAAAGTTATAGTTTATTATAACAATTCAGTGAGTGCCCCACTTCACATATTCTTTCTTCTTTTGGTTTAATGTATCTACTTAAATCTCGACATGTCCAAATCTGAGCTCATCATCTCCCCTTGTTGCATTGTCACAACCCCACCTCTTGTCTCCCTTACTGGTGACAACATCTCCTCAGCTTTCCCCTGTCACTCATGCCTGCTGTCTTTTTGTCAGTGGCAGACAGCTTCACTCCACACATCCAGTCCTATTCACTGTCATGTTGTCTCTTTCTTCAAAACATATCCAGAATATGCCCTTGTATCACTCAGAACAATACCAAAATTCTTATCCATTCTTTCATAATCTCCAGCCTTGACTACTGAAATCACCTCCTATCTGGCCTTCACCTGTCTATCACCACACCCGTCCATTCTAAATGCCATGGTGAGCCTAATCTTTGCTATTGCCAGTCCACATTCACCACACCACTCTGCAAGTCTCTACACTGGCACTATAACCTCCAGAATCAAATACAAGCTATTTACCATCACTTACAAAGCCATCACCAACACATCCCCCATATACATACATCTGTCTCCGTCATAAGATACTCATACTCTGTTAGATCTGCCTCTGACCAGGGTCTTGCTTTCCCCAAACCTTCAATCTATCAGTTTATCTCTCCAAACCCACCTCTTCACTAAATCCTATTGTACCCCCACCTGAAACCACTTTATCCCTGCATACTAATAGCTACTGTGCTATGCATCTAGATCCAATTATCTCAGCGTTACCCCTCCCCCTAGATTGTAGAGTTTGGAGTTCTTCCTTAGCCATTTAACTGATTGTGTGTGAGAGCTTTGAGCTGCAGCACGGAGGCACAGTACAGCACTGAACTTATAGTTTGTGCTTACTGTTAATCAGATGCAGCTCAAGCAGATATGTAGATAGCTCTTACAGTGCATTTGTACCTTCAGTTCTTTATTGTCACTTGATTGTATAAACCACATAAAAACGTGCACATGAGAACTGACCCCTGATTAATGGGGTTATATAAATAACAGTGAAAGATTATATTGCCTATCTTGGCATTGGAGGATTGACTATAATGTTAGAGAAAAAACCTAGGCTAACAGGAAGGCACTAATTCAACACAAACTAACTGATCTCTTATTACTGCTAAAGAGGTTTAATTAAATTCCATAATGTTAGTCACTTATTCTCTGTGAAACTGGTAATAGTTTTGTTGCCTGTCTCACTGATATTGAACTGTTTAAGTTTTTGCACTTCATGTACAATTTTCGTGAGAACTAATAACAATTATGTGCGGTATAAAGAGAGGTTCCATTTTCCTATTGTTTGTTTAAAACCATGGCTGTTCACTCAGTTAAGTAAAGTCCCGTTACTTACTAAAATCCTCTGGTCAGGCACCTGTAATCATCTCGGAGGTATTGGTTCTAAGAGTCCAGTGTGTTGGGTCCTTTGGTGCTCAGAGATCACTTTGCTAGCTAGCCATTGTCAGGACCTTGGTGTTTTAAGCAGAAATACTCAGGCAAGGATCTACTTCTGAAGTAGTAGTAATAGTATGGGGGTCAGGTGATAAGTTCTTTTAAAGGAATACTTCAACCATTTGTTTTCTCTGAAGCTCCGTCCCACAACAATTACTAGAACTTAAGGATTCTTATCGCTAGAACCCCTGCTTTTCAGGCATTATATATGCCTCACCATGGTTCCCGAAGCAAAACAGCCAGGAGTTCTTATGCAAGCAGCTCAGTCTATGGTTGTATGATGGAAGGCAATTGGACAAGTTTCAGAGGATGGGAGAACTCACTATCTCCTTAACCACAAGGGTAATGCTAACGCTAGCTGAAAGTGTGAGGAGTTCATGGAGATTAAAAAAGAAATGTAAAAGTCTAAATAGAGAGTCGGATAGAAGCACAGTCCCTGATGTAATCATCTTTTTAATATAACATAATAAACAAACAACAAAAAGAGATTCATAGATTGTAGAGACCAAACATCATATTGCCGTGCAAGGTTCACTCAACAGCTAAAAACAAGTATGTAAGTTGCATGGCAATGTGATATTTGGCCTCTACGTGTAAGGTGCCATTTGTATATTGCATTACATTATAACCGTGGTTGCATCGGAGCCTGTGCTTCTGTCGGCGTTACTTGCACTGATTGTTGCTATGAGAACGGCGGCAGGTGCGCTGACTCATGAAGAGATGATCGCATAGAAGAAATGATGCCTCAAGGACCTTAAGGTGTTACTGTTGGATATAATTCCTGTCTCTACTTTCACTCATTTTTTTTCACCTTGAGAAGTCTCTATTTTTGATTCAGTGAACTTGGGTTATCAATCTTTTTAGCTATTTATGGACGTGCCATGATATTTAATTTCTAAGTGAGCAAAATTTGCTAAAGGTTTCTTTAATCTTCCAACACATTTAATTTTGTTTACAATAAGTGCTGTAGAAGTAACATTATCTCTATGCAGAGTGTCGGTACATTAAACCTACCCCCCACTTGTATGCTTCCATCAAACAGGGAATAATGACAAACTGCAAGCTAATATTTCACACAGTATGTGGGATCTTCTTCCCTCAACTTATTTTCTTTGAAGTCATGTGCAAAGCAGTAGTCAGTCTGCATATGTATATTTCTCACAAAGTGCATAGGATTAGTATGATTTCATACTTTCTTTATTGTACCTAAACAATCAAGGTAGGATCTATGAGTTTCCAATTATTTTAATTCACGATTTTATAAAAGTATTTAGATTGTCGTGTTTTACTGATGAATGTTATAGGTCAGATCATTAACTGCTTCTGAAAAGTGTGCCTACAAAGCAAAAAGCTACTTCTCTAAGTTTTATAGAAACACGTCTTACGTCTTATTAAGGCCTATCTGCTCAACTGATAAATGGAAACCTACTGAGAGAACATGATGCATGCGGTATATAAATGAGCCTGGACCGCAGTAATGATGCGTCTTGAGTGATAAAACTCATTCTCTTAGAGTTTAAGCTGTACTTAGCTTTGTTCATCTGCATTGCCTAAAGCATATCATTATTCAAAGTGAAACCTGTGTTGTTTATGTCTTTCATGCGGTAAATGTTGATCAGTAATACTGTACGAATGGTTTTAGAATTTTCGAAAATACTAAACGTTTTCACCCAGAGGCATTTTCTATTAAACATTCCATTTTGTCTTTCTTCGGAATTTCACAGATTGTATGAGACCTGTAAGCAGATGTGCCTGCATATCTTAGCCAGGATTTGTACTTAATATGTTCTCCTTAGTTAAATACCAGTCAGTCTAATCTGGTAAAGATTAACATGCCTGTTATAGATAAATGTAACAGAAAGTCAAGATGCAATACATGGAATTATAATAAAATGTATTGACCTTACATCTCATTTGTCATTTGCCAAGTGGAGTAGACATGAAAATGATCCACTTAAAAATAATTGAGTAGAATTTAATTCAATTCAAGTTTTATTAGAGGACTTTTCACATATTAAAGGAACAATTTAAGGGTATTTTTTTGTTTTATATTTATGTACAGAGGAGTCTTTTACTCTGGGTATTTGCATTTATTTCAATGAGTGGGGCATACTGTATATATTTATCCATTTTCTGTTATACATCATCATCATTTATTTATATAGCGCCACTAATTCCGCACCGCTGTACAGAGAACTCATTCACATCAGTCCCTGCCCCATTGGAGCTTACAGTCTAAATTCCCTAATATAGACACACACTCACACACAGACACAGACAGACAGGGAGAGACTAGTGTCAATTTTTGATAGCAGCCAATTAATCTACCAGTATGTTTTTGGAGGGTGGGAGGAAACCAGAGCACCCGGAGGAAACCCACGCAAACACAGGGATAACATACACAGATAAGGCCTTGGTCGGGAATCAAACTTGTGACCCCAGCGCTGTGAGGCAGAAGTGCTAACCACTAGGCCACTGTGCTGCCCCAATATGTTATACATAAACATCCATGGGGGTCTATGTATTAACATTTTGCGATGACAATAATTATGCATCGCTACAAATTCGGGGATGCATAATGAAGCATAATAATGTACATCTGTATAAAAATACACTGATAACTAATTACATACTGGGCCTGATTCATTGCCGATTTTGAGCGTAAATCACTCTGCACATGACATACGCCAGTAAACACAGCCCTGTCTGCTTCATCTTCGAACACATAGGACGCTTTCTACAGCCTACGATTTCGGGAGTGAACAGGGTGGGAAAGGGGTGGGTTGCTGTAGTCAATGTACAGTAAGGGCAAGCTTTATCCAGCTCTGGCCATCTCAAAGTAATTTGTTTTTCTGCCGTATCTCTTGCTCCAGCTACAGGGCTAGTCTAATTCCTGATCACTAGTGATGACAGTCTCGTATACATGCTAGAAAAGGCAATGGACGTATCCTGCACTGTCTTGTGCAGAGCAGACCTACACCCAAATTCATCATCGCACTTATCATCAGATCCATTCCTTTTTTGAATTCGGTGGGGTGCAGAGCCGATGTACGCTTGTCTCTAAACAAACTCACATTGCACTCAGAATGTGTGCCTTGGTGAATCAGACCCACTGTGATAAAGTCCTTTGTTAAAAAAAGGCTCCTCAACACCAACACATAACCTTTTTCCCTATTTATTGGTCCCCTAAATCCAAGGGGGGTCCTCTTCTTTCTATGTACTTTGGTCAAAGTTAGGATACACTGCTCTGTATGGATTAGTAGTGCTGAAACCCCATTTGGGAGCAAACTCTTTTAAAGGTATTGAAACCATTGATCCGGGTGTCTACATATCTGCACACGTACGGCAGTGTAGTCAGTGGGTCAGAGCAAGACATTTTCTTATGGCTTGTGGTTTAGACTGCCACTTGTTTGAATAACTGAGGCGTACGAGTACCTGTATCATTGATCCTAATACCCACAATATTTTTACAGCAGTTTGATTTTCTTGCATTCGGCTTAATGCACAGTATGAGCAGATCCTACTATCCTCATATATAGGAGACAAATTTAGGAAGTATGAATTATGTAAAACGACATAATTTCAAACTGGCTCCTATTTGGGCCAAGTACCATCTAAGCCTAAGCAAAAGACCATCCCAGTACACTAACAGGAACAGAACCATATGCTAGAACAAGGAAAGAGCTATGGAAAAAGTATATAAATGGTGCACCGGGCTTGGTATTGGAGCTCAGTAGATCGGAAGAGAAAATACATATGTGATGCAGCAAAAAGGGATATACTTACTGCACTATAAAAGAACTACAATAAAAGGGATAAGCTCATTGCGGCATGGGTATTGGGTATGTGGTACAGCTACAAGTTGAAACAATTTGTTATCTTGTAGTTCCAAAGCTATAAAACTTGTCGTTTTCTGAAATAGTGCAAGATCAGAGGAATTTAGGGACACACTTATCTAAAGTTTTTAAAATTAAATGATAAATATAGTAAGCTGTGTAAATTTTTGTTTTTTTAGCAATGGTTACTGTAACCCAATTTCCTACATATTTTATCTGCTAAAAACAGTCAGTAAGTATAATAAGTGTTATAGTTTTCACTATAATGCAGATATGATAAATAATAAATGAATAAACACCTTGTCTGGCGTATTGTCTAATTTGCTGTTTGTTTTGTACTTAGGGGTATACTGGTTCCTGGTGGGTTTGGTTTACGAGGAACAGAAGGTAAACTGCAAGCTATAACCTGGGCTAGAGAAAGAAAAGTTCCTTTCCTAGGTACGGCAAGTATAAATAGAAAACTATATGGATATCTTCAGCCTAAGTGGAATAAATGGAAGTCGAACCACTGTCACTGAGGTCCCTGGCAATTAACATGGGTGAAAGATGTATTGTGCAGACTTCTCATTAGAAATCAGTTGATAAAATTGAGTGTCTTAGCGGAGAACAGCAATTAAGCCCTGTTTTTGTCCAAACGTAATCTATGAGAAGCCGTTTCAACAATTCATTTCTCTTTATTTCTGAGTTCTCCTCTTGCTGGTAATTAATAATATGTGATTAGAAAGTCTAACTGAAGCATTGCCCTGCACACCAAATAAGACTTACTGACACAACTTCTTAACATAGTATGTCAGAATACTAAGAAATAAAAGTTAAGCATATGTAATATCTATAGAATCATCTATATTTATTAACTGCCAAACAAAGTTAGTTATGTGTAGTGGTTTTTATATCTGCATATGGGTTCGCTTTCACTAACTTATATATTATACTTATAAAGACTTTAAGAATTATAATGTAGTGGAAGGTGCTGCTGCTTGTTTCTACTGTACATACATACAAATCCCAATCGCCCCAATGCACAATCACTAAAAGGGGCAGGGCTTATCAAAAAGTGGGTGTGTCTCCACACAAATGTAGTTGGTTGGGTGGATTAGGGCAGGGCTGTGCTGGGCCCATTGTTTCCTAATTTTGCACTTTGTTTGGAGGCACATACTTGCTAAAAGATGTTACCCCCCTATTATTTTTTGCCTAATTAATAACCTATAAAGTTACATTCTCTTATCAAAATATGCAAGAATATGTACAAATGTTAAACTTTGATTTTAAAAGTCAGATTTCTATGGTTTACATCTTTACATACACAGTCATTTAAACTCTACAGTTAAGTTAAATTTTAATGTAGATATTGTTTTATGTTTCCCTGTGTTTCAGGAGTGTGCTTGGGGATGCAGTTAGCGGTGGTGGAATTTGCACGGAATTGTTTGAACCTGAAAGGTGAGCTATTGTATTACTTTATATAGTGAGAAAACGCAAAAATTCTTAAGTTAAAGACCATGATCTGCATTTTATACAGTGTTATGATGTGTATATAACATTTGGGTGTTACAAGGAAACTGTAATTCAATTATTTTTAACATCTTTCGTGGCTCATGCCAGGTCAGTTTTGAATGGTCTCACAACAGGAGCTGGATCTTTCATCACACATCAGGGATCTAGCTAGGAGAACCCCTGTCTGTCTCAAGCGTATGTATTTGTTTTAACAGGGCAGTAAAGGTACAAGCAAGTTTAAGTAAATAAATATTAATAATAGTAATAAAACAAAATAACAGTGCTGTGCAGTATACAAGCTAGGTGTAGTCAGTAAGTATGTAAATATTTAACTAGGCTGAGGAACTAATATGCAATGCAATAAACTGATAGCATGTAACAGTGATGCAATAACATTGAACCAAGTCCAAGTTTGTTATAGGCCGAACACCGTACAATTTCAGCAACACTACTGCAGTGACCCAGCTTGTTCTAGTGGTCATTAGTTCTTGTGGTGCACATACACTGAACGTTAATAGGTCCTTTTGAAAACTGGTGACCAAAATGGGCTCGTTATTGGTCACTTACAGTTCTTTCGGCACTTTAACAATTGCAACACAAGAACCTGTCCTGATGGGGAGGAATCCACCCTCTCACTCCAAGTTAGATTACATTGATAAGATCAAACACAGTTCACTAAATAGTTGCAAAGGTACCGTGACCGAGTGCTATCATGTGAATGAAATGTCCAGTGAGGGCCCCTCTGGATGCTGCAGACCTCAAGGTGTCTCTAGAGATGAAATCTTTGTAATGTTCAGCTAGTGCACAAATGGGAATGTTATGAATTCCTAAGACACTTAGGAACCATAAATCTCTATTGGCTCGTACTCAGCTGGTCTCTGTTTAATATTGCCTGTAATCCTGCCTGATGTCCTTCACTTCTCTGTCCAGACAGAAGAGAAAGAAAAGCCTCTCTGCTTGGGGATCTATTTGTCCCTACTCATCAGTCCTCCTGGGGCTGATGGGACATGTGGTTTCCCCAGCTGCCAACCACAGGGAATTGTTCTTATGTTTTTTGATGTATTAAAACTACATGGTGATGTTTATTGTTACAGCAATAACAAAAACGATTTAACATCCTACAATAAGGAAACGTAATAGAGGGGGAAATGGACCAGCCTGGGTAATAACATAATAACATGGAATAAAAGAGTATTGAGGGGGTAGGTGTGTAAGATAGAACTATTGCTGTTTGTAACTAACGAGATGTGGTGGGCAGAGTTCATAATTAAAGCATACATCCCAACTGTCCCAGTTTCAGCTGGACAGTCTTTCTTTTTGGTGGATTGAAAGCCGCCTGGTGCTTCAGATGAGCCAGGCATCGCCCTGGGGGACATGGCTCACCCCAACATGACACAGCCATGCCTCAAGCATCGTATTACCACCCCCACCTTTTGGAGGCACTCACACAATGCAGGAGGAATACAGTTACTGTGTTGGTATATATGATTTAATATTTCAGATTTTGTAGAATCTCTCTCTGGAGACAGAAAGGATAGTTGATCATTTCTCTTTAAACATTGTCTTAATAAATATAATAACCATGGAAAGAGACAATAAGAATGATTTACCAACATTAAACATGCAATTTTACAGTGAAACCTTAGCAATCTATCATATATTAGCTTTCATCTGTCTAATGCAAGTTAGACAATTATAGCTAATTGCTGATTGGTTGCTATGGTTTTAGTGCAGATTTGTGCCTTTAAGCAATGTTTACAAATGACGCTAAAGGTATGTTTATTTCCACTAGAACATAGATGTATGATCACAGACAATGTTCCCTCTAGTGTCTAAGCTGTGTGACAGGGCACAACCCTGCATATTGTCTGTGTGCACAGTGATAAGACTTTTCCACAGAGTTTCTGTCCCAGCCACCACATGATTTTGCCTTATAGAAAATATTAAAAGTCATGGACTGCACTATTATCAGTTGCTGCTATTTACTCTTAAAAAGAACCAGATAAACGCTCTCACACAAAGGGTAATCTATATAAAAAATTAAGGGTATCCAGCGCCACTGTTTGTGTTCACATATCCCAATATACACAATAAATGTTGATGGGGATATCAAAAACCAATAATTGTGCTACTTGTAGGGTGGGGGGGGCTCTCGTTCGTGAGCTTACCTTGGACGTCTGCGCTTGTCAGGGGTTTGATAGGGATTGGTGCTGCCGTTACGGATTCTTCGGGTGTTCCGATTTCCGATCTCTTTGTTTCTGTTCTTGGTTTTGCCGTGGCGCAGCCTGTGGATAGAGAAGAGAGGGGGGGGGGGGGGGGGAGAGAAAGAAGGGAGAAGAAGAGAGAAAGAGAGAGAGGGGGGGGGGAGAGGGAGGATGTGTGGGGGTGATGGGGATGTGGTGTGGAGAACACAGAATATCTAGTACCTTACAATATACTTATAGGGCTTCTATTAGTTTATAGCTCTTTTGCTGTTGTGAGTTAATTAGCCCTGTTTGGCGGCCCTAATGGCACTGTATATTGTGGGGGTAAGGTACCTCCTGTGAGGGGTGTGGTTGTATGGATGGGGGGTATTTAGAGAGCTCTTATATGGCTAGAGCTGAATAAAAGAGGCAGTATGTGGTGTGATGGCCTCTAATGTTATAGTCTGTTGCTGTGTGGATGGGATAGGCGTTAGTATACTATGTGTGGTGGTGAGTGGGGATATTTGGTGTAAAGAGAGGTGTTTTGCTTTTGCTGAGGAGCTCTTATAAGAGCATTTGGTATCTTACAGCTGATCTTGTTGTCCTGTGGTTTGAGCGCTGCGGTGAGCGGGTCTTCTTGGCGTTTTTAGCGGCGATGTTGTGGCTGTGGATTTAGACTGGGCTGTTCTTTCCTTTGCTGTAGTCGCCTGTGCAGGACTTCCGGTTTTGGTGGAGCGCAGACTGCGTTCCACTGCGGTTCCTGTTTGTTTCCTTGTGAGCCTTCTTACTCTTTTGTTCCTGGAGCTATTTATGGGAAGTGATTTCCAGGGTGGAGGTGGCTGTTCAAATAGTCGTTTCTTGTAATGTGTGGGGTCCAACGCGTTTCGTCCTTAGACTTCGTCAGGGATGTGTCCTCTTTGTGTGTTGGTGTTTTTATACTGAGAAGTATTCTGGTATTCCTAGGTGGTCTCCCATCAAAGTACTGACCATGACCGGCCCTGCTTAGCTTCCAAGATCAGATGAGATTGGGCTTGTTCAGGGTGTTGTGGCTGTACGTCCACAACACCCTGAACAAGCCCAATCTCATCTGATCTTGGAAGCTAAGCAGGGCCGGTCATGGTCAGTACTTTGATGGGAGACCACCTAGGAATACCAGAATACCTCTCAGTATAAAAACACCAACACGCAAAGAGGACACATCCCTGACGAAGTCTAAGGACGAAACGCGTTGGACCCCCACACATTACAAGAAACGACTATTTGAACAGCCACCTCCACCCTGGAAATCACTTCCCATAAATAGCTCCAGGAACAAAAGAGTAAGAAGGCTCACAAGGAAACAAACAGGAACCGCAGTGGAACGCAGTCTGCGCTCCACCAAAACCGGAAGTCCTGCACAGGCGACTACAGCAAAGGAAAGAACAGCCCAGTCTAAATCCACAGCCACAACATCGCCGCTAAAAACGCCAAGAAGACCCGCTCACCGCAGCGCTCAAACCACAGGACAACAAGATCAGCTGTAAGATACCAAATGCTCTTATAAGAGCTCCTCAGCAAAAGCAAAACACCTCTCTTTACACCAAATATCCCCACTCACCACCACACATAGTATACTAACGCCTATCCCATCCACACAGCAACAGACTATAACATTAGAGGCCATCACACCACATACTGCCTCTTTTATTCAGCTCTAGCCATATAAGAGCTCTCTAAATACCCCCCATCCATACAACCACACCCCTCACAGGAGGTACCTTATCCCCACAATATACAGTGCCATTAGGGCCGCCAAACAGGGCTAATTAACTCACAACAGCAAAAGAGCTATAAACTAATAGAAGCCCTATAAGTATATTGTAAGGTACTAGATATTCTGTGTTCTCCACACCACATCCCCATCACCCCCACACATCCTCCCTCTCCCTCTCTCCCCCCCCCCCTCTCTCTCTTTCTCTCTTCTTCTCCCTTCTTTCTCTCCCCCCCCCCCCCTTCTCTTCAATAATTGTGCTACCTCTCTATTGACCATGTGATAACTAAATAAAAAAATGTGCACATAAAACAAATGTATAAATATCAAAAAATATACTTATATTCGATTGATGAATGCATCCATGTGACACTGTATAATCTTCCACCTCCGTGTTTATACAAAGTGATATATAGCATGTGAAAAAAATGTAAAAATACAACATAGTGTGATATATCGTTTAAACCATAAAAGCACAAAAATATGAAACCATTCCATAAAAATTATTATTAATGTGATTCAATTCATATAATTTGTTCCACCGCAGTATCTCTCTTATGTGGTTCCATTTACAAGACAATCTATTTAAAATTGCCTTCAATGCTCAAGTAGATAAATTCCAGTGTGTTAAGTTAGTTGGTCCTTCATCACACAAACTCCTTTAGTTATAACACTTGCTGGAGGAAAAATTGTAAAAGGCGTAGTATCAGATTACTTGGAATCTTTATCTTCCCTCTTTAATGATGTTGAATATTCATAGAAACAGATATGAGCATGATGTTAAAGAATCCCTGGGGTTTCTGCGCAATCTCTGTTCCTCTGGTTCTTCACATGGTATTAGTGGGGTCCTTCTTGTTCCAGAATTCACAGCCCTTTATACCAACGCGTTTCAACCTCACCAAATAGGTCTTTTTCAAGGATCATGGTTTTAACTTACTTGTCTCTTTACAATTGAAAGTGTCCAGGAAGACCAGAATACGAGGGGAGGGTGCTCATAGCCATGTGTTTTTTGTATATTCATATGCTTCATGGCTTATGGAAGGAAGCAAGTAAATCAGGAGACAAGCACTGGTGGTAGTGAATCAATCTAATTGTAAACAGGAGAATAGGACCGGGGGATGGGAAGATGGGGTCAGCTGTTGTGGTGGGCTGTGAGGCCATAGGGAGACTGTACTTTCCATGGAGGAAGAGCACACATGGGGCTGCGCCGTGCTATGACTCATGATTCTGCAGAGCAGAGGGCTTTTTTAGGGTAGTTGTGTCACCCAGTTCCGAGGTTAAGCTGTTTCATGTGTATTATTCAGTTCTGTAATACTCACACTTTAAATATATTAATTAAAATAATGGTTTTCCTTGCTTTTTAAACATAAATTTTAAATAGATTTACCTACACACTTCTAACCATCTATTGGACCCACATCGATTAAGCTGTCACCCAGTACACGTCATAGAAACTGCGCTCACAAAAGTGGCCAACACTCTCCTCGCTGAATAACAACACACATTCTTTCTCTGTGATCGAACCTGCAAACATTCCATTCTATTGGCATTCAGGATACTGACAGTCATTGTTCTCACGCAGAGTCGAAACTAGCGAGCAGTGGGTCCTGAGTCAGGGAAGCGAGGAGGAGGGAACTGGGGGTAACAGCTTGCTAGTTCCACAAGCAGTGGGCCTCATAATCTAATATGGGCACTCCCATCACACACACATAGGAAAAAGGCAGCAACTCCCAAACAATGTTGCTTTTTACATTAAATTTATAGATACCGCCAAAAAGTTGTCTGCGGCACAAATAGCCCAGCATTTTTCAAGCCCAGTCAGTTGCTTCCTGAGGAGATAGGGAAATGCTTCTTAGGTTTAAAGAATTTTGCCAGTTATCTGTGGTGAATCGTAATGTTTTTTTTATATTCACTTTTACTGTAAAAAGTAAGGTATTTATTCTGAAATAAAAAATGTACTATAACAATTTGAGAAGGAAATAGGAATTAATTAATCACTTATGACAGAACATGTAAAACACATGATTCAATATTAATTTCAAATGAACATTAAATATAAATATGGTGGATATATGATATTTAGACATTTTTTATATTACAATAGGTTATCATTTGTAAAAATAAGTTAGTGAGTTTATGGGCCAGCTAGCAGTCAGTCTATTTGGAGCAGACTGCAGGGGAAAAGTAAGTGTATCTCTTTATATATCTGTATTAACTCCTCCATCACAGATATTTTTACCTTTAAATGACTTTAATTTATTGACTTATAAATGCATTCCTGCAACTTACTAAATACATGGATTTATCATACTAAATTATTTCTGTGTTCGAACCATGTATTTATATGATTCAGCTTTGTCTTGTATCCCAAATAAATCTATATATACATACACCACATGGACAAAAGTATTTGGCCAAACCTGTTAATTATTGAATTGAGGTGTTTCAATCAGACTTGTTGCCAGAGGTGTATAAAATCAAGCCCCTAGCCATGCAGTCTCCATACATTTGTGATTCAAAATGGGTTGTTCTGAAGAGCTCAGTGATTTTAAGCAGGGTACTGTGATAGGATACCACTTGTGCAATAAGATGGTTCGTGAAATTTCATCCCTGCTGGATATTTCACGGTCAACTGTGATATTATTAAAAAGTGTAAGCGTTTATGAACAACAGCAACTCAGCCACGAAGCGGAAGATCACATAAAATCTCAGAGCAGGGTATTTTGTTGTAACAGTTTGGCGAAGGCCCTTTTCTATTCCAACATGACTGTGCCCCAGTGCACAAAGCAAGGATTACAAAGACATGGTTTGATGAGTTCCGTGTTGAAGAACTGGACTGACCCGCACAGAGCCTTGACCTCAACCCCATCGAACACCTTTGGGATGAACTGGAACATAGATTGTGAGTCAGGCCTTCTCGTCCAACATCAGTGCCTGATCTCATAAATGCTCTACATAATGAATGGGCACAAATTCCCACAGAAACACTCCAACATCTTGTGGAAAGCCTTCCAAGAAGAGTGGCGCTGTTATCGCTGCAAAAGGGGGACCATCTCCATATTAAAGTGTATGTATTTGAATACAATGTCATTACAGTCCCTGTTGCTGTAATGGAGAAGCGTCCGAATACTTTTGTCCATATAGTGTATATATATATATATATATATATATATATATATATATATATATATATATATATATATGGAATAGTAAAGTTCCGCCAGACATAACTACATGATTATTTTACTAAAACCTTAAAAATGGTCAATAGAGTGGGTGGAGAGAGCTTTTATATCTGTTACTGTAATACTCTACCCAGTGAGCATCACCTGTATTTACATTAGGGTTAAAGTAAAGCAAAGTTGTATTAAATATAATATAACTATCGAGAAAGTACACAGGAGCTCACAGCATTGCGGAACAGCCATCAGACATCATCATCAATGATTGATACTAGCTTACAGGCATCAGATCCAGCTAACTGCGTGTTCCTGGCAAGCTTCTCACAATCTGCTTTCATAAGCGAGTAGGAAGGTTCAACGGAAGGAACAGAGGGGTAACAGAGAGGACTAGAGACACAGGCTACATAGTAGATAGACCCGAAAAGAAGGGAGAAGCAGAGATATAGGATCCAGGTGATAAGAGGATGTTTCCTCTCGTTAACCCATATTGATAGAGAAATTGTGGTCATAGGGGGTAAATTGCTCTACATCTAATAGTCCTGTCCTGTTGTTACACTTATGGGGACACAATATTTACCCTTCTAGACAGTATGTTGGAAGCTTCAATTCAAAAGGACTCTAGGATCTTCCTCTTGTGTTACCCTCCCCAAAACCTTGGCAAACATTCTAAAAAGTTAACCACCTATTTTTTGGGTTCAGCCAAGAGCGTATTGGCCAGGAATTGGAAAAATCCATTATCTCTTTCAAATGTAGAACTCAAAAATTATACCTGGCAAATTACGGCCATGGAAAAAATCACCTATTACCTTCACGAAAGGGGACATATGTTTGACCTGGATTTGTGCCTACTTTTTTTTTTTTTTTAGGGAAGGCCAAAGTCAGTCTATATATCAGTATAATTATGCACCTTCAGGCTCATGAGGAATTGTGTGCTGGGTTGGGTTGGGTTTGGCGCCAGCTCATAATTTTGTATTACTCTCGTTCGCTATGCCAGGTCACGTGATTACCTGCCTTAAGTGATTCGGTTATTGCCTCTTCTTGTTGTGTTGTTTTATAGGCTGATACCTAGAGCTATTGGAATTTGCTCTCAGCACTTGTGTGACTGTCTTTAATCATTCCATCCAACATGACCCCTGTCTGTCTATGCATTAATAGTGTTTTCTAAGTTTGGAGTGTACATTCCAACACAGTGAGTGTCAGCACAGTTAGCTCATCCAATCTGAACTGAGACTTGAAAGTACCCATTCTTCTAGAACACTATGAAATGGATATTTGTTTGACAAGATACATAAAGACAACAGCTCCTATTGCATAGTTATACTCACCATTTAAATTTGTTTGGAGCACCATTTTATATTTATTCTCACCAAAAAGGTTGTGTGCTATTCAAAAGTTAGAGAGAACATTATTTACAGGTTAACTTACCATGATTGGAGTTTATTAGCAAAAAAGCAAAATCATAATTTGTGTTCCCATAAGACAGTCCAGTACTTTATCAGTCATTGGTAAAGTTTGAGTTCAGAGTCCATCCACCCAAGGGTGTGTTTGCCAAATATGCTGTGTAGCTCTGATGGCTGAACATCCATCAAATCAGTAGGGCGCGTTGGAGGGATAATTCAAAACTTATTTTTAAAAAGTGAGCCATGCAAAATGTGATTTGCGTGATATAAAGCAAAATTTAATTAGTGCAGAATTTAATTTTGTTTGTCTTACACAGATGCTAACTCTACAGAATTTGACCCGAATACAAAGAATCCAGTGGTGAGTAATTGAAGAGTTCAGATTTGCTAAACTTGCATAGATTGATTTTTCTAAAATAAGACGTGCTAATGTAGAGTAGTAAGTTCATATCATCACTTTCTGTATTAGAAAGTGGAAAAACACAAGTGGACATATTTGCATGTCGGAAACACATAGGGAGGAACATGCGTGAAATAGCATATTTACATGTGCAAATGTTAAGTGACACGCATCCCAAGATTTTTCAAACTCAGTAACAGTCAACTTTGTGCCAGACATACAAGTGTGTATACTTACGCACCGCGATAGCGTACAGATGTGGCTTGACAGTATTATTAGTAAATGCTAAAGTTGCATTACCCTATTTGTACGCAATAAAATAATGTAATGAGGTGTCATATACACAAGAGAGTATACTCTTGTAAGGTTTCTTTTGTACAGTAGCCTGAATGGAAGTATTAAGTAATCTCAATAGAAAGTTAGAATCTGGAAAGGTCAAGATGCACTAAGGCAATCAGATTCGGCTAGATAGTGGTGCTGATGGTCATTATAATCATTGAGTAGCAAGAGATACAAAGCATATCTGTAAATGTGTCCAAGTCTAAATGTATCACAATTACTTGAGCCTTAACTGTACTCGGCCACACCGATTCCACCTCTCCAGGCATAAGGAAATGTAAAAAACCTATATGTATGGATGTATTCGCATGCAATTTTTTTGGCATACGCAGTACTGAAGGGCATATATTACTCCAAAAAATGTCTAAATCTAAATGGACTCCTTTGCCTACTATAACATTGAAGTACAACATAGTTAACATTTCACTTCTTTATAGTCAGATCTCTGACAAACTCTTGCAGCCATAATCTGATAAGGCTGAATAAATGGAGGCATGTAAAGGAAAACAGCCCCCCCCCCCCCCAAATCTTAAAGATAACTGAAGTTTCATTAAAGTAAGTCAGGTAAAGCCCCAGGGTAGCTGGGGTAACACAGGTGGTAAGCCAGATTGTGTATCAGGGGACAGAGAGTGTGGGAGCAGGAAGGCAATATATTGCACACAGTAAGGGACCTGATAATCTAGTAACAAAGGTAACAGCCCTCCCTGTATTAGTGCATAATAATGATAACACGTGAGGTTGAAGACACAGCTGGGTACTGTTGCAGGAGTTCCATACATAAGTATGACAGAGCCAATATATAGGACAATCCTATATCAGGGCAGGTAGCAGAGGTTCAGATCCAGTTAATAGGCATGGGTCAGTGCAGGCAGCAGACAAACAATGATCTGCAAAACTGTATCAATCACAGGATCAAAACATTGGATTAGGATCAGAAGTTACATGTAAACTAAGTCAGGAACTAAGAAATTATTAACAGGAAAACTTCTTCCACAACAGATCATAACAGGATGGAAGAGAGCTGTTCAGAGGATGCTTATATAAGTCTGTAGGTAGCTAAATAAGCGCCAGGTGCAGACAGCTTGTTAAGACCAAATTGCTGTAAATCTTCCTGTCCAATTGAAGTATTCTAACTACAATGGAGACAGGATTCTGCTAAACTTTGAGCCTGTGAGTTTCCATATAAGGTCTGCATCACAGCGACCATAGTTAGATCCCAGGCATGTCTGTGATAGACAGGCTGTTTTTGATATAGAACCAGCTGATATTATGATGCTTGGAAATATTTGTTGTATTATATGTTTAGAATGAGTGGGTTTAAAATTGGATGCTTTTTGTTGCTGTGTTGGCAGGTACAAACCATTTTCAGCTGCTGCTTATTTATTTTATTTGCCAGTTGTCTTCTGGACAAAATATATCCTCTGATATTTCTTTCCAAAATCTGCATGGACTGCTTAACAGAAATGCAATTTTCTGTACACGTTTACTAAAGCCTGTGGGAAGTTCACAGTTGGTAGCAGGAGTCAAACAGATTATCATTGATGCAGAGTTTAAACAGATCTGATAAAATAGGGAATCTTTGGTTGAAGATATAAAGAAATACAGAAAAATAATGAGGCATATATTCTCTACAGAGGACAACATTGATAATGTAAGATCTGAGAAGGGGAGTTATATGTTTTTACCAGATGGAAACAACTTTAGATTGGTCAGACCAGCCTTAAAGTTCTTAAATGATGTTACGTTTTTATACATGCTTTAAAAACAGATTGCATTGTACAGTTTTATTTTTCTTTATTTTTAAATATAGACAATGCCATGCTTTCCATGTATTTAGGACTTTCTGTTTATGTGGTTCTTTTGCTAACACTGATCAGGCATGCTACCACTTTTATTTTATTTTGCTTTTTTATATTTTACATTAGGCCTGTAAACAACACTGTTTTGCTTTTCTATAAGGGTGATGTTTAATTGTATCTCAATAAATGCCTCAACGCACCTCCCCTCCTTCCTTTCATTTTATCTTGCCAGGAATAAACTGGAATTTAGTTACTTATCTCGGTATTGAGTGGAAGCAGCATGGGTTCAATTATAATGAAATATACCAAGTTAATAAAAACATCCTCACCTCCGCGTCCCCTTCTCTTAGATCTTTATGTAAAGATATTTGTGGGGAAACTGTATATCTCCATATACTGCTACAGCCATATTTGGAAATGTATTGGATTGTTGCTACCATTAGTATGTTGGCAATTATTCTTTAATGTGGTTAGTTATGAAATACACGGTTAGCTCTTTACAGCATGACTCCTGTTGTATGTGAAATCATAATTATTATCCTGCCAACTCTTGCAGCCTCTTTGACATAAAGATGGAATGTCTCTACGGATTGCTGAGTGATGTCTCGGCTGTCTTATGAAATTATAACTTGCTTTCTGAATATTAGTTCAGCTCACAAAATGGCTGCCTCCACTGCATGTAGGCATTTGTTAGAAACAAAATGGCAGTCATTGGAATTCCTCCTCATTTTCATATGGATGACTCTAAAAATGCCAGAAAGAAAAAGAGAAGACTTAGGGGTATATTTCCTAAACTGCAGGTTGGAAAAAGTGGAGATGTTGCCTATAGCAACCAATCAGATTCTAGCTGTCATTTTGTAGAATGTACTAAATAAAGGATAACTAGAATCTGATTGGTTGCTATTGGCAACATCTCCACTTTTTCAAACCCGCAGGTTAGTAAATATCCCCCTTAAAGTAAACAAATAAAAGGACTCTACCTTTCTGGAATGAATGGGAAACATGAAACACGAGCAGGGATACAGTGTTGGGGGACATGTATAAAATGTGAAGAATGTACTGTAAATGAAGGCATTATCCTTGAATGAACATGCAGTTTTTTATGTTTTAGTATAATTCTTCTTTGCTTTTTTTATTTCTGTACAATATTTAATTTTGTCTACAATAAAGCTGTCCCTTTCAGAAGTACCAGTAGTCCTGAAATGGCGATAAGGTCACTTAATCTTTACTGATAAATTATTTTGCTATGGTCGTATTCTCTTTGATATTAAAATCATTTTTTAGCTGTTACTTATTGATTATCCTGCATCACAGTTACGATCTGAATGTTGTCACTTATATATTCATGGCAGTAAGCTATTTAGATGTGTCCAATTTTTTGATTGTGACTTCTGGATGTTAAACATTCTATTGAAGCAAATCTGTCTGTCAGTCTCGACTCCTCTTTTTGAGAATTCCAGAAATACAGGCCTGGATTGTGCAAGGCAATAGTCAGTAGAAGATAATAGAGTTAAAAAAAGGTAATTTATCAAAGCGCTAAACACATCTATTTTTGTTAGTGCACATTCATAAGAACGTGTCCACATTATAATTTTAAGAACTGTCCATGACAAATCGATGTGCTCCTACTTTTGCAGAATTGTGGGTTCAATGTATTGGTGGAAAAAGTTAAATCGTCTCTTCAAAGTCCAGCCTACTACTAATTTAGGACCACCCCTTCATTAATTTCAACATTTCCACTTTTGTAGCAAAACAGCATGAGGGCTGTTTTTCATCATCATCACCATTTATTTATATAGCACCACTAATTCTGCAGCGCTGTACAGAGAACTCACATTAGTCCCTGCCCCATTGGAGCTTACAGTCTAAATTCCCTGACATACACACAGAGAGACTAGGATCAATTTTGATAGCAGCCAATTAACCTACTAGTATGTTTTTGGAGTGTGAGAGGAAACCAGAGCACCTGGAGGAAACCCACACAAACACGGGGAGAACATACAAACTGCTCACAGATAAGGCCATGGGGGGGAATTAAACTCATGACCACAGTGCTGTAAGGCAGAAGTGCTAACCACTGAGCCACTGTATGTCTTTCTGCATGTGTCACTTTTTTAGTTCTTTATCTAGGGTGGAAATGTACATTAAAATGCAGTTCCCACTGTAAAGGGTACCTGGAAGGTGTAAAGGTATCCGATTGAAAACAGCCCCCTGCTAAACTGGGACCACCTCCCTAATTGCAGCTTCTTCAATCCTCCAATCTTATATAAATAATTTTAATTTTGTCATTTCGGATTTGTAAAACTTTGTGCTCCTAGTCACTCCTCTATTCCCTGTGTAAGCTGAGGCATTTTCACAATAGGCACAAGTGGGACCTTCGAGGGGTTTGTGTTTTGCACCTTCATAAATGACCCTTGAGGCGATTCTACTTGTCATGTATAGTAATATTGTGCAGCGTCTTTATATGAACTACATTGTAGCAATATTTATTATTTGTAAACACTGTTCATTATGATTTTTTTCTTAAATTATAAGTAAATATTTGGTAAACTTTTTACATTTATGTTAGGAATATTATCTGACATTTCCAGCCACTAAAAGCTGCCACTTGCACTTGAACTTCCTTTTAACCAAGATGGGCAGTATTATGTTCTAAGAATCCATTTTTGTTCCTGTTGTTTGTTTAGCCCTATAATTAGGCACTTCTTAAACAAGCTGTTGATTTATTATTGTGTTTGCCCAACTCCTGTTATCTAAACCTTCTTCTGTTGGATTCCCTGCTACTGTGTATAATCTGTCTTATGTCTGACAACAAGCTTCGTCTGCCAACCTGGCATACATCTTACTACCCACTTTGTATGTCGTTCCTTGTGTGCCAACCTGGTTTATTTATGCGCACATTACTTGGATGCACCTTACGCACAGATACATTTAAGCCACCAATTCAACATTTCCTCTTCCCCTCCTTTCCGTAGAATACACTGTTTTATTAAGTTATCAACTTTACTGTTTCACATCTATATATACGGAAGTTCTACCACTGATAACTTACATAGTACACACTTGAAAAGCAAAGGAAAAACAGTTATCCTGGCAAACTAAGTTACAATCTCTATTTATTATATTTAAAATAACAGTCTGACGATATATATATTTTTTAAAGGTGAAATATTTCAAATGTAAAGAAAAGATGTGTGTATTAAAATTGAGGTGGGTTATTCCTCACCAGAAATATCCACATATACTCTTTGTTAATACAGGGAGAGTTAGATCTGTCTGAAAGTATAATTTATATCATGTGGTTTTTCGCTGATATGTAGAATACAACTGTGGAAAATGCGCATTGAGAGAGAAGGGGGGATCTGAAAAAAGTAGTCAAATGACATAATGAGCGAATATAATGAAATAATGAAATCATGGTAGGAGAATCACTTAGAATGTCAATCCAAAAAAGAAAGATATAGGGAGAGAGAGACAGTCTTGAACAACTACCATGAATCAGCAATATAGACAGGAAGAGGGATGGTGAAAGAAGCAATTAGAGAACACATTTCCACTCATACAGGGGAAGAGAAGCAATTAGAAAGGATATGTCCACTTAGGAAGAAACAGAGGGGCCGATTCATTAAGGGACACTAAACAAACGTAAATTGCATATTTTTGTAAACACTTGTAATTCGGGCTCACGCAGTGTCCGTACTATACAAGTAGCGAATGTGAAGAAACATTTCTTATTGAATATGGGTCTAGGTCCTCACTGCAGGATATGTCCAATATATATGCGGAATATTAAGTTCCAGCAGAACACAGAGAGAACAAAATAAGTATTCAGTAAACGACATCTGTTGTTAATATAGCCATTAATGACAAAACATTAGAAAAAAAAAAAAAAAAATCTTCTCATTTTTCCCCCTCATAAAATACATTTATTAGGATGTTATTAATGACTACTGTACATAAATATTTACAGTTGCTCTTGATTGCTAACATGTCTTAGCGTGCATATGCAACCATTATCACTATCACTCTGCATTTACCCCTGACCTGTAGTTGGTGCTAGTGAAAAACACTTACCTTTGAGATGCCAAAAGCTTGAAGCGATTGTTGCTGCATGCGCTCGAGCTTGCCCTTACTGCACATTAACTATGTGCATCCGCCCATTCCCCTCCCCATTCTGCCCCTGAAATCGTAGGGTGGCGTGTGGGTCCTTTGCGTTCAAAGATTGAATGTTTTTGGCATATGGTCCGGTTCTGGGCATGTGCAGAGTGTTTTTGTGCAAAATACAGCAGCTATTGGCATTTACTTTCCTTAATGAATAAGGCCCAGAGTATCAGTCTCAGCTAATGATTGTAACGGGGCAGATGGTTGGCACCCCAAAAGTAGTGTAAGGAAGGATTCTACAGGTCTGGTGGTATGGTAGAGAGGCGAAGGTCCCCCCAGTAGTGTTGGAATAAACCAAGGAACAGAGGACTAAAACTGTATAAACTCATGGGTTTATTCTCTTTGCTTGTGGCATAAGGCTTCATCACAGCAACAGATAAGTAGCGGTAGTGTAGAAAAGTAATAGTACTGTACCATCAACATGCAATGTTATTCAACATTTCACAAAATACATATAATTTTAAAAATCTTTGTTCAACAATATGCAAATATAAATAGACACAACACATAGGTCACTGAATAGGTCACTGAATAAATATATCCCACTTTAAACTTAGGCAATGTGCATCATTGAAATGGGTTTCACTGGATAGATACTTTAGGAGACATCTGGTTGCTACAAGTTAATTAGATCTTCACACTAAATGCTGCGGCAGCAGATAATATAGACCAATCAATCACAATACTTTTAGTGCAATTATACAGATCATACTTATCACACAAAAATCAGTAGAGATGCAACAAGGAGTAATCCATCTGGTTCAGATTAGATGCTTTCTAGTTCACTTTATGATTTATATGATTATAATCCACAGGTTTAAGCAAAGTTTTATCTGACACATAAAGTTTATTTACTTATACAAGTTGAAATCAGTAGTCACCTTGATGCATGCATGAATCCTGAGTGCCGTAAACAACAACAATTCTGCACAATAAATGATTTCCAGTGTAAAGGACAGTGTCCACTTAGCAATTCGTCTAATGGACTAAGCAACTCTCTCCCAGCAACTGTAGGGTTAAAAAACTTGCAATTCTGTCATCAGCATTTATTTTAGATATTTTCAGTCAGCTTACAGATAACTTTAAATACAGCAGATTTGGCTGGAACAAACTCTTTCTTTAGCCAGTGTTATAACACCTCTCAATATGACATTCCCGGTCAGAGGTTTTAATAACACCGTTTGATGTCTCACTTAAATAACTTGAACATAGCAAAGCAAAAGAAATTTATCTTAATATTAGTCCTGCTGACATCTCCTGGGCAGTGGCAAGTTAGGTATTTTCCTATACTGCAAAGGTGCTTCTTTCTGGGCTGGCTGCAAACATCCCTCAGGGTAACAATTCAGTCATAGCATTTATTGGCTCTTTGTGGGAAGATCCTATATTAGCTAGGCTAGCAGTCACACACAACACTGCTCTCACTAACCAGTCCGTTTTGGCTCTGCCCCTTTTTCCCAAGAATCTCCTGAAGCCTTCTAGTACATTCTTGGGCTTTTGAGAGCAGCCTGGGCTGTCGATTGCAGTCTGTCCACCCAAAAAAGTTTGACACAATTTGCATTTAACTCCCCAGAGGCACTATGGGGAACTATAGTTTTCTGAATAAGTGCATACAGTTGTATACCTGTGATTTGCAGGGTATTACATGATCTTTAAGGATGAAACAGTGTGTCATTTTCAGAGCAACTAGAGAACACCAATTGCTTTTTGAACTTGCAATTAATAAAAATATCCAGTATTTCCTTAGAAGAAAGAAGCTTGGTTCCAGTTTCTGAATTTACAGAATTGGTCTCTACTTGAATATTCCTCTTGGATTTCCTGCTACTGTGTATGACTTGGCTTACATATGACTACCCTAAATAACTGCTTTCACTTTCAACCCTGTTTACATTTCCCTACCTGCTTGTGTGTCAACCTAGCTTACCCCTGAATTTCTACTACTCTATAAAACTGATTTATATTTGAGTGCTTTTGAGTTGCCTTCTGTATACTGTGTTTGAAATTAATTCCATTGACCATTAGACTTCAGATAAAACACCAGTTTTGTAACAGTTTAACATATTTAGACCCTTAGGCCCCTTGCCCACTGGCATCAAAATACATTCTTTTATTATTGCTTTTCTAAGTACAGCTGTGTTGTATATAAGAAACAATCCTTGTATGTGGTGCCGCTCTTCTCCAAAAACAGAGCATTGCAGTGTCTCAGAGGTTCTATGTGCATTATTACATAGATCCCTACGTCTTTAAAGGTTTAAAAAAGTACCCCTTCCGTTTTCCTTGTTTAATTCAAAACTATTATTTTAAGTTTAATTTAACTAGTGGGAATATCCCTTGACTCTGTCTGACATGCGCCTGCTGATAACTCTGCTATACATACTGTATATATAGAGGGGTAGGCTCTAGCGATGCTGCTATTTCATAGCTGTGGAGTATGCCCAGTGCCGGATTAAGAGAATGGAGGCCCCTGGGCTAAGGGGGCCTCCATTCCCCCGTGAGGGCCCTCCCCCGTGATCCGAGCTCCCTGCCCCCCCCCCCCCCCCGGCACTTACCTCCTTCTCCGGCGCGCTGTGCGCTCTTTACTGAGGAGATCTCGTGAGACTCACGAGATCTCCTCAGTAAGGAGACTACAGCTCGCCGGGGAAGGACCGCAGTGAAAGTGCTCAGCAGCACTGATCGCGCCGGGGGCGCCCCCGCCCCCGACTGATCAATACTGCTGCTGAGCTCTTTCAAGGGCCCCCTGGATTCCATAGGCCCCTGGGCTGTAGCCCAGTTAGCCCTATGGTTAATCCTTCCCTGAGTATGCCAGGTTAGTAGACCTCATGCACGAGATGCGCTGGACCGCACAGTGCTAACCCTGCCCACTCATCAAAAAGAACGGTGCTCCATCTGAATGTTCTATATGTAAACGTTTACATTCAGTTACTGACCTTGATATATTACACTTGTATGAGACTGCTTGCATCTCTAGGAAGCAAGAAAATGATATTTTCATTTTTAGAACGAATTGAAAGAGACAGTAATATCGGTATCTATTTTTGGGCCACTTTCCATTTTCTCCAATTTTCTGCTATTCTAGCAACTTTGTTTTAAAGATTTTTGTTTCTTCTCATTTTTTGTTATCCCTGACACAACCTGTCCTCTTGTTATCACATTCCGTAACCTATTTTTATGTCAGAACATTGTGCCTTTGTTATCTCTCAACGTGTGACATGTTACATTTTCTCATCTACTCTAAAAGCCTCAGTCTGCAAGTAGCAATTTGACAAATGTTCCTGGCCTCACAGTTAGTTCTACTGTCTCTTTGCACTCACATAAAAAAAAAATCATATAACTTCATATGTACAAAATGGTACATAAGAAAACATATATAATAGTATTATGCAAATGGCACAAACATTATGTAATTAATACACTTAATATAATACAGCAGACCAAACCATAATTAGTAAAAGTTATCACCAAAGTTCAAGTCAGAAAGTCACAAATTGAATTCAAAACAGAAAAGGCAGATTGTTACACCATACAATATAGAATATTTTATTAGATTATTATACAAAAAAACAATCTCCAAGAAAATATGAATTGTCACAACGGTATAACCCTTAAATAAACAGCTAGTTTATCCTAAAAAGTTTTGTGCATTATTTGTTGTAAATAAAATGGTGCCATGTCTTTATGGCCACCCATGTCCCATTGGTAAGTGGCGTTGTGTTGCTTACATGGCAGCTGGGTGTTAAGTGAACAGCCATAACTTTGTACCGACCAAGCTGTGGTGAAACAAGTTTGATAACACCCTAACCAGCCTGTCTCATTTCTCACAAAATGTGGATTATAACACATATTTTTTATAGCCCCTGCTTTTGTTCCCAAGCTCAACAGAGTGCAACTGCAGTGTCTAATTACATGTGGATAAGGGGACTTTTTAGCTCATTGTAAATATGTATATTGTTTATTGTATGATATACTTGTTGATATTGCATGGAAGAGGCATTGTCCTTAAAGTGAAACCAGGTTGGTTATGGGTAGGAATCAGGTTGCAAGATAC
Organism: Mixophyes fleayi; assembly: GCF_038048845.1. NCBI lineage: Eukaryota > Metazoa > Chordata > Amphibia > Anura > Limnodynastidae > Mixophyes > Mixophyes fleayi. The sequence continues at coordinate 334,552,202 of NC_134403.1, forward strand.
TGGTGAGGGGGAAGACTAATTAGTATCCATTGTTCTCAAAAGACTAGTCAAGACATTTGGTCTACAATCTAGCAGGGGAGTTTCTGTGGAAGTACAGCTCATCTCCACTCCCCTCTCCAACCCCCTAATCCAGGACTCACCAATGTTTAACAAGGAGAGGCCTAGGGGTTTGCCCAGGGAGGGGAAAAGACTGTGGAAATTTGACCCTAGATATAAGGAGCCACACCAGGGGGGAGGTGATATTAATTCTGAGAATTGATGGCTGAAAGCTGCAGGGTGGCTGGTTTTTGAGTTGCCATTCTCTACCAGTGAAATGCAATGGCAGATCCATGGGTCATCATGTCAGGACAGCCAGATGACTGTAACTCCTTAAGCTAGTGGGGTAAGGGACAGATTATGTGGTAAGCCTACCTGGCATTTATTTACTGTGTGTACATAATATTCTAGTGTTGTTTTTATTACAATAAATGTTTTGTTGTACTTTCTAACTGCATTTGCTTGAGTGACTAATAAGAACCCTAGAAGGTACTGAGTAGGCATCCCTGGCATAGGAAGGCACCCCTGGGTGGCCTGCCAGAGATAAGTGGGTAGCATTGGGCCAGATAAACCCGGTATCTTCACACAAACACTTTCGTCTCTGCCTCTCTGACATCATGTTTACACTCTGTGCCAGCTGCTTTGAGGTTTCCTGGGGGTGTATTTACTAAACTTGCGTTTTGAAAAAGTGGAGATGTTTGTCTATAGCATCAGATTCTAGTTATCATTTGTTTAGTACATTCTACAAAATGACAGCTAGAATCTGATTGGTTGATATAGGCAACATCTCCACTTTTTCAAACCTGCAGTTTAGTAAATATACTCCCTGATGTCTTCTGGCTGATGGGCGAATAGAGGCCACTTCAAATTTAGCAATGGGATTACCTTACCTCACTTGGTTTCTGGAGGTAACTGCAAATTTGGAATTACCATGCAGGATGAAACATTTTCCAGTAAGTACAATAAAGAGGTGGCACAGGTAACAGTGTAATGAGTGTTCAATGAGCTGATCATTAGATAACAGTAAACAGATCACAGCTGATCATTAGATAACAGGTCATCTATAAGCCCCATGTTTAGGGTAGAATTAATCTGCACCTTTTCCTCTAGTATCCATGTACAATAGTGGGGAGTTGTTATAGAGCAACTGCGGAACACTCGCATGAAAAACCATTATTTGACCTTAATATATATTGAATGTGTGTTATTGAGCTGAATAATGTACAAGAAGTCTGTTTTTATCCTTAACAAAATTTATCCACCATGCACTCCTTTACTCCTCTGCAGTAGGCTGCTGTTGTATTGGAGGGATTTAATTTTCTTACTCCACAGGTAGAATGGGATTGACAGACTTGTTGACTTGCTACGCAGAAAGGGACAGTGTGGATTGGTAAATTCATACATGGGACAGGATCGGTGATTTCTCAGCAGCTTAAAGGGCCATTAAAACACAAGATTAAATGTTTGAGATAGTAGCTTGGGAAATAAAATACATTGTTCGGTGTTAACTTGACTTTTCGCTGCAGAATTGTTAAAGAGTAAAATATTAGCTACCCCTCCATTACAGCCCAAGCAGTTCCCACATTTTTAAGACAATATCCTGACGAGATCTGATACAGGTCAAAAAGCTGATTAATCAGTCATCTTAGTAGCTGTGACATCCTGCCCTCTGTGTATGAATCAAACAATTCACTCAATGTATTTCTGCACTGCAAGTTATTCTTCTCCCATTACTGCTGCTCATTGAAGTCTTGTAATATCTCTTTATTGTACTTGATGGTCACATTGTAAGATATCATTTTTCAGAGTGTTTATTGTAATATTACCAGAAAGTTATTTTATTGTAGGACCATTGAAGGAAACATCGAGTTCAGAGTGCTAAAATTTATACTTTGTTAATTTTGTACAAAGTTAATCTAGGAAAACAATCTTTTGCATTATGTGGTTTGCTTGCTAACTTTCACAGATTGTCTTTTTTTTATTAGTGCTGCCTTGTATCTGCTGCAAACCGCCAGCACTTTCTATTCATTATGTTGGTTTTGACTAAACGTGAGTGGGTATTATAAATGCTGAATACAATTTCGTGAAAAACATGCATAAAAATCATGATGGCAGTTTTATACCTTGGGGTTCACAATTATGAACCTACTGGGAGAAACTGGTGATGAAATAAAAAGTTCACAGTCCAAGGAGACCCCGTTTCTCCACATTGTGGATAAGAAAATGTCCATTTTGGAGGTTAGTTTCCCAGGAAGGCATAAACACATGAGGAATACCATCGCTGAACAACTTTATTGCATTTTGCTGTGTTACTACAGTTGTTTTACATCGTACATGCTTTGTTAAATTTTAATTCATTTGAAGCACTTTCCAGTAATGTAAAAGTATTTTTTTTATTCCTTAAGGAGACCTATTATTATATTGTAATTATGGGCCAGCATCAATGTAAATATGTGGTTTTGCAACTAATATATTTCCTGGCATCCTAGCTGGAAAATTAATAAGCAAGGCAGAAAAAAATGTATATAATGATAGAAAAAAGTGCAGATAATTGGAATAATTTTCTCCACTCTAAGACATAAACTAAACTATAATTTATTTAAAGAGTCAACAAATAAAAAGTTAATTGCATTCCTAGCAAAAACTGATGGCATTTATAGCTACATAGTATCAGATGGAAAGGAAAAAATATATATCGCTGACAATCTAATAAAAGAAAACTGACTTAGTGAAGTATTACAAGTGATTTATTTGTAAAGAAATACATAAATAATTTTAATACAAGTTATGAATCCCATCAGATGTCAATCCTACCGTAGCGCTGAACAGTGGCATCCAATGCAATTTAATTGACAAGTGATCCATGAAACAAGTACGAGTTGCCAGCACTGTTCATGCAGAATGAAGTATATCTGTGATCTGAGACCATGATATTTTATGAGGTTGGGGCCATGTCTAATCCTCACGGCATTTTAAGATGTGACATAAATGGGACATTGTAGGATAATTCAGCACCAAAGGGAATGTAGCAAAAACATGTTTGTTATACGGATACTGTATGGATCTTGCATTTCCTTTGAAACTGAGCAGCATCCCTGTGACTTTGTAGTTATTTGTATTTGTTAGAGAGTTTGAAACAGGCACCAGGCGACGAAAACTTGGAATAAACATATTTGTTAAAAATACATTTATCTCTATTAAAGGGCCACAAAATCTAAAATATAAGTTAATACAATAGGAAAAGAAAGCTTGTAATATGTACAAATATTTATGTAAATGTTCCCATACAATGACAACAGCTTGCTCAGGTAAATGATGGACCCAAAGCCTATTTGAAAGCAAGGACTTCCAAACAGGTGGGACTCGTACATTAAATAAGCAAATAGCATCTCATCATGGCCAGGGCCATGGAAACAAATGCTGGACTGCCAGGGTTGCCTATAATTATGGCTAATGTAGCTGTAAGAGGAGAGCTCAAGGACTTTCAAAGAGGTATTATTGTTGGGGCATATTTGGCTGGAACATCTCAACTTGCTAATGCTTCATATGATGACATCAGCATAGAAAAGCATCATCAGCAAAGGCAACAGTGCGCTGAAGTGCCAGGATTTTAATATCCGTGCATGATTCTAAATGCAAGGCAAAACAAGCGAGCAAGTGCAGATTAAGTGGCTGAAAATTTCAAGTTGGAGAGAGCAGCCAGTTTCCCCAAAAAGATCTGCAGGGAATTCCACAGAGCAGGATATCATTGTAAATTACAGTGCATAAATCATCATCACACCAGGAGCCTTTTCTAGTTCAGTTGTGCAAAGAGCACAGGTAACAGACTACATAGCAATGAAGGAATGTAATATGGTTAGATAGATGAATCATCCTTCACTGTGTTATTGACAAATGGAGGAGTACACATACTTGTTTCCTACAGTGCTGGGTTCTGGTGGTTCTGTAATGTTGTGTGGTGGTTTAGTAACAATCATTCCCTTAGACAGCAAGGTCAGTGCTAATTGCTACTTAATGGTACTGAGTGGTCGAGTGGTCGTCCTTTCCCCTTTCTTTCCTGATGGGAGGGGTGTTTTCCAATATGACAGTGCCCCCATACATACCGCACGTGGTTGCAATGGTCTTCTCTGTCTCAGATCTGAACCAAATCTATCATTTATAGGATATTCTGGAATTATACCTACATATCCCACTACTATCATTTGTTAGTTGAGTGACCCAATGCCATGTTGCATCAGGCTATACTGGCTGCAAGTGGTGGCCCAATTCTCCATTAAGTGATTCTATATTGGGGATCCCAGTTGTTTTGTCCACTACCTGTACTTCAATAGATTTACAGATAAATAGCCTGATGTGCATATGGAAATGCTCTGATTATATAACACTACTTCTTTGCAGTGATATTATGACATCAGAGCATCTCTTGGCATCTATGTCAGCAGATGTGTCACAGCACCATAAAAGTTGGGATTCATTACCATATGGTGTCCCAGACACAGTTATGGTTTTGGGACCAACTCCAATTTTGATCCCTATATAACACATTGATTTTGCCAGCAGTTTCCTCAAAACTAGCAGTGCCCTTTCCCACATTATATATGTGCCAGCATTGCTGTGTGTTGGGTACTGCTGGCACATTGTTCCAATAGTACCCAACACCCAAAAGTGACACCAACAATGCCCCCAAGCATATTATCAGTTCATTATCAGTTCATGTGTACTCACACCCGCCGCGGCTCGCTTCCTGCGCCACCTGGCCCAGCACCTGGCCGTTGCCAAGGTAACGGTCGGACACCCTGCACTGTAGCTCCGCGTCCCGGCAACAGGAGACAGCCGGGCGCATGTGCAAAGTTAGTTAATAGCCTGGAGGCTATTAAAGTTAATTAATTAACTAGTTGGGACCTGTGTGTAATATCAGAGCTAGGCTCTGATTGGCTGTCTGGAGTATTTAGGGCAGTGAGGTCTGCAGCCTCACTGCCGGTTATAGCTTTTCTGTTCCAGTCTTGCTGACCTGCTCCTACTCCCTAGTCCTGTCCTCTGGATATTCTGTTGATTCCCTGTGTATGACCCCCTGCTTGGATTATTGGACTCTGCCTGTTTTTGCTCGTGACCCTGACCTTTCTTGCCTGTACCTTGGACCTTGCTACCGTTCCTGTGACCCCGACCTCTGGCGTGTTTATCGATTACCCTGCTTGTCTGTGACCCTTGACCTTGGCTATCATTTTGACTACCCGCTGCTTTCTACCAGTCTCCTGGCCCGCCGCTGTGGTCCTGCATTACCAACCCACACTACACTTGGAGCTAAGTCCTGGGGGCATCCGAGTACCGGTGAGCGCATCAAGCTCTAAGGGAAAGGCGGCTGCTATAGGCGAAGATCTCCGTCATCTAGTTCTGTGGGTTGGTGATCAGGGCCAGAAGCCTAACAAAACTGCTAATATTTTAGTTATTCTATGCGTAGCAGAGTAGCCATAATGTCTTTTTTTGAAGCTAGTACCATTATGTGTAACCAACACTGTAATGTCATGTTGCTTGTTATTAATAAGAGACCATGGACATTAGAACCTTATGCAGATGCAGCCATGACATTTGGGCTCATTTTAGCAAAGTTGCCGATTAAAATATTTTTAGATTTTTTTTTTATCAGACGTGTTCTGTTTCTGATACATGTAGTTGTTGATCTTGTCAGTGCTCTGTTTCTAAATGTAAATAGCAATACCTTTATTTTGTCTCTTGCAGGTCATTGATATGCCTGAGCATAACCCAGGGGACATGGGTGGCACAATGCGACTCGGGAAAAGAAAGACAGTCTTCACATCGAGTGGTTCCGTTCTAAGTATGTGTCCACTTTACACCTTCCTGGATGGTGGGACTGATTTACAGCATATGACTGCTATCACATTGCACACTGTCGTAGACCATTGGGGCCTCGGGCATGTCAAAACATCATCACTAAACACAGCCTACTTCAGCATTTGCCAGCTCCAATCCTTGATTTACATTTTTCTATTTTCCTTTACTATACTGCTCATTTACCCTCATTCATGTTTCATATCATTTCTGAGAGTATTTATTTCAAGTACGTTTGTTTTTAAATACATTGGTTTACATGCGCATATATATTTGTGCATTGTGCCTTACTTGTGGAGTACTTGAAGCTTGACGCAAGGTGGCCAGTAGTTACTTTTCTATGAATGTATTACTTTCTGCCATCTCCAAGGTTATGTAAATCTGTTTTAATTTTTTTTGGCTTAAACGCTCTGCAGAGACGTATACAATGAGGAAAATCATCATATAAACCCAATCTTCAGCCTTTCCAGCAATATGTCTTTCTACAACTGAAATATTGTTTTTGCATATTGTGGTGATAGTTATTGCTTCTACCCTACAGCATCAAGGAATGATGTCCAACATCCTGTACAATATATAATTGCTTCACATTTATTTCAACCTGCAGAATTAATAATTATTAGCAATATAAATAATCCCTGTTGTGGAAACATTTTCAGCAGCACGTTACCCAACCCATCTTCATTTTATAATAAGTAAATCGTTAACTGGGAACTCAACCCAACACTGTATTTCTCGTATGTTATAAAACATTGAAACAACATTTCCTGACATCACATTGCAGAGAAACAGTGTTCTGTTTAAACTAGATACATTCTTCTACTTTGCCAATCATTTTCAGATGCCATAGGTAGCATTTTCCATGGCCTCTAATGGGAGTTATTGACTTAGCGTTATAATGAGCGCATTTATTTTCTCACCAGTTTCCTGTGGTTCTCTTTATGATGTGGTTTATGCTAGACTCTTATGCTGTGTCCGTATTACTAAACTGAACTATCTTTTGTCCAGCCCCTGAAGCCTTATAGCCTGGTAAAAACTGGTAATGAAATAAAACTTAGCCCACAACCAAGTACTTTAATCTTTAGTTCCACGTACCCATGGTGTGAGTTGGACAGATTCAAGCCATACAGGTACTAGGTTATTTTACAAGCACCACTTGTATGTGGGTGCTCAAGAGCAATGCTGTCCACCTGTCACTCCAGGAAACATTTAAGCCATAAGCTCAACATGATTATTACATTTGCCTTCCCCTAAAAGCACGAAGGCCACCAGCCCCTATATCATAGACAGACAGTCCCTGGCTGTGAATCGTCACTATACAGCTAGAACTCGGAATCTGCCATTTGTCAGTTGGCACTGGAGATCCAAAGCGATGGCCCTGGTGACCCTCAGCCAGTACAAGCGAGGTGAGAACTCCATTCCCATTACTCCCACATCTATATCACAGGAAGGATGTTGGCTGGCATAGGCCATAATATCAGACTCCTCTCACAGTGCTGCTGGGCCCTGTCACAGTAATGACATTCATCACAGATATAGTAAACGCATCTTATATTGAGATAACCGATTAACCTCAATCCTCCCCTGGAATAACAGGTGGGCAGAGTTATTGTCAGGTGCCATTCCCGCTTCTCCTCTCCTGCCGGGGACAGACACCATTCTCCACTTCCTATTCGCCCCATTGCTAGGCAACAAGATGCTTCCTCCGGCCGGGCTCTGGGTGCATGCGTGGCCATTGCTACGGCAACGGGACGCGCTCCCCAGCTTCCTGTCCCACCAATGATTACACACTTACCACTAGGTCTCCTAATGCTCCAGCACTTTTGTGGTTCTTTCTGCATCCTGATTGACTCCCTGTGTACCAAACCAACTTGTCCTGACTTCGCTTTGGATACTCCTCTGGTCTGTTTCGTGCTTCCTGGTTTTGACCCCTGGCCTTCTGACTCCGCTTTGTCTGCTCCCTGGTACCTCGCTTGCCCGCACGGTTGCGACTTCTGCCTGATCCTGATCTTGAGTCCGAAACATTCCGTGACAGTTATCATGGATAATTCTAACCAGAAATCATTACGGGAGTGGTTTTGGATTTTATCCCTTTGAAGCACATGAATGAAATTCTTACTTAATAGAGCACTTTCCAACAGTATACATTGCTTTACACTAGTTTTTACTCATTTACTGTGTTTACTTGCATAATTAATAAGGAGTGAATTAAAGTCACAAAATCCCTATCACTTACATCAACAACTTAAAGGCATTTAACCTAAAAGCAACAGTTGCCTAATTGTGTCTAGTACAGATGAAAAAATTTATATATACTGTAAGTCAGGTGTACAAGTGTGTAAACTTACACCCCTTGATGTATTTTATCATTGCTACAGCACTCTTAACACCCGCAAAAGATATGCCTTCTAAAGGGCATATGCGTGAATGTGTCCTTTTCTAATAGTGCCACAATTACGTGGAAACACCTTTAGAGAATTCGGCCTAGGCTTACCCTCCACCGCTCTGCCTCTCCAGACATGAGGAGATGCAAGACAACAATACCCAAAAATGTATATAACGATGTATGATGATGTTTGGAGATTTTTTGTGGGCAGGGACAATGCAGAAATATATATCTTATTGGAGAAAAAAAAGATGCACCTCCAACTCTAACTCTTTTTGTAGTATAGAAATATGTATTTTGCTAATTATATATTATTTATTTTTCAGGGCAACTTTATGATAATGTTGATTTTATAGAAGAGCGCCATAGACACCGGTTTGAGGCAAGTATTTCCAACAAGACTTTTCACAAATTTTACAAATGAACAAAAAATATAGATAGTCTCATGCTTAGTTACTTATTATAACTAAGTGGACAACAATAGAAGATTATAGTGCTGTAATTTTAAAAATAACATAAGGATATCAGCAAATTAAGTAGATATAAGTACTTCAAGAGCTTAAAAGAAAAAAGTCATCATGAGGATAAGAGATAATAATGGTGTTTTTTTTTTAACCATATTCTACAATCTAATTGGACTCCTAGCACTTGCACCTTGATTTTTGTCCATGCTACTGTGTGCATCTGTTGTTATTTGTTCTCTTTCTTGTATATCTGGGTGTAAATGTATCAAGCTGAGAGTTTCGTACGGGTTTGAAAAGTGGAGATGTTGTCTATAGCAACCAATCAGATTCTAGCTATCATTTATTTAGTACATTCTACAAAATGATAGCTAGGATCTGATTGGTTGCTTTAGGCAACATCTCCACTTTTCAAACCCGCAGGAAGCTCTCAGCTTGATGGATTTAGCCCCCTGGTGGTTTTGCCCATAGATCATCCAGATATGGATTAAAGTCAAGCAATTACTGAATACCTTATTCAGACCCCTATCAGAGGACCCATCATACTGTATTCTAGGATTTCGGAAGACTCTGCTAGACTCTGGAAGAGGCTAGTAGTTAGTTCGAAAAAATGTTTTAAGTATACTAACATTAAAGAGCTCAGTGTTAATGGCAATATAATGCCATATCAGTTTATAAATAACTTGGTACTTTTCAGTACTAAGTTACTGGTGGTGAGACAAGACATTCTGGTATCCTAGGCAAAGGCAAAATGTGCCCATTTACCAACAACTACTATTTACAAATTGCCCAACGGTTTCCTACATAAAAGACTCAGCCACAGTGACCCTTCAAATTATACCAGAACTACACACATTATATAAGAACATTCATTGCACAAAATCTACCATTAACTAACAATTGCCTGGTGGCTTGTGTAAATTGCAAATTACATTTTATGGGGATGTGCGTATAGTAGAGAGACTATTCTCTGGTTGCCAGTATGCAACAGAAACAACGCAAAAAGCAACGTAGCGGAAAATCTCCAAATGGACAGTGTTAATTCAGGAAAGTACAAAGTATTACGTTTTGGGGGACATGACTCCTTCTTTAGGTATTTAAGATTACAGGTAAATCATGAGTATTTCAATTATAACACTGATCATGTGATATTGTAATTTACCACTCATATAATAAAATTACACATCATTTCCATTATCGTGGTGCATTCATTGTGAAAGGGCAATGCAAAAATGACAATATCAAAGCACAGTTATTGTTGACAGTTGTACTCAAAATAAATAATTTAACATGGAAAGTTGGATTCAAAATAACAAGTAAAAGTTATATTAAGACCTTGTAACACAATTGTCCGATTAATCAATACATTACTCTTCACAATAGGGCTTTTACTAGGAAAGGAATGCATAAATTGGACAAAACATTCTCATTTAGACAACATCCTTGAAGCAGACATATGAAACGTTTCGATTTGTTAAGTGGTAGCTTTCATAAAACAAAGGAGGATTGTACTCCATGCATTTTAACATATAACACTAAAGTTGGAAAATGAGACAAGCTATACTTCAAAGAGCGTGAAGGCGAGAAACCACACTTAGCTGATCAAAGGAGGCCGCTGTTACTCTTATGTTGAAACAATTTCTTGTTTAGCGCTGCTAGCAAAAATGTATCAAGGATAAAAATGGGGGAGCAGGTCACCTGAAAAACTGTTTTTGTGCCTATAATTGCACTTCCTCATAGGCATGAACCATTAACCCAGTGTAGTACACCTATTAATTTAAAGATCTGTGAGATATTTTTCTATATATCTTTCTATTATTGTCTGATAATTACAATAAACTGCAGCGTTACTCTGCTACTTCTACAGATCATTGCAAACAGGAAATTCTTTTCATTCCCTCAGTTTTTGCTATTTTACTCATAAATTCCAATGTTTGCCAAATTATTTTTCCTACTCTCCTTTCATGGCATTATCTTTAGGATTTTATCATGCTTCATCCTGCAACACACACCTCTGTCCACATTGCCCCTTCATTACTCCACTCACCTCTAGTTAACACACATGAATTTTTCACTATTTAAATTCAATATTGTTTACAGCCTCACCCTGTCGCCACAAACTAAAAGGACACACATCTTACAATCATCTTTCCTATTTTTCTTCCTCCCTGCTTCTATTAGCTGGTGATTTATCACCTAATCCAGTTCCCCCTCACTTCTACCACACACATATATCTTAACTCTACCGAAATCTAGCAAACCACCTGTCTCCCATCTCTTCCAAAGTCCTTTAAATGGGCCCTTTGGAATGCACGCTCTGTTTGTAACAAACTTACCTTAATACGCAGCCTTTTTTCTCTCAAGCAACCACAACCTTCTGGCAATAACAGAAAATTGGCTTACGCAATCAGACATTGCCTCATCTGCAGCCCTTTCACATGATGGTCTCCATGTCACCCACACCCCCAGACCTGGAGGTAAACAAGGAGGTGGGGTTGGACTACTTCTCTCCCCACAGTGCACATTGACAGTTCTACCACATGTCCTATCACTCACGTTAACATCTTTTGAAGTGCATACTGTTAAGATTTTTACCCATTTATGCATGTTGCTGTGATCTATCATCCTCCTGGACCAAACCAACAATTTCTTGAACATTTCTCTGCATGGCTCCCTCACTTCTTATCTTCTAATATCCCACCATCATCATGGGTGATTTCAACATCCCTATTGCTAATCCACGTTCCAATGCTGCTTTAAAGCTACTCTCTCTAAACTCATCCCTTGACTTCTCCCAGTGGAATCAGGATGTCCTAGGGTAACAATCCTGTCCAGGTTTGCTACTTCTCCTGTCTGCTCTGTTCTCCTGTGGATCACATGACTCGCCCTCAGGGCGGGTCATTCAAATCTGATCTATTTAAACTCAACACTGACACCTGCTCACTGTCAGTGCAACTTGTTTGCTACCTTGACCCTGTGTCTTCCTTGTGAAAGAATTCCATTTCTTTAACCAAGTGCTGGAGCACTTCTCCTGGGACTTCCTTGCTGCAAGTATCTTCATGTGCATATTACAAGACTCTCTTTACTCTCAAGTGTGCCTCTACTGTGATACACAGACTCTCATTACGTTCAATCCTGCTGTACAAGAACCTTTGTCATATCAAACAGGCTGGTTCGCTTATACTGCTAATTCCTGGATTCTGCGGTGTATAGACTTTACCTTGCATCTCTATGTAGTGTCATCTACTAATTACTGAACCCTGTGGTGTCCTGGACATTGGTTCTTGCTACCTTCTCTGTGGTGCACAGTGCACTGACTATTCTCATCTCTGCTGTGGTTATTGTAGCTAATATAATCTATGCTGTGAACAAGACTGCTGTTGTGTATATCACCTTGCCACGCTCCGCCGCGGCTAATTGACACTTTCATTATATCACTGCCTCTGCTACAGTCATGGCTACGCTCTGCCGTAGTTAATCACCAACCCTCCTGTGTGCTTAACCTTGCCAGATTCTCCATCTCTGCACTGTGACATATCGTGTCTCCCTGCATTGCTGTATGTGGTGTTCCGCTCTGGATTCCTCTCTGCCTCAGTCCTAGTACTATGTCTTCTCGTATATATTGATGCTTGCATTGCTATATGTTCTCCCTGTGATTTGCAGCACTTGCCGCTGCTTCCATTAATCTAACTTCTCGTTATGTCTGTATTATGTATGTTAGTAATACTTCGACATATTAGCTGTAACATCTATACGTATTTATGCTTCTCCATTATATGTGATATTTGTATTATACATCCGCAGATTATACTTCATTCCTGTCATCTGTGCATTTTTATATATATCTATGTTTATTATCTACTCATTTAAGTATTGAAGAAGCAACATCTGTGTCTTGCCTCTTTATTCTGAACCCTAGTTAAGACTCTGCACCAGGTCATGTACAGGCCTGGTGCGGAGTCTGTATCAAGCTAGATTTGTAACACCTAGGTCCTCTGCTAATTTCTATCTACACCACTTCTCTTGGAAAACTAATATGCTCCTTTGGATTTCAGTATCATCTTTATGCGGATGATACACAAATATATCTGTCCTCTCCTGATCTCTCACCATCTGTGGTGTCTCGCGTTACTGACTGTCTTTCTGCCACTTGGATGTCCTCTCGCCAACTCAAACTCAATCTTTCAAAAACAGAATTAAAAATATTCCCACCCACCAACAGAAGCTTCCTGACTGACATTTCTATTTCTGTTGACAACATGACCATAAATCCCACCCTGCAAGCTCGCTGCCTAGGTGTTATCCTTGACTCACAACTATCCTTTGTTCCCCACATCAACTCTATGTTTATATCATACTGCATACATCTAAAAAACATATCCAGATTATGTACATATCAAACACAAGATACTGAAAAAACTTTAATTCATGTAGTCATCATCTCCTGCATCGTCTATTGCAAGTTTCCTCCTTACTGGTCTTCCCAAAATCAGACTCTTCCCCCTACAATCTATTTTGCATGCAGCGGCTAGATTGATTCTCCTTGCAAATCGTTCTTCCTCTGTTGAGCAACTCTGTCGGTCTCTACGTTGGTTGCCTGTTTTCCAATGAATCCAATATAAAGTTCTTCTACTAACATACAAGGCCATCAACAAAATTGCACCAACACATTTCTCCTCCGGTAACTCCCAACTCGACACCTCAGTTTTGCACAAGATCTGCGTCTCTCTTCAACTCTCATCACATCCTCCCATTCCCGGGTTACTGGTCTTTTTTTGGGCTGCACCCACTCTGTGGAATTCCCTCCCTCACACAATAAGACTTTCCTCTAGTCTTCAAACCTTCAAGTGTTCTCTGAAAACCCACCTCTTCAGGCAAGCTTATGATATTCCTCTACCAACCTTTTACACAGCTAGCACAAGACGACAACCGTTTAACCAACATTGCTGTGTGACTGACCATAAGCCCACTTAATACTTTTAACCTTTGCATTCTGGCTGGACCAATATGCAATATGATGTAGCTCTTACCCTTGTGTATCAAACTGCCATTGTCCCATAGATTGTAAGCTTCCGAGCAGGGCCCTTTGTACCTCTCTGTCTGTATGAATTACCAAGTATTGTTTTATTACTGTTTGTTCCAGTTGTAAAGTGCTTTGTAATTTGCTGGTGCTATGTAAATAAATGTTGATGATGAATGCAAATAAATCAAATATGTCCAAAAAAAAGGTACTCCATATGAAATTGTATTATTATTATTATTAATAATAATAATAATAATAATAATAATAATAATAATTAATAATAATAATTATTATCTATACAAATAAATATATGTATAAATGCATATAAACACACATTCACATAAACACACATGCGTACAAGTTTCTATGTATGCTTGTATATATGTGTGTTTATATGCATTCATATGTGCATATATACTTGTGTGTTTATGTGCATGCATGGGTATATGTGTTTATATACATTAATATATACTTAGTATATTTCTTTGCTAAAATGTAAAAGCAGGAATCTAAACTTTAATCCTGAATTTAGTGATGCCAGTAATAAGGCAGCAATGATTTCAGCAAGGCATTTTTTCTGAGCCACCACACAGTGTAGCTCAGATATTATGGCAAATTTTATAGTCCGTGTTCCTCCCTTCACAAGGGGGTTAAATAAACCTGTTTTACAAGTACAGGCTAAATGGACTGAATTAGGACTTCTCTACGGTACTACTGATGGTGTAAGAACTAATTTAATGGTACCCATAATTTCCACCATGTACTTTGGTAGATAATGCTACCAATCTACCACATCATTGATAGAAGTTTTTACCATCAATAAAAACACGAAAATGTGTTCTGGTACTTAATTAATATGGTATATCTGTATGTCACTATAGGTAGTTAATAGTCAATATTTTTATATTAAGTAGATTTGTGTTTATGCCATTATTATTTCTGTATGGATCTACAAGTATGGTTGACAATATGAATTAAATCCAATTTGGATGGTGTTTGTATTAAATTACATTTTATATGGAAAATGCATCATTATATAACATTTATTGTGCATGAATCAGGTAATGTGACTTTTGCAATTACTGCTAAATCTGTCAAGACACATCTCCACTCTGTTTTTGGGTGTAAGTATATGTAGTTGTACGCCTTATGTAGAAATTTTAGTAATAGTTGGACATCTATTAAAATACTTGCAAATCATAATACATATGTACATAATACAGCAGATTTTTTACTCATACATTCAGAAAACAAAATGCTTTAAACTATTGAGGTCTTTAGTGTTAGAATTTAAACATTGTCAGTAAACGTGGCCATAAAATGAACATACATTTAAATCATTTTTAAAGCTTTAAACGCCTCATTAGAAGTATTTGATATTAATCCTTGGGGGGAAAAATGAGTTCAATAGTTACTACTTTAAAGCTAACAGCATGTAATAAATGTAATTTATTTGATCCAATTTTGTTTTTTCTGCATATTGTGAGGCTTAATGTATTGATTTAGATGGAGGTCTTAATACAGCTTCTATTTGTATAGTTTCAATCCTTCTTCCCATGTTTATTCAGTCATTTATTTTGCTTTTAACCCCTAATAATTACTGTGTTTTGATGTTTTTTGTATTGCACAATGAATGTACCAAATAACATTATTTTTGTTCTGTTATTTTATTATATGATTAATTACAATATCTCTTCATCAATTTTATATTTGAAATATTCATATTTTACTTGCAATTATCAGTACCTGTACAAGGGGCCATGTTCCCTAAAACGTAGTGCTCTTTACCAAATTAGAGGTTTCCTACTTGCTATTGTATGAGAACCTTTAGTTCTTTCTTTTCCAGCACCAGGGTAAAATAATGTGGGGATTTTGCTGTCTGAGATATGCCCCATGTGCCTTTAGTGTACGATAGGATCAATTCACTGGTTGCCAAGTAAACAGCAGAGCCCATTTCCTGGTAGCTCAGAATATAACAGAGCCCATTCCCTGGAGGCCCACTAAATATTAAAATGCTTCTCCTGTAGCCCAGTAGATACCAGTACCCCTACCCATGGTGGCACAGTAGACACCAGTTCCCCTACTCATGGTGGCACAGTAGACACCAGTATCCCTACCGATGGGGGCACAGTAGACACCAGTACCCCTACCCATGGTGGCACAGTAGACACCAGTTCTCTTACCCATGGTGGCACTGTAGATGCCAGTACCCCTACCCATGGTGGCACTGTAGATGCCAGTACCCCTACCCATGGTGCCACAGTAGACACCAGTACCCCCACCCATGGTGGCACTGTAGATGCCAGTACCCCTACCCGTGGTGGCACTGTAGATGCCAGTACCCCTACCCATGGTGGCACTGTAGATGCCAGTACCCCTACCCATGGTGGCACTGTAGATGCCAGTACCCCTACCCATGGTGGCATGGTAAACACCAGTACCCCTACCCATGGTGGCACTGTAGACTCCAGTACCCCTACCCATGGTGGCACTGTAGACGCCAGTACCCCTACCCATGGTGGCACTGTAGACCGCCAGTACCCCTACCCATGGTGGCACTGTAGATGCCAGTACCCCTACCCATGGTGGCACGGTAGAAACCAGTACTCCTACCCATGGTGGCAGAGTGGACACCAGTTCCCCTACCCATGGTGGCACTGTAGACGCTAGTACCCCTACCCATGGTGGCACTGTAGATGCCAGTACCCCTACCCATGGTGGCACTGTAAACGCCAGTACCCCTACCCATGGTGGCATGGTAAACGCCAGTACCCCTACCCATGGTGGCATGGTAAATGCCAGTACCCCTACCCATGGTGGCATGGTAAACGCCAGTACCCCTATCCATGGTGGCACGGTAGAATCCAGTACTCCTACCCATGGTGGCAGAGTGGACACCAGTTCCCCTACCCATGGTGGCACAGGAGACCTCTCATCAGGAGAATTCAGGCGACAAAAGCACAGTCACCAAGCTGCTACTACTGTTATACTAAGTTGTAAAGCAGGTCCTGCCATCTTCCACTTAACACTACATTGAGAAGAAGGAGTTAGCTTAAAAGTGCCACTGGCAGCAGAGACAGACGTATTGTATTCTGAATTCATTTTCATGATAATGCAGGTTCCAATTTCAGTAGGAACCAGCACCTCATAAATATTTGGTCATTGTTAGGGCTAACGACCACCGAGATGAGCTTTTAGAACGGGTAGTAACGAGGTCTTTACCTTTAGCAGCCTCCTTTCCTATAGAGCTTTATATACTCACAGATACTTGGATGCCCCCAAGCCTTAAGCTCAGTGTAGTAAAAGCTCATCTGTCATAGCCATGGCGGAGATGGAACCAGAGGCGGTAGCCCAGATTCGAGTGATGGACAGGGGCAGGCCGGAATCAGGGGTCCTTAGCAGGCAGAGTATTCAGAATCCAAGCCAAGGGGTCAGGGCCGGCAGCAAGCAAGCAATTCTGTATTCGAGCAGAGGTCAGGGCCACAAGGGAAATAGCGTAATCCACTATTCAGGCAAAGGTCAGGACAACAGGCAAACAGGCAATGTGAAAAGTACAGGCAGGTGGTCAATCAAAGTCAGGAGAAAGAACAGCAGGTCAAGCAGCCAATCAGAGCCCTGCCTGAAAAGTACCTAATTAAAAACAGTTTAACTAGCCCGCAGGCTATTATACTACATACGCACGCGCCCGGCTGCCCAGTGTTGCCGGGACATGACGCTGTTTAGAAAGTGTCCAAACCATTGCCAAAAGCGTCCCGACCAGGAGGAAACAGGAAGTGACATCCTGACTGTTGCTATGACAGCCGGGACGCAGCTGGGGGAAGCGAGCCACTGATCGCCGTGGCTCATTACAGTCATGGCTGTTTTTTTATCCACATATGGTAAGTTGCCCTTTAAAGCATGCACAGTGAATGTAAATCAAGTGTAGCTCACTATTAGTAAAGCCTTGACTGTAATTGCTACACTGTATTGAAATGCCAGTCAGACCTTTAACACCGCTTGTTCTATTTCCAGTCTGTCTGGCGTTTGGATAAAGTGCATTGCTGTGCTCATAGTGATCAATACACAACAGCCGTGTGTATTTGTGAGTACTTACCATGTCTCCTTCTGTAGAAGGCACCAAATTTTGAAGATGAAGATTCAATAAAGTACTGAAAGAGGATGGCTATCCCCGGCCAGATCACATTATTTATCGCATTTGTCCAGGATTCTTGGAAGCAGCTAGTCATATTTGACTGAAGGGGCATCTGATTGTCTCATGTTCACTCATATGATGCTCACATCAGCCAAATACACCCCACAGCTGCTGAGCCTTATTGCGTTAAATTATGCAATTCGGCCGTGGGAACACATCCTCTATTATCAGTTACAGTGAAGGGGAGGCAGAGAGCACTTGGAACCAAGACAAAATTGAAAACATAATTTAGAAGCCAATTAGATACAGTTTGTGTTAGATTCTATAAGACATGACAACATAGATTTTTTTTTACTTAGACTCATTTTAATTAATTATTTTTTATTTGTATCTTACTTACATGTTCCATGAGATGATTGCCCGTAGGAACCGTTAAACTCTATTTTTCACGTTTCTGACAACTGGATTTCCAGACATTATTATTTTTATATGAGCAAAAGAGCAAAAATAAATTTTTGACATTAGATCTCTACACTGAGAAATGTGAAAATAATGAGAAGCGAAACACTCTATCATCGTTTAAGCTTTGCCTTTGGCACACCACCTCTTGTTGTTAAAATCAGAAGGTGAATTTAATTTTCATCTAGTGTGAATGTGCAATACTCTACTTCTGTATTGAAAGTATGCTTTATTGTAAAATAGATTTGGAAATAAAAATAAATTTATATATAATTCTCCCTTAAACTTAACTGCACCTGTTCCATCCATATAGTAAAGGCAAATACTTACTAGAAACTTGTGACATCACTGAGGCATGTGACACATATCTTATACCTTCATGATGTCACCAGTTCCTAGTGAATTGATAGGCTACATTATCATGAATATTGGTCCATCCCCCATTACTGGTTTATCCCCCATAATATTGGTTCAGCCCCATAAACTTTAATCATACAACAGCAAAATATTGCTTCGCTCTTATTTAGAAGGGCAGATTCTACTAGAAATTTTACTGTGCTGTTTTTCCCTCCTAAATATTTATTTTCAAATTTCTTTGTATTGTTTTTTTTTTTATAAACACAGGGGCTAACGTAATACCAAAAAGTTATATCATTATTTTATGTGCCCGTGTGTGCATTCTGTTCATGATCATTCTGTAACATACTTGTACAGGCTTTGATTTTATTTTCTGTAAAAGTGTATCTATTTGGGGGTATGGGGCCTAATAGTCTGGCAAATGTAAGTATGGCCATTTAATAGCGCTATTTATGACTATTACCGTCAACCAAATCCCAAGTCACATTTGTCGGACCAAAAGTGTGCGTGTGTCCAATGTGGATGGGTGAGTGTGTGTGTGCATCCGACCGCCAGAGGTCAGTATACCGTCCAAATGTGTAGCAGGAGCAGGAAGAGGAAGTAACTGCACCTTGTTATGCTTTATACACCAAGCGGGTAAAGACACAATCGCATCTGTCTGCTGCTGAAGGTAAAGCGGGGACAGTGAAGCATGACAGAGCCCACCGGTAGCTCCGACTATAGCTCGGAGAGCAGTGGAGATGATTATGCCCCTGACACTTCGGAGCAGAGCGGTTCAGACACAAGCAGATATGCCCCACTGCCCACCAGCACAGCAGAGTGATGAGATGAGTTGAGATGAGTTCTATGTACGACCATTCTCGACCTTCTGGCAGCTATGTTTTAAACACACCAAAAACATACTGGTAGGTTAATTGACTGCTATTAAGTTACCCTTAGTCTCTCTCAGTCTGTGTGTGTGTATGTAAGGGGATTTAGATTGTAAGCTCCAATGGGGCAGGGACTGATGTGAATGAGGTCTCTGTACAGCGCTGCGGAATTAGTGGCGCTTTATAAATAAATTGATGATGATAATGATGAAACACAAAGGGGCGGCGAGACAACGCGGTGTCTGTCCAAACTCTATCCAGAAACAGTGAAGGCTCCAGGGCATATAACAAAAAGCTGTACTGCTTGTTCTGTGTGAAGCCCCTCTTAAAAATTGCCCGGCACATGGAGCATGTTCACCGCAATGAGAATAAAATGAAATTTCCCAAGTACTCGAGGTGCATGCAATTGGCACATCTTCGCAATAGGGGCACACAACACTGAGGCAATGAGGGCAGGCCATGTTGTTCTGGTCCCGTGCAAACTTCCAGACAAAGAGATGGATGCCGAAGGCTTCATGCACTGTGTAGCCTGTCAGGCTTGTTTGCATGGAAATACCTGTAGCAAAACATACAGAGATGTAAGCTAAACCAAAGGGGCAACAAGCTCACACCTGGCAAGAACAGAGTCCAGTCACTGTGCGTCTTTGCTCAGCCTATTCCATCTGACATCAGTGGTGGCTTTTGGAAGCTCTTGAGTGACATGACCCAGGATGAAGTCTTACTTGCAGTCAAAAATGACCAATGCATCATGCAGAAGGGGCAGCATCTCTTCAACCGGGTAGGATCAGATGTTGGCAGACATCGGTACATCTGTCAGAAGCTTAGAGAAATGGAACATCGAACTTTTAGCACATAGTAGATGCTGTGAATCTGGTAGCTGGCTGTGACGAGGAGACAAATACATTTAATATGTCCTCGCTGGCACTCAAGGTCGGGTACGGCCTGCAAAAGAGAGCATTGTGGAGTGCCGAGCCATAATGAAGGGCTGCACTGCTGCGGTTGAAAACACACGAAATTTCAGGAAGATATATGAGGCGAGATGTAACGAGTTGATCTCATAGGCTGCCTTGAAAGCTCTTAAGGAGTCCAAGTGGAACCTTTCATGGAAGATGTGAAGAATATGCACTTGTACCGCGATGAGAAGCAGCAAGCCTACCAAAGTGGTCTATCCACCATGCATAGGGTAACCACCGGGCACTACTTGCAAGAGTCACCCTGGCACAGGTGATCTTGTTCAATCAAAGAAGGGAAGGGGAAGTTTCAAAAATGTTGTTGACTACTTTCTCCTCAAGAAATTCTTCCGATCTCAATGAAGATGTGTCCCTAGAGCTTTCCGAAGTTGAGAGGAAGCTCTGCCGGCACTTCACTCACATTGAAATCCATGGAAAATGAGGGAGAAAAGTCCCCATCATGCTATATATATATATATATATATATATATATATATTGAATTTCACAGCAATTATGAAGACCCTCCACACTAGCTAGACATAGACCAGCTCTCTAAGGACCAGACAGCTTCCCCAGCGTTGGTCTCCCTGGACAAATGAAACAGGCAAGCTTTTATACATGATACTCCTCCCCCAGCCCTAGCTTGATGGGCAGGTGACACACCCACTTTCGCTTTAAGAGGAAACTCCCATCACTGGTTCTGTTTGTACTAAGACAGACACACCCTGTTTGTTTGTGCTGAGGAGGAACATTTCACACCATGTAAGTTAACCAAACATTAAACTGTTTGTCATACATAAGTCTTTATCATCAATCTAGGAGCATTACTGCACAAATGTTTTACTCTACTTTCATGCTTTCTCTGCATATTGCCAGCTAAATGCCTCCCTTTGTTACAATATATGTATATATATATATATATATATATATATATATATATATATATATATATATTATATAATAGATATAGTCAGTCATTGTAGACTACATTACAGCAATGCTACTAGTAGCCAAGCATAGAAATGGTGGTAGACTTACATGACATCATCCTGCAATCATTTTACATCAAGCATCTGTAAAACATGACACTGCTGTTTGATTCAACCAACAAAAAAAGGTTTTACGAAATATGTATTTGTCTTTACATAAATAATGTCTCAGTTACAACATATTACAAACAAAAGTATGCTCCAGCAGAGCTATTTATTGCTAAACTACAGTACCCATCATAGGCAGTATCCCTAGACAGTGGTATTTCCGGTAATATTTCACAATTCAGTAGACTAGCATTAGTCTACTGTTTTATAATATTTCAATAAAGCAGCCAAAAGAAATGGAAGCATTTTATTTTACTTTCTATGCAAAAGTAGTGCATCATTACCCTAATGCGAAGAAATAACTTATTTTTTGTACAAAATGACTATAATTGTCCTCCTTGTGACAGGGCATCTGTTTCTGTAACACTCGTGTGATTTTAAATTGCATTCAGCTCTAAGCTAGTTTTGAAGTGCATTTGTAGTGTTTGACAAGGACTGATTAAAGGTGCTCTTCTGAATACGTTTTATGTGACTACAAACCCTATGTTTATGTCAGCCTAATTTAACTTTATAATGTGAAAGTAAAATAATTACCATACAAACTTTGCTTTATAATAACTTTTTGGAATGATATTAAAGAGGTCTAGACTGATCTATTTGGCGGTAAAGCATGATAAACTCTTTGCATGTTTGAATAAGGGCTCATTCACAAATAACATAATCTTCCTGCGCTCCAGAGCCGCGTATTTCATTGCTGTTCGTATGTACAACATAGGCAGTATCCTATACAGGTCAATGGCTCCTTATAATGTGCTATTTTCCAGGTGGTTTTCTCGAGTTGCTTTCCACTAGGATTGAAGCTGAAGAAAATCATTGTACACAAGACCTTAAGCTTATTATCATCGTTTAGTTTTGAAATGCCAATACATTCTTCTGTGTGTGAAATAAGGAGACATACATTACATTGATAATAATATTTCCTGTTTCATTCTGCACAGGTAAATCCAGAGCTTACTCCACAGTTTGAAGAAAAAGGTTTAAAATTTGTTGGACATGACACAGAGGGACAGAGAATGGAAGTCATTGAACTTGAAGGTTATTAATTAGTATTCCTTATATATAATTAAATGCATATATTTCTATAGCACAAAAACAAAGGGGCTTATTCGTGGTGGAATAAGCAATGATGAACTGACATTTGGCTAGAGGAGAGGAAACAGGGTAGTTGCTTGATGCCCATATCCAGTAGAAGGCCCCAAACCTTCTCACTTCATCATGTTCCCACTGCTCTCCTCTGTCTTCCAACAGCTATAATCATAGTCAGCATATCTTGTTCTAAACGTTTAATAGGATGCTTTTTGTGCCACCGTCTTTCACTGTGGAAAAGAAAAACATTTCTAGGCAGAAGGATGGACTTTGATATGACGTTCACAATTTTGCACAGTTCTCTTTGCATGTTTGAATAAAATACCTCTTCGCACACATAGGGGTATTTTGAATTTGCAGATGTGCCTCCTGAGCGTGGAGCATACGAGTACACCTCGATGTGCTTTGTGCTTTGCACATGCGGTCCATAGATTTAATGTATATGATATTTAGATTGCCCAAAAATAATCAAGTATCTGTATTTACATGTTTCTGATAAAGTAGCAGAGGAAACAAAGTTTGGCTTTTTTAATCACTGCATGTACTTTACAGCTTACCAAATAGTATTTTTATCTCGAGTGCTCCTGTCTCTCTAAAATCACCTATGGGTTCACTGATATGTCATTCTGGTAAGGGAAGGTCCAGGCTGAATGGCATACAAAGCGATCAGTAAATCTCACATATTAACAATACACAACAATATGCAGTAGTTTTATTGCATTGATCCCAATCCATTTATTCCATTGAAACATGTTTTTCCTTTCACAGATACTTATAATTTTGTTTTATTTATGTGTCAGTAGCTTATGTGGCACTGTAATATTACTTCTGAGCTGTTCCTGGTGGTAATAAAAATGCTAATTTATGCTGTTAACATTACAATTAGAATGTACAGATGGATCATAATTTAATTACTCAAACACTGCCATCGAGCACCACTGGGGGGGAGGGGTGCACCCATTCACAACATACCAACCACAATCACTCAAAAACATAGTGTGCTGTGCGGTAAAATGTTCAATCACACACTGTGGGCTAGGCACTTGATTGTGCTGTTCATCTAACCAAAACATGCTTTGTGAGTTGTTGTGGTTAATTTGTTTTCCTTAAATTATTTTATACAACTGTGATTTTTCAGACTTTTGCATGCTGTTACCATTTATATTCCCCACTTTGTATATACTGTATGTGCTTAGCCATCTTGCTAACTCTGAGAGTATTCCATCTGCAGATCATCCGTACTTTGTTGGTGTGCAGTTCCATCCAGAATTCTCCTCCAGACCAATGAAACCTTCTCCTCCCTACCTAGGACTAATGTTGGCCTCTTCTGGGAAACTCTCTTCATACTTACACAATGGTTGCAAATTATCTCCAAGGTAAATCATGAAATATTTAAATGACATATGTACAAGTTATCATTTGTGTTGATGATACTGCTTGAGGCTATCAATAAAATCAAATCACTTGTTTTACGCAGAAACATAGATTAACCATGCAGATAAAAACCTAACAGTTTACCCAATTTGATCATTTCATTACTTCCCTGTGGTTAAATATTCTCCAACAGGAATTGTCAGTCATTTACAATGGTGGCACTTTGCGGTGAAACACAGTTTGTTACATTGCTACATTTGCATTTGATTTTTTGGCATTACGTAGACAAAGATGGAGGCTTTGTGTACACACAGAGAATTGGCCTTGTCAATGGGTGTTCCATAGTTAAGTAGGTGCATGTTGTCTCTTTGAATTAACACGAAGAGCACAAAACCAAAAGAGCGAATGTGCGATTATAATACTGAAACCATTTAGTAGCACCACCTATGTCGGTGCCTGACTCAGAGGAGATGACTGGCACTTATTTGAAGTAAGCTGGCACACCGTATTCTAAGCTGCAGCCATTGGCATCTTGCACAATGGGCACATGTAAATCAGTATACACATGGGGACAGTGAAATCACAATGCTCTCACGATGAGGGACAAGAAACACTGTTGCCATGATCACTGTTATTCCTTTCAGAGGTGATCTGGGTCTAGCAAGACCAAAATCATCTCTGTAACAGCTTCCATTCATGAGGAACATCTATTGAGCACCAGCTGTAAGAATCAGTATATCGCAACACTTTAACTAGCTAAATTATTTTGAATATTGGTGCCAAATAAATTGATAGATGTCTGTGCAGTCAAATAAATAAACGATTAAAGGTTGTTGTCATAACGCGTTTCATTACAATTCTGTAAATTCTTCAAAGGTAAAATCCACCAATACCCAAAGTCCACGAATAGTAAGTATAGTTTCCTTATCAACGGAGTATATTTAAACACATCTGTAATTACACAATAGAGCCATAAATAAACATATTAATAAACATAAGATTAAAATGATTACTTATTTTAAACAAGAAATTATCAGTTTTATTAAAATGTATAAAATATCATCATAAGGAGTTCTGAAAAGAAAAATGTATATGTCTCTACACACCCGACTCCAGGATCGCGCTCAAGCGTCCCAAATGTCACGGTTGTTGCAATCTGTGATATTGGCCAGCAAGGGAGCACAGGGATTCTACTAAAAAAAATATACTAAAACATTCTCAAAGAATATATATACATTAACTATAAAGTCCTTGGCTGTTAAATCAGACCTACTATAGAAATAAATGTAAAAAGTGAAAGTAAAAATAGAAAAACAGTATAATAAAAGTAAATAAAAACCAATCTATATAAATATAGATATGGAATATAGAATCAACTCATTGCTCAATACTATTAAGTTCTAAATTCTCATTAAGACCAAAAGGATTACATGTATTGAAGGAATGGATCCAGAACACTTCTTGATGGCATAATCTCTTATTTTATCTTATCTTATCTCTATCCCAGCTGCGTTGTGCAGAACCAATAAATTCAATACCTAATATTGAATTTAGAATTCAGAACTTAATAGTAATTAGTTGATTATACATTCCACATTGTTTTATTCTTATTTTTATTTTCAATAACTATTTTTCTTTTCATTTTTAGCTTTATTTTAATTTTTTTATGATTATGAGATTTTATAAATTTTGATAACACTTTCATAATTCCTTGTTTAAAATTAATATTCATTTAAATTTTTTTTTCTATTGATATGTTCATTTCTGGCTCTATGGATTATTGGTTTCAAGTAGGTTAGCTGTATTACGAATGAATGCTTTTTATTGTAGTTCTACTTATTTTCGCAAGAGTCTGTCTCCTTGTATATGATTATGTTATATATGTTAATGGTTTGGTTTGATTATGATTATAGTTTCACTACCACAGATCCAGTAGTAAGCGTGATGTCTGATTTTTTAATACAAACTTTGTGTGTACTTAGCAGCTGGTAGAGACAGCTGCTCCTGATTGTGTAATTACAGAAATAG
The DNA here is from genome assembly GCF_038048845.1 of Mixophyes fleayi. Lineage (NCBI taxonomy): Eukaryota > Metazoa > Chordata > Amphibia > Anura > Limnodynastidae > Mixophyes > Mixophyes fleayi. Next base: position 334,578,308 of record NC_134403.1, read on the forward strand.
CGTTTAAATAGACTCTGCTTATGAGGAAGCTATACTTACTGTTCTTGGACTTTGGCTGTGGGTGGATTTTACCTCTGATGAAATTATTGAAAGGTAGTGAAACGCATTAGTAAACAACCTTTAATGGTTTATTTATTTGACTGCCAAGAGAGACATTTTTTCTCTCATGAAAGAAATTAATTTGCATGCACAAACACTTTGCTATATGTATGATTTGGGACCAATCCAGCCATCTACTCTGCTGCTAAATCTTGTCCCGTGTGGGTACTACTGATCATGGGCCTGATTCATTAAGAATTCAGTCAAGAATTTTTCTGACTTTTCTGGGAAAAACCATGTTGCATTGCAAGCGTTGTAAATTAGTTTAATATTTTGCACATAAGTTAAATACTGTCTGTTTTTTCATGCAGCACACAAATATCGATTTTAAATTTCAGTGTTCAAATAAGCTATCAAGTATTTGTGTGCTACATGAAAAAACAGACACTATTTAACTTCTGTGCCAAATAATAAACTAATTTGCACCCCTTGCATTGTAACATGGTTTTGTCCAGAAAACATACTTAATTTCTTGCCTAACTTCCTTATTGACCCATATGTGGATTGTGCAGGGGCTGATCTAGAATTTTATTTTACGGGGGGCGACATATTAATAAATGTGTATATTTATAGTAATCTATATTAGTAATATTTCTGTAATATAGGTCCCAGCACTGTACTTTTACTGGTTGGTATTAGGTAGTTCACATATCCCTTGTATAGCAATGTAGATTGCCCATCCGATCAATTTTGATTTGAATGTAATATTTTATTATTAATTTTTATTTATAAGGCGCAACAAGGCGTCCGCAGCGCCGTACAGAGACAAACAAATTACAATACAATGGGAGACAGCGCAGTACAGTAAACAGTAAGCACAGCAACTCAGTAAGCTCAATGCACAGCTAGAGAGGGCGGGGAAGGGGGAGGGAGGATCCGCAAACGACGGGGCCCCTAGAAGAAGGGTGCGGAAGACAGGGAGACCCCCAGGGGGGAGGAGGGAGCGAGAGTGGACGTGGGGTGGAGGACCCTCGAGGAGGAGGGCTAAGTAGCTGGAGAGCAGAGTTAGAAGTGGTGGAAACAGGAGGAGAGATGGCCCTGCTCAGAGGAGCGTACAATCTAAGGGGAGGGGTGGACAGACAGAGACACGCAGGGGAGAGAGGGAGAGTAGGGGGATGGAGGCAGAAGATAAGGTAGGAAGTTAAGTGGGAGACAGAAAGGCTTTAAGAAAAAGGTGGGTTTTTAGGGCCCGTTTGAAACTGGACAGATTAGGGGAAGTTCTGATGGAGGGAGGGAGCTTGTTCCAGTGGAGAGGTTTAGCGTGGGCGAAGTCTTGGATACGCACGTGGGAGGAGGTTATAAGGGGGGGAAGAGAGGCGACGGTCAGAGGCAGAACGGAGAGGGCGGGATGGAGCATGAATAGAGAGGAAGGTGGAGATGTAGGGCGCAGTGGAGTTGCGAGGGCCTAATATGTTTATATTTAGTTTTATATATTGAGACCTACTAAGTGCCATTAGGAGATTGCGTGTTTTTAGTACAAAAAAAAATAGCAAAATAAATTGCTTAACAGTGTAAGATAAAAAAATGAAAATAAACATAGAGAGCCTGATTCATTAAGACACGGAAAATGAACATATTGTGTCTTTTTTAAAGTATTCAACTACAAGTGGATCTGAAGAAACATATCTTAAGTACGGGTCTACTTATGCTCTGCCTATTCAGCATTTGTTGTACTGAGACAGGCACAACACACTGCTGGATACATAGAAAGTCCCATCAGAATGCACACAGAACCAGCTTCACTATCACTTGGCATTTACACCTGAGAGATGCCCAAAGCTTGAATTGAATGTTGCTACATGTGCTTGAGCTTGGTGCATCCTTACTGTACTTTGGCTACTGTGCATATGCCCGTTCGACTCATGAAATCATAGGCTGTCCTTCACGTTCGAAGGCAAAGTGGCTGACCTTGCATTCACTGTCACATAGTTCAATTCTGGGCATGCACAGAGCAATTGAATGCAAAATCCAGCATGTGTCGGAATTTACGTCCCTCAATGAATCAGGCCAGAGATAGTGAAAAATAGAAAATTTGAACACTAAACCATTTCAACAAAAGCAATGCAGTGTGAAATGTAGTCGGTCTAATGTGGTGTAGTTTTGCAACAACCCTAGCGGTAAAAATGAGCCAATGGGAAGTTTAGTAAGCGTTCATAGAGGCGTTCACTTCCTTTTTCAGTTGTTGCAATTCTTCATATGGCAAAAATTTTTACGCTTCTTCCAGAAGTTGTATAAAGACAGGATTTTAAAATTAAAACTGAAGTGTCAGACACATCATCCCTCAAGAAATCTAACACATGTTCATGTCTCTCTATCTGTTGGGATCCCTCAAGGCTCAGCCCTCTGCTTTTATCACTTTATACTTCTCTCTCAGTGACCTGGTATGCTCCTTTGGCCTCCACTACCACTACCTCCATGCCTCTCTGCCATCTCCACCTGCATGTCTGATGCTCAACATGTGCAAAATGGAACTCATCGCCTTCCCTCTCCTAGTATCACTGACATCATCACCCAGTGCCTTGGTATCATCCTTGCCTACATCCTCACCTCCTTCACTCCACACATCCAAATCAATTTTACTGTATTGTGGGTCCTCCAAAACTGCCAGAATACGCCTCTTTCTCAGGGCATTACAACCTCTCTACAAATCTTTACCCTGACCTACAGAGTTAAATTCTAGATACTCACCCTCAATTTCAAAGACTTGACCAATTCCTACCCTTCATACATCTCTGACCTTATCACAAGATACACTCCCTCTCACCAACTTCAATCTGTCTCTGATCTGTGCCTCTCCACCTCTCTGATAACCGACTGCCACTCCTGCCTCCAAGACTTCTCCTGTGTTACTCCCTACTTCTGGAACTCCCTACACAACCTGAGCAAACTCTACACCAACCTTCAATAATTCAAGTGCCCTATTCTGCTTGATGATACTTGACAAACTTGTGCATACTGTAGGCATGCTCAGAAGCAGGGCCGGACTGGGACTAAAAATCAGCCCTGGCATTTAAAGCACACAGGCCCACCTCTATTCCAGATAATAATATTACAGTACTTTTTGTAAAGGTCACAGCTTGACTCTCTATTTGAGCTTACCAGTATTAGCTAATGGTATGTACAGGACCAGCAAGATAAATTTGGGAACTTTTGGTGCCCCCTCCATAGACGATTAGCAAATAAACTGCACAGCGGCGGCACCAAAAAGGCTGTGGACGCATTGTGGTGGGGTGTGGTCAACATGGCACATTGATACATATATTGTAATAAAACGTTACATTTATCTTGCCCTCCCAGCCACATTATGACACCCCAGCCCACTGTACTTATCTATGCTTCTGGAGCTACTGACATCCATAAGGGTGGGAACTTCCTGTAGAGTGAACAGGGAAGCTCTTTGTCTCACGAGATTACCAAATCTTGTGATACTTAGAGCTCCTCGGCTTGCTCTGCAGGCTGTGTCCTATCCAGGGACTAGGAGCAGCTATCAGTTCCCTTCCCCTAACCAGAGCTGGATTAAGGCTCGGGGGACCAAGGGTATA